>NC_083780.1:7373813-7560448 GCF_015708825.2 Lethenteron reissneri
CTACAGTCTACATTAGTGGTTTTTGTATTATTTTAATTTAATTTTTATTATATTTTTAATTTGATTCACCTTATTTTTTTTTCTATCTACGTGACTTTACCGAAAGAACCAAAGAATATGAATTCCTGCAATCACGAAAGTTTTAAGCAAAATTTGTACTAATTATCGTGCCGTGTGCAGTCGTATGGGTTAGTTAAGTTTAGTTTAATTTGCACCTTTCATGCAAATTTACGAACCACGTGACCGCCGAGACGGGAGCACGTGGCCAAGGGGTGAATCACAACACGATCCTGTGAAGAAGGGCCATTGACCGAAACGTCGCCTATTGTGTACTTCTCCGCTCGAAGGAGACGACCGCGGTGGCATTGACGAGTGTGCCGAGTTACGTAAGTGTGAACAATAAGAATCGGCGATCTTGATTTTTTAAGTTTTCGTGACTGCAGGAATCCAAACCCTTTGGTTCTTTCGGTAAAGTCACGTAGGTAAAAAAATCACGACGTTTCGATCGCAACACAAGCGGTCGTCATCAGGTGGAAAAAAATAATCCAGCATTGGAACTGCTGGATTACTGCGTCGTGATATATTATTTTTTTGTTTTATTTTATTTTTCTAATTCTAGATTTGAAGCTTTCGTGACTGCAATGATTTATACTCACGTGGGTAAAAGTAAATAATAAAAATAAATAATAAAGATAATAGAAAAAATAATAGAAATAAAATAATAAATCACGACGTTTCGGAGGCAACACAAGTCTCCGTCATCAGGTACCTACGTGACTTTACAGAAAGAACTAAAGAGTAATAACAATAGGCGTTTACCCTTTGTCGCAATGCATCCGGAGGTGTTCAGATGTGCAAGCACCAACAAGCAACCTTTCTTCAAGGATTCAAGTTTGCTGCGTGAAGCACACGCAGTCCTCGTGGGGCACACGCAAACAAAACAAGCATGGCTCTGATAATATTAACATTTTGATTAAAAGCTTTCGTGACTGCAGGGATTCATCTTCTTGGTTCCTTCGGTAAAGTCGCATAAAAATGTTATTGCTTTATATTTTTATTATTTTATTGTTTCCCTCCTACGTGACTTTACCGAAATAATCAAGAATAATATTTGCATTAAATTTCGATTTAAAGCTTTCGTGACTGCAGGGATTCATCTTCTTGGTTCTTTCGGTAAAGCCACGTAGAAGGGAAATAATAAAATAAATAAATGGAATTTAAAACATTATTAAATAATTCTCACGACGTTTCGGCCACAACGCAAGCAGCCGTCCTCAGGTGAAGAACAGGTCTGTCGGAAAGACAGTGTCTGAATTCATTCATTCAGACACTGTCTGAATTCTGTCTGAATTCATTCAAAGACACTGTCTGAATTCATTCATTCGGACACTGTCCTTCCGACAGACCTGTTCTTCACCTGAGGACGGCTGCTTGCGTTGTGGCCGAAACGTCGTGAGAATTATTTTATAATGTTTTTTATTTTATTTTTTTATTTCATTATTTCCCTCCTACGTGACTTTATCGATCAAACCAAGAATAATATTTGCATTGTCTTTGAAGCCAATTGTCTCTGTCCCACGACTAACAGTGCCAGACCAGAGGACAACGCCTAAAGGCCAACAGCGCACAGACAATGCTGGTATCGAGGCATTTATAAGCCGGGGTAAGCAGCTATTATCACGGGACACCTTTGACCCCCAGCAAGTACATTGGACTTCTTTCGCGCCGTACCATCGCCAACCGCGCTAATCAGAGGGGCCCATGATTTTTTTGATGGAGTTCAAGAGCGATTTGTGATCCGGGTCATTGAGGGCAGACTCCATCTCCTCAGCAACCCGCGACCACCACCCATCCTTGCAGCGACTTACGGCTCTCCGAACCTCCGAGCGAAGGCTGCGGTAAGCCTCCTCATTCTCAGACGTGGGATGCTGTGGCCGATGAGAGTGGGCCTGTCGCTTTTTATAAGCCAGCCTGAACACCTCTTCTGTCAGCTCGGGTCTCTGGGGAGGTCTGGACCGTGTACCCAAAGCAGCCATTGCAGCTGCATGAGCCACAGTCCAAAAATCTCGCCAATTTCTTCTCGACATCAGGAGGAGTGGGGGACGATGCCAACCCCAGCCGCAAGTGATGATTAAATTATCGCTTGCAACTTTCATCAGCTGGCTGAGACCATGCCACTATGGGTTTGAATGGGGTCCTGGATGTACACCCACCACCTGAGTGGAATAATGGCAGGCGCGATGGTCAGTTGGCAGATCATCTCCACGGTAGGTCCTGGTGTGAAGGACATGGGCCCGCATCCGCTGTTCCATCACTATGTAGTCCAGCAGATGTTCTTGCTTGAACCTGGCATGCATCCATGATGTTGTGTGGATGCGCCAAGATGACTTTATCCCGAGGGGGCCATTTAGCTAGCACCTGTGACAGGAGGTCGGCCTTGCCTGCATCCCTCCACGGATGTTCGTCTTTGGTGGGACATAAGTAGCCACGACCACCACTCCTCGCCTCTGGTTGATGGGAAGGCAAGCCCAAAGTAGCCTGGGGCTTACAGCTTCCCACACCTCACCGCCACGCTCCCACGCTCCCTTCATTCTTTGGTTCAGAAGAAGAGCCACTCCCTGTTGTTTGGCAGTCTCCTGCCCCGAGTAGAGGACTGTCCACTCCTTAATGGTGGCAGGAGCCAGAGCCGGTCCACCGGACCTCCTGAATACCGCAGAGATCCAGGCGGTACCGGTACAACTCCCGACAGAGGAGGGTCAGCCTTTCCTCCGCAGTGAGCGTTCGAACATTCCACGTGGCCACCCGTAGTGGTTTTTGTTGTTCCTGGAGGAGCCCCGAGGGTAAGGATTCAGTCTCCTGGCTCCGCCAAAATGTGGTTTGGCCAGGAGACGTCATAGACGCCTGTCCCCCCGGGGCCTCCGGCACAAGATTATTAATTACATTTTTTAAATCGCGGTTTTATGGTAATTAATTGAAGGTGGAGGGTTACCAGCCCCTCGCACCCGTCCAGAGCCCCCATTTGGCCGCTGTGGTGGTCACAAACGCCACGAGGGGAATGGCCAATCGAAATTGGCCCTCCCCCCCACGGCGCTGCCCACCACAGCGTTGCCGTCCGGCACCACTCATTAACACAAAGGCAAAGATCCCCCGTATAGCCTGAACAGACTGTTGGGGCAAGTGCTGTTAGCGAGCACCTATGAAGGCCGATACGGCACACGAGGGGGTAGGTGGCCAACACCACGCCCGGACGCCTTTGTCTCCCCAGTGGTGATGGTTACACACCGCACCGGGTACTCATTTGAAGCTGAGTCAACCTAGGGGAGGCCCAAAACCGGTTCAGATAATCGTCACCAGTGTTGGCCATGAGCGGTAATCGAACTCGGATCGCCGGGTTCGTAGCGCAGCGCGCTAACCGCTACACCACTAACACACTCACGCACACTCACTAACACAACACACTAACACACACACTCACGCACACTCACTAACACAACTCACTAACACACACACTAACACACACACTAACACACACGCACTAACACACACTCACTAACACACACACTAACACACACACACACTCACGCACACACTCACGCACACACTAACACACACACTCACTAATACACACACTTACGCACACACACTCACTAACACACACGCACTTACACACACACTCACTAACACACACACTCACGCACACACTAACACACACACTCACTAATACACACACTCACTAATACACACACTCACTAACACACACACTAACACACACACGCTAACACACACACACACTAATACACACTCACGCACACACTCACTAACACACACACTCACTAATACACGCACTTACGCACACACACTCACGCACACACACTCACGCACACACACGCACTAACACACTCACTAACACACACACTCACGCACACTCACGCACACTCACGCACACTCACGCACACACTCACTCACACACTCACTAACACACACACTCACTAACACACACACTAACACACACACTCACTAACACACACACTCACTAACACACACACTCACTAATACAAAGATAAAGATCCCCCGTATAGCCTGAACAGACTGTAGGGGCAAGTGCTGTTAGCGAGCACCTATGAAGGCCGGAACGGTACCCGAGGGGGTGGGTGGCCAGCACCACGCCCGACCGCCTTTGTCTCCCTAGTGGCGATGTTTACACACCGCACCAGGTACTCATTTAAGGCTGAGTCGACCTAGGGGAGGCCCAGGACCGGTTCAGATAATCGTCACTGGTGTTAGCCGTGAGCGGGAATCGAACCCGGATCGCCAGGTTCATAGCGCAGCGCGCTAACCGCTACACTACCGCTCCCCACAATACACACACTCACGCACACACACTCACTAACACACACGCACTAACACACTCACTAACACACACACTCACTAACACACACACTCACTAACACACACACTCACGCACACTCACGCACACACTCACTAACACACACACACACTAACACACACACTCACTAACACACACGCTCACTAACACACACACTAACACACACCCCCACGTCAGTGGACCAATCGACAGAGACAAGAGGGTGGCTGTATGAAGAAGGCGCTCGAGCCGTGCCCGTCTGACACGTGCGGCAGGAGCCGAGGTGCTGCTGACACCTCGCGCTCTTCCTGCCCGTGCGTGGGCACGCGCGTGTGAGCGTGCGGGTGGGTGGGTGGGTGGACGAGTGGGTGGGTGGACGAGTGGGTGGGTGGGTGGACGAGTGGGTGGGTGGGTACGTTGGTGGGTAGGGCGCGCGCGTGTGAGCGGGTGGGTGGGTAGACGAGTGGGTGGGTGGGTAGACGAGTGGGTGGGTAGACGAGTGGGTGGGTACGTTGGTGGGTAGGGCACGTGCGTGCGTGTGGGTGGGTGGACGAGTGGGTGGGTGAGCGCGCTCGCTGGCGGCCGTCAGTCACGGCGCTACCTCCACACAACGCGACGCAGCTTCAGCAGCCGCAGCAGCAGCCGACGCCTCTGAAGTTGTCGCTGCTCCGATCGCGCTGCGCTCAGAGTTCGCGCACGCGGTGTGGGGAGGCGGCGTGGGGGGTGGGGGGGGATCTCTGTGCTCGAGCCGTGTGCCACAACCACCACCACAACTACAACAACTTCCACAACAACAACAACAACAACGCGGGTTCCGCGTGCGCACCTGGACTGCGGCTTGAAGCCCAGGTGAGTGAGTGTTGTTCGGTAAGCAGCGCACTGCCTGCTGCTGCTGCGGTGGTGGTGGTGGTGGTGCCGTTCCTGCTGCCCGGTGTCGTTCATTGGAGAGAGAGAGAGTGGTGGTGGTGCCGTTCCTGCTGCCCGGTGTCTTTCATTGGAGAGAGAGAGAGTGGTGGTGGTGGTGCCGTTCCTGCTGCCCGGTGTGGTTCATTGGGGGGAGAGAGTGGTGGTGGTGGTGGTGGTGCCGTTCCTGCTGCCCGGTGTCGTTCATTGGAGAGAGAGGTGGTGGTGGTGGTGTCGTTCCTGCTGCCCGGTGGTGTCGTTCATTGGAGAGAGAGAGTGGTGGTGGTGGTGTCGTTCCTGCTGCCCGGTGTGGTTCATTGGAGAGAGTGGTGGTGGTGGTGTTGGTAGTGGTGACGCGTCTTCGAGTCGTCGAGGCTTGCCCGTGAAGAGACGGAGGGACCCTGTGCCACCCAATTGCCAGCAAGTCGGCACCCTCAAGGTGGGAAAGACTCCCGCTCGGTAGCTTTATCGACTCTGTTGTGCCCGGCGTGTCGCCGTCTCGCTCGCTCCGTGTGTGAGCTGTGCACGGACGTTGTCGGGCGGAGAGTTTCCGCGATCGTGGCCTCGTCCTTGTCGTCGTCGTCGTCGTCGTCGAGCTCTGTCCGTGATGTTTACTCGAGAGCTCGTGGAGTCTATGGGCAGTGTTAGTCTGTGGGTAGTGTTAGTCTGTGGGTAGTGTTAGTCTATGGGTAGTGTTGAGTCTATGGGTAGTGTGGAGTCTATGGGCAGTGTTCGTCTATGGGTAGTGTTGAGTCTATGGGCAATGTTAGTCTATGGGTAGTGTTAGTCTATGGGTAATGCTAGTCTATGGGTAGTGTTAGTCTATGGGTAATGTTAGTCTATGGGTAGTGTTAGTCTATGGGTAGTGTTAGTCTATGGGCAGTGTGAGTCTATGGGTAGTGTTAGTCTATGGGTAGTGTTAGTCTATGGGTAGTGTTAGTCTATGGGCAGTGTGAGTCTATGCTATGGGGAGTGTGGAGTCTATGGGCAGGTGTCGTCCTATGGGTAGTGTTGAGTCTATGGGCAATGTTAGTCTATGGGTAGTGTTAGTCTATGGGTAATGTTAGTCTATGGGTAGTGTTAGTCTATGGGTAATGTTAGTCTATGGGTAGTGTAGTCTATGGGTAGTGTTAGTCTATGGGCAGTGTGAGTCTATGGGTAGTGTTAGTCTATGGGTAGTGTTAGTCTATGGGTAGTGTTAGTCTATGGGCAGTGTGAGTCTATGGGGAGTGTTGAGTCTATGGTGCGATGTTGGTCTATGAGTAGTGTTGAGTCTATGGGCAGTGTTAGTCTATGGGCAGTGTTAGTCTGTGGGTAGTGTTGAGTCTATGGGTAGTGTTGAGTCTATGGGTAGTGTTAGTCTATGGGCAGTGTTGAGTCTATGGGCAGTGTTGAGTCTATGGGCAGTGTTAGTCTATGGGTAATGTTAGTCTATGGGTAGTGTTAGTCTATGGGCAGTAATTCTAGATTTGAAGCTTTCGTGACTGCAAGGATTCATATTCTTATGTTTATTCGGTAAAGTCACGTAGGTAAAAAAAATTAAAATTAATAAAAGTAAAAAAAAATAAAAATCACGACGTTTCGGAGGCAACAGTAAGCTTCCGTCTTCAGGTGGAACCGTCACAGCCCGACAGCTGTATCAAGTATTTTATTTTACTTTTATTAAGTTTAATATTTTACCTACGTGACTTTTCCGAAAAAACCTAAGAATATCTATGTACAGTGTTAGTCCATGGGTAGTGTTGAGTCTATAGGCAATGTTGGTCTATGGGCAGTGTTAGTCTATGGTGCAATGTTAGTCTATGGGCAGTGTTAGTCTATGGGCAGTGTTAGTCTATGGGCAATGTAAGTCTGTGGGCAGTGTTAGTCTATGGGCAATGTTAGTCTATGGGTAATGTTAGTCTATGGGCAATGTTAGTCTATGGGCAATGTTAGACTATGGGCAATGTTGGTCTATGGGCAATGTTAGTCTGTGGGCAGTGTTAGTCTATGGGCAATGTTAGTCTATGGGCAATGTTAGTCTATGGGCAATGTTAGTCTATGGGCAATGTTAGTCTATGGGCAGTGTTAGTCTATGGGCAATGTTAGTCTATGGGCAGTGTTAGTCTATGGGCAATGTTAGTATAGCCTTTAACAGGCTATTGGGGCAAGTGCTGTTATTATGAGGACACATTCCTTTACATGGTAAAAATTTTAAGCATTAAAAAAAAATATTAGCACGTGTACACCTTTACATATATATATACGCTGACGCTGGGCAAATTGGCGTGCTCTGTACATATACGCATCTATATATAGTTAAGAGGACGCACAGATGCATAACCAGGCACAGTTAAGTGTGAGTGGTACACACACAACCACAGGTGTGTGTGTGTGTGAGTTCAATTCCCGCTCACGGCTGCCAACACGTGTGACGATTATCTGAACCAGTCTTGGGCCTCCCCGAGGTCGACTCAGCCTCAAATGAGTACCTGGTGCGGCATGTAAGCATCGCCACTGGGGGAGACAAAGGCGGCCGGGCGTGGAGTTGGCCACCCACCCCCTCGTGTGCCGTGCCGGCCTTCGTAGGTGCTACTCGCCAACAGCGCTTGCCCCAACACTCTGTTACAGGCTATACGGGGGATCTTCGTCTTTAATTGCATTGTTAGATCCGGTTTACAAAGTCAAACTCATTGCTTTGGGCAATGCTGCTTCTGCATTGGCAGCGGTAAACAATCACATTTGACAAGATAAAAGAAAATCAACACGTTCAGTTGCGAATAACCATCACCGTCGCCTTCAATGGAAATGAATAATATACAGGCGACGTTTCGGGCAATGCCCCTTCTTCGTAGCACGACCGGGGCAGTAACGCGTCTTGGCGTGCTATGGATACGGTGCAATTACGCGTACCGTCACACGTCGGATGTCTACTTTTTGTTCCCATTTAAAGCCACAGTCTTACAGCTCACGAGTGCGTCTCATTGACAAGACAGAGGTTTTACAATCCACGGAAAATACGCACGAGCCAAATGAACCCCTTGCAGAAGCAAAGTGTGCGCGCGTGTTAAACAAGTATAACCCGTAAAAACAAAGTTTTTCACTATAAATCCTTTATATGCGTGGCGGTTAGAGTCCTCTCGTCCTCTGGCTTGAGATGGCTGCCACCTATGGGTCAGATGATTGCATTGCACCATTAAGCAATTGGTAATTAAATATAATATTTTTGTCCTAAAAAGTGTAAAAGTTTGTAATTTTTTTTCACGAACATTCATTGTCACGCACAACGAGTCTGTGTGGTAAATGTCAGCTCGATTGGATCACGGGAAGTGGGTTTAAAAAACTACCGAAAGATTTGCACGGTCCTAAGCAAGCAAGCAAGCGAACTTAATATAATGGATTTAAAAAGAGTCAACTTCGTTTGAAACAAACACGCGTGTCGACAATTTGTGAAGCTACACGGCCACCATCAGAGGCGAGCGGTAACTATCGGAACAAGTGCTGATCGATCATTCACGCCCTTCATCCAGCAGTAGATTTATGAAGGGGTAATCTGGTTACTAGAATTATAATTAGTATCGTTCTTGATTTGAAGCTTTCGTGACTGCAGGAATCCATACTCTTTGGTTCTTTCGGTAAAGTCACGTGGGTAGAAAATAAAATAGATCACGACGTTTCGGGCGCAACACAAGCGTCCGTCATCCGGTGGGAAAGCCATGGTCTGCTGCTGAGGCAGACTGTTATAAAAACGTCGTGATTTAAATTCGTGTCGTGATAACGGCACTGGCTGTCAATCGCCACGATGCCACACAAGTGTCCATAGTTCGGCTTCATCGTTAGATAAAGACAAAGATCCCCCGTGCAGCCGGTAACAGACTAACACGTAGGTTTTCGCGACCAATATTATTCACAATAAACGTTTTTGGGTTAGATCGCGTTATTTAGAAACTGTAAATGTTGTGGATTCACTCTTCAACACACCGGTGGGCTAAAGCAGTGAACTATTCTGTCTTTTGCCAACGTGACACTTTTTTGCTGATTGGCCGTGTCGGGTGGTGGAGGGTTACGACACATTTATAAATAACGCGATCTAAACCCAAAAACGTTATTATGGTAACAGACTGTTGGGGAAAAGTGCTGTTCGCGAGCCCCTATGAAGGCCGGAATGGCACACGAGTGGGTGCGTGGCCTGCACCACGCCCGGCCGCCTTTGTCTCCCTCGTGGCGATGTTTACACACCTCCCCAGGTACTCATTTGAGGCTGAGTCGACCTAGGGGAGGCCGAGGACCAGTTCAGATAACCGTCACTACTGGACATCTGTGAAAAATTGATTTATAGCTCATCGGATTCCTCAACTATAAACAAATATTCTGATTCTGATAGTGCACCCCACTCCCCCTCCCCCTTCCCGAGCGAGAAATCGAACTCGGGTCGCTGGGTTCGAAGTGTAGTGCGCTAACCGCTGCGCCACCGCTCCCCATCATTAAACATCCACACACACACTACTTCGGGCAAGTTACGAACACAAACGTTATATAAGATAAACACGCATCACCAATATATGTGTGGTTAAAATCAACCAAACGAGTTGCACGACTGAGGAAGGATAATGCACATCTGTATGGGATGCGCGCTTTTCCCAGACTGGGAACAGCAGATATCAAGGGAAACCGAGGGTTTTTTTGTTTGTTCTAGATTTGAAGCTTTCGTGACTGCAAGGATTCATATTCTTAGGTTTTTTCGGTAAAGTCACGTAGGTAAAACATTAAAATTAATAAAAGTAAAATAAAATAAAAATCACGACGTTTCGGAGGCAACACAAGCTTCCGTCTTCAGGAGGAACCGTCACAGCCACGACAGCTGTATCAAGTAAATGAGAGATTGCAGGAGCTACCACTCCGTTTATATATAATGGTTGGAGAGGGGGGGGGGGAGCGGCAAGTACAGCACACTTTTTATTCATATGGTAAGGTGAGGCTTAAGAGGGTGAGCCTTTGTTATGGAGAGGTACGGTTTGTGGGAATATTTTCATCTGCCCGGGTCGCACGGCACGAACCGATTACAGAAACGACCCCACGCGTTTCTAAACGGCCATCGCATCCCTATGAACATTTTTATTTTATATTACCAGGTGAGGCTCACTAAGTTATATATTTGGCTATTTTTCAAACGCGACTTGGCTACCCACAAATGTCGGCTTATCCTCATTACCACGTTGGACATTTTCTCGTAGCCAGATCGTCTAAACGCGTCGTGATGTTGATGTCTAAATGTGGAGAGGGAAACCCGGAGGACCCAGAGATAAATCCACTGCGATCACGGACAGAGAGAAAGAGAGAGACGCAAACTGCAAATATACAGCAGGCGTCAGGGTGGGTTGGGATCTTAACCCACGACCTCGTGTGGATTTAGAAACACCCGTTTAGATCATGTTTGATTAGTTTGCTGCTGTATATGTCAAAATGATGGGCCTAACTTTGTTGAGTTATTATTTGTGGCCAGACCGCTTTGGGAAAATCAGTTAATACCTCGGTGAGCTGTCTGGTAGCACGGGGATGGTTTCGTGCTGTGTTTGTGTGTGTTTGTGTTCGTTTGTTTAGCTTTCTTGTTCTTTGCACTCCCGTCGTGTTTTGTGTACTGTTTGTTGTTGCGACGTTCTTACATCGTGCCCCTACTGGGCATCTGTGAGAAAATGAGCTTCATAGCTCATCGGATTCCTCCTGCAGTATCAATAAATATTGTCATTCTGATCGCAGGCGAGGTAGTTACACACCTCCCAGCCACCGCGGCGTCCCTAACAAATGAACACACGCACGCGTGCGCGTGGTGAGAATTGACTGCAGTACATTCACCCCGTTGTCACCACTAAAGCGAGATGCATGACGGGATGTACACGTGCTGACGCGTTCTCCGTCACAACGCTTCGATTGGGGGGCAGGGGGGGGGCAATGTTGGGTTTCAACGAGGCACAGGCAGCGAGTTGAGTTTCACCGCAAACTTTGTAACAACTGGATCAGAATCGGAAGAAGTCGATTTCTCACTGAGTGAAAACCCGTGGGGCGAAGAAGTTCGTTTTTCCAGGGCGGCTCGGGTCGGCAGACAACATTTAAGCACTTCCACAGTTACATATTTAACGACAACAACAACATGAAAAAGTTTTTTGGGTTAGATCGCGTTATTATGAATGTGTCGCAACCCTCCACCACCCGACACGGCCAATCAGAAAAAAAATGTGTGACTTTAACAAAACGCCAATTCGATAATTGGTTTTTTACCCTTTTATCTGGCAACAAAACTGACACAGTTTTTGTTTTATCTGGCAACAAAACTGACACAGTTTTGTTGCCAGATAAAAGGGTAAAAAAACAATTATCATATTTTTTCACTGGCAAATGAGGTTCCAATGGTGTAAAACGCCAATTCGTTATTTCTTCAGCCCACCGGTGTGTTTGAAGAGTGGATCCACAGCATTTAGAATTTGAGTAGTACGACGTTTCGCTGGTAATTACATCCAGCATCTCCGGGCGATTTGCCAGAAAAACATCGGCTAAAACGCCTATTCGTATTGGTCACACTTACATAACTCAGCACACTCATCAACGCCACCGCGGTCTCTTTAAAGAGGAGAAGTATGCAATAGGCGACGTTTCGGCCAATGGACCTTCTTCACAGGGTCGTGTTGTGATTCACCTCCGTATGCCCTTGACCGCGTGGTCGCGTCTCTGACCAGCCTTGGCGTTCGTGTCGGTCGTAAATTTGCATGAATGGTGCAAATGTAACTAAACGTAACGAATTCTTACGGCTGTATATGGCATCATAAGCTGTTTCTACGTTCAGTTATTTTCTTACGGTCCGTGTTCATCCAGAGAAAGCGATTTTTTAACACATTCTCAATTTAACACCGAAGGATCACACGACACAATATCTTCCACAAGAGAGGTTTTTGGGTAAGATCTCGTTTTGTTTACGTGGCACAGACCTCACCAACCGGCTGCGTGTCGGGTGGTGGCGGGTTTAACGACACGTTTATATGCACGAGATATAACCCAACAACAAAAACATCTTCACTTCCCGACAACGTATTTAGGAAGTTATTTAATGCGTAGTCTATCATTGAAGATGTTCGTTTAAATACGTTTATCAAACATATTGTTGAAAAGCAAACACACACACATATATATAAATGATCAAACACAGCAACTAAGAGCATGCCACAGTTCGCTACACGTGATCTGCGCCTCTTAATTCAGAGCCATCCATCCCAATCACCATCGAAGCAGAGCTGAACACATATATATATAATATTTTTATATATATAATAATTACATATATATAAAATATCCGGCATTGTATTAACATTCCAGACGCGATGGATGTGAGTGGACGACAAAACCCATATACGGAAGATCAATGGGGTGCTGTGAACACCATCCCTGTGTAATAATCAATCAATCAACTCTTTATTGCGATCGCACTAGCTCGTACAAAAGATGCAATTCAAAGTGCTGTCCAGGCAAAATGAAACATCGTTAAGAGACTACATCGCAAGAACAATAAAAGCAATTTCCAGACAAAATCAAAATCGCGTTATAACAAATTACTAGCGAAAGCATATTTTTTTAAACGCTAACAAAAGAATCCTAACTCAAAGCAAGTTTAAAAAAAGTAAGTTTATATCTCGATGTAAAGCTTTCGTGACTGCAGGGATTCATCTTCTTGGTTCTCACTGAGAATAATTTTATCGTTTTATTTTATTATTTTATTATTTCCATTCTACGTGACTTTTACCGAAAGAACCAAGAAGATAAGTTTCTATCTTCAACTTAAAATCGCTCAACGATTGCGAAGCCCCCGGAGCCCGCTGGCAGGCAGGCAGGCTGCTGCACAGACGAGTGACCATTCACTCCGAACGAAGGCCGCTTTGCCCGTGAGTGTTGGGGGTCCTGGTCCTCGGCACGACGAGAAGGCCGCAAGCGTTCCCGTGTGTGGGTCACGTCTACAAAGCATGGAAGGCAACGTTGTCCTGCTGACGCCAGACCATTCATCATCTTCATCATCATACACGAGGCTATTACATGACGCTTTTCACCCATGCATCACAGAGCGCTGTGTAGTAGTAAGCGTAGTAGTAAGCGTAAAAAGAGTGACAAAAGCGTCAAAAATCATCAGTTACATCGTCTAATGAATAATAATCATAATAATAGCTAAACGAGGGCATGAGTCTAAAGATAACACTCGGATGAAAGCCTTCTTAAACAGCAATGCTTTAATACTCTTTGGTTCTTTCGGTAAAGTCACGTCGGTATAAAATGAAATAAATCACGACGTTTCGGGCGCAACACACGCGTGTGTTGCGCCCGAAACGTCGTGATTTAATTTATTTTATTTTCTACCTCCGTGACTTTACCGAAAGAACCAAAGAGTATGGATCCCTGCAGTCACGAAAGCTTCAAATCAGCAATGCTTTAAGTATAGACTTTACAACGTCAGTGCTCGCCCCAAGCCAACACTCTACGTGTAGACTACACGGTGGGCGGTGTGGGAGCGGTGTTTGTCTTTGTGTGCACAACCGGTCAGCCAAGTCAAGATGCGTGCGGCCACGTGCTTTGCTGTTCGGGTTCGCCGACTTCCCACCCATGAATCGCATCCACAGCGCAAATCGTGGCAGCAGCGGAAATGCGGACGATGCCCGATGCTGCACGAATGGAACATGAAGACAGCTTTTAAACTAGTACAAAACTGACACCTTTATTCAAGGCATCATGTTTGCAATAACCACAACACAAGTAGTCAGAAAAGCAAACAAAAAGAAGCAACTCTGATAATGATAATAATATGCACTGTCCTTGAAGTTGATTGGTCCACACCCGAGACGGCTTTCTTTAGAGCCTAGTCTCACATGGTGTTGGACCAGATGACACCAGAAGGCGTACAACTCAAACACAGTGCAATATCAGAGTATTGAGAGCTCGGGGTAAGCATTTACACTATGAGATCTCTTTTACCAGTGGCAAAATATAGTAGTAGTTTAAAAGGGTAAAAACCTACTACTATATTTTGCCACTGGTAAAAGAGATCTCATAGTATGAAGACGGCTCTCTAGCAGTAGCGGTGGTGTAGCGGTTAGCGCTACGCTGCGCTATGAACCTGGCGGCCCGGGTTCGATTCCCGCTCACAGCTAACACCAGTGACGATGATCTGAACCGGTCCTGGGCTTCCCCTAGGTCGACTCAGCCTTAAATGAGTACCTGGTGCGGTGTGTAAACATCGCCACTGGGGAGACAAAGGCGGTCGGACGTGGTGCTGGCCACCCACCCCCCTCGTGTACCGTTCCGGCCTTCATAGGTGCTCGCTAACAGCACTTGCCCCTACAGTCTGTTAAGGCTACACGGGGGATCTTCATCTTTATCTTTACCCAGGACAGACCATGGCAGTGCAACGTGTAACAACGCTATCATGCCCCGATCCACAAATACGACGGAGACATCACAGCGATTATGATGACGACGACGATGATTCACTACTCCGCTGCTCCCAATGCGATTCTATTATCTGCGCTTGCCTACCTTGAAAGTGAAATTGTAGTTCGTTGCTCTGCACCATCCACACGACAAGATGAGTTCCCAGCGGCCCCTACCCTGACTGTCACCCCCCCGTGTCGATCCACTGCTGGATGATGACCCCCCCCCCCCCCCCCACGAATCCATCGTGCGACTCGCTGCGGGGTTGGCGAAGGGAGGGAGACCCAAGATCGGGTTCGAGTTCGACGCCGCCTCGCCACTGTTCGATTCTTCTGCACGGCGCGTGCACGCGCGTGTGTAGAACTTCTTTCGCGCCGTACGTAGCCAGCCGTGCCAGTCCTCCTCTTCACCTGAGGACGGCTGCTTGCGTTGTGGCCGAAACGTCGTGAGAATTGTATTTTATTATGTTGTATTTTTATTATTTTATTATTTCCCTTCTACGTGACTTTACCGAAAGAACCAAGAAGATGAATCCCTGCCATCACGAAAGCTTTAAATCGAAATTTAAAATAATATTTTATTGTGTATTTTTATTATTTTATTATTTCCCTTCTACGTGACTTTACCGAAAGAACAAATAAGATGAATCCCTGCCATCACGAAAGCTTCAAATCGAAATTTAAAATAAAAATTTATTTTGTATTTTTATTATTTTATTATTTCCCTCCTACGTGACTTTACCGAAAGAACAAATAAGATGAATCCCTGCCATCACGAAAGCTTTAAATCGAAATTTAAAATAATATTTTATTATGTTTTATTTTTATTATTTTATTATTTCCATTCCACGTGACTTTACCGAAAGAACCAAGAAGATGAATCCCTGCAGTCACGAAAGCTTTAAATCGAAATTTAAAATAATATTTTATTATGTTTTATTTTTATTAGTTTATTATTTCCATTCCACGTGACTTTACCGAAAGAACCAAGAAGATGAATCCCTGCAGTCACGAAAGAAGCTTTCAATCGAAATTTAAAATAATATTTTATTATGTTTTATTTTTATTAGTTTATTATTTCCATTCCACGTGACTTTACCGAAAGAACCAAGAAGATGAATCCCTGCAGTCACGAAAGAAGCTTTCAATCGAAAGTTTATTATGTTTTATTTTTATTATTTTATTATTTCCATTCCACGTGACTTTACCGAAAGAACCAAGAAGATGAATCCCTGCAGTCACGAAAGAAGCTTTAAATCGACGTAGAATCGTTCCACGTCGCTCCGTATGGCACGACGCGCCCCGTCCCCAATAATTGTTGCTGCTATTCGGCAATGGCTTTGTGTGTGTGGTTAGTAGACACGAACGCTCACATATATCGGGGGGGGGGGGGGGGGTGGAGGAGGAGGCAATTTCCCTCGATATATTTGGTGGCCCAGTGGCGAGCGTAGTTTTGTGTGTTTTGTGTTGTTATTTTACTTTTATTAATTTTAATGTTTTACCTACGTGACTTTACAGAAAAAAACCTAAGAGTATGAATCCTTGCAGTCACGAAAGCTTCAAATCTAGAATGTTTGTGTTGTTGTTCCCGCACGGCATCACGCGCGGGGCAAGTCGCTACTCCACTTTTTGTCGGGGACGAGGACCCCCCCCCACGCCCCCCCACCGGGGTCGCGCGTGTTGCGCGTGGAACTTCTTTCGCACCGTACGTCGCCAACCGCGCTGATCGGGGAGGGTGGGGGGATGGTGGGGGGATGGTGGGGGGATGGGAGGGGATGGTGGGGGGATGGGAGGGGATGGTGGGGGGATGGGGGAGGAGGGGTGGGGGGATGGTGGGGGGATGGGAGGGGATGGTGGGGGGATGGGGGAGGAGGGTGGGGGGATGGGGGGGATGGGAGGGGGATGGTGGGGGGATGGTGGGGGGATGGGAGGGGGATGGTGGGGGGATGGGAGGGGGATGGTGCGGGGATGGGAGGGGGATGGTGGGGGGATGGTGGGGGGATGGGGGGATGGTGGGAGGATGGTGGGGGGATGGTGGAGGGATGGTGGGGGGATGGTGGGGGGATGGTGGGGGGATGGGAGGGGGATGGTGGGAGGATGGTGGGGGGGATGGTGGGGGGATGGGAGGGGGATGGTGGGAGGATGGTGGGGGGATGGTGGGGGGATGGTGGGGGGATGGTGGGGGGATGGGAGGGGGATGGTGGGAGGATGGTGGGGGGATGGTGGGGGGATGGTGGGGGGATGGGAGGGGGATGGTGGGAGGATGGTGGGGGGGATGGTGGGGGGATGGGAGGGGGATGGTGGGAGGATGGTGGGGGGATGGTGGGGGGATGGTGGGGGGATGGTGGGGGGATGGTGGGGGGATGGGAGGGGGATGGTGGGAGGATGGTGGGGGGATGGTGGGGGGATGGTGGGGGGATGGGGGGGGCAAAGGAACTCGCGCCGAGAGCGGTGGGGGATGAGTCGCGGCGTCGCGTTAATGATTGCGGCCCTGCGCTCACCAGGGGGTGGGGGGGGGTCTCATTGTGGGGGAGCTGCCAGGGGACACGGGCGGGGAGAGTTCGGGGTGGTTAGGGAGGCGGGTGGTGGTGGTGGTGGTGGCAACGGTGGCGGTGGTGGTGGCGACGGTGGCGGTGGTGGCGACGGTGGTGACGGTGGTGGTGGTGGCGGCGGTGGTGACGGTGGTGGTGACGGTGGTGGCGGTGGTGGTGGTGGTGGCGGTGGTGGTGGTGGCGGTGGTGACGGCGGTGGTGGCGGCGGTGGTGGTGGTGGGGTTGGTGACGGCGGTGGTGGCGGTGACGGCGGTGGCGGCGGTGGTGGCGGTGGTGGTGGTGGTGGCGGTGGTGGCGGTGGTGGCGGTGGTGGTGGCGGTGGTGGCGGTGGCGGTGATGGTGGTGGCGGTGGTGGCGGTGGTGGTGGTGGTGGCGGTGGTGGCGGTGGTGGTGGCGGTGGTGGCGGTGGTGGTGGTGGTGGCGGTGGTGGTGGCGGTGGTGGCGGTGGTGGTGGTGGTGGTGGCGGTGGTGGTGGTGGTGGCGGTGGTGGTGGTGGCGGTGGTGGTGGCGGTGGTGGTGGTGGTGGCGGTGGTGGTGGTGGCGGTGGTGGTGGTGGTGGTGGCGGTGGTGGCGGTGGTTGGTGGTGGTGGCAGTGGTGGCGGTGACGGTGGTGGCGGTGGTGACGGTGGTGGCGGTGGTGGTGGTGACGGTGGTGGTGGTGACGGTGGTGGCGTGGTGACGGTGGTGACGGTGGTGGCGGTGGTGGTGGTGACGGTGGTGGTGGTGGTGACGGTGGTGGCGGCGGTGATGGTGGTTGGTGGCGGTGGTGGTGGCGGTGTTGGGGTTGGCGGTGGTGGTGGCGGTGGTGGCGAGAGACGCGTTCAGGGTGGCAGCGAGGATGGATGGAGGGGGGATCCCTCGATTGGCTGTGGCCATTTGCCCTCGACGGTAGATGATGGCTCTTGGTATTTATCTCGCGAGGAGTTTGGGGTGGTGGGGGGTTGTTGGGAGAAAGTGGTGGTGGGGGAGGGGTTCGGGGGGGGGGAGAAAGTTGTGGTGGGGGAGGGGGGTCACGGGGGGGGGGGGGGGAGGGGGGTCACGGGGGGGGAGGGGGGTCACGGGGGGGGGGTGCGAACGAACGCACGCACGGCCTGACGACCGCTTTGTGAATGGCTCATTAACTTTGATGAGGAAAGTTCATTTTGTAAGCCGGGGTAATTATTACACGGGGGGGGGGGGGGCGATGTGGGGGGGTGGGGGGCTCTTCTCGAGTGCTGCGCTGGCAGCTCGCACGGCCGCCTCCCGGATCGCCCCCTCCCCCCCCCCCATCTCGTCTCATCTCATCCACAGGCAGCGGTCTCAAAGCCACCAGTTGTGTCGTGCCCGGCGCGCTAAA
The DNA here is from genome assembly GCF_015708825.2 of Lethenteron reissneri. NCBI lineage: Eukaryota > Metazoa > Chordata > Hyperoartia > Petromyzontiformes > Petromyzontidae > Lethenteron > Lethenteron reissneri. Next base: position 7,392,411 of record NC_083780.1, read on the forward strand.
CCGTCAAACAGTGGCACTGCACAACCCTGATGATGATGATGGTGGTGGTGGTGGTCTAAGACCGTTTTTGAGACGAGGCTCAAAAGAAAGCTGTCTCTGGTGTGGACCCAATCAGTTTCAAGGACAACGCATAATATTTCGATTTAAAGCTTTCGTGACTGCAGGGATTCATCTTCTTGGTTCTTTCGGTAAAGTCACGTAGAAGGGGATAAAATCCAGACGCTGTCTCCCCGACAGACCTGGTCTTCACCTGAGGACGGCTGCTTGTGTTGTGGCCGAAACGTCGTGAGAATAATTTTATTATGTTCTATTTTGATTATTTTATTACTTCCCTTCTACGTGACTTTACCGAAAGAACCAAGAAAACGCATAATATATTATCAGAGTGTGTTTTTTTGCATTCTGACTACAAGTATTGTGGTTAATGCAGACGTGATTCCTTGTGAAAGGTTTCAGTTTGGTGTTTTAACATCTTAACACAACTGTTTTGTTGACAGAAAAAGGGGAAAACCTATTCTCAGATGTTGTTGTTGATGATGTTGTTGTTGTTGTTGTATGTAAGTTGAACTTCTTTCGTCGCCTATTGCAGGTGTCCAGGGAAGGCGAGAGGACAGTCACATTAAACGCAACAAAGTAGTTCTCGAGGAAATGAGTTTGTCAACGTAGACGACGATTTAGAAGCGCCGCAGCCTCCCAGTGGGCTTCCGCAGATCGGAAGGAAGAGCGTTCCAGACGGCCGCAGAAGCTGGTGGCGATGATGATGTTGTTTGCATGTTTGTACGTACGCATGTTGAACTTCTTTCGCACCGTACGTAGCCAACCGCACTAAACAGAGGTGTGGGGGAAGGACAACAAACTAAAGACAAACATTAGTTGTAAAGAAATGTCAATCCAGACGATGATGATTTTAAAGCGAACAGCTCCAAGTGGCCTCCTAATATCGGAAGGGAGAGCGTTCCAGACGACCGCAGAAGCGCATCTGAAAGCGCCGTGCGATGATGATGATGATGACGATGGTGATGGTTTGGATACTTAATGATGATGATGATGTGGATACTTAATGATTAAGATTATGGTGTGGATACTTAATGATGATGATGGTGGTGGTGTGGATACTTCATGATGATGATGGTGATGATGGTGTGGATACTTAATGATGATGATGGTGTCTTCTTGGTTCTTTCGGTAAAGTCACGTAGAAGGGAAATAATAAAATAATAAAATAAAACACAATAAATAATTCTCATGACGTTTCGGCTACAACGCAAGCAGCCGTCCTCAGGTGAAGAATGAAGACGGCTGCTTGCGTTGTAGCCGAGATGATGGTGTGGATACTTAATGATGATGGTGGTGGTGGGATACTTAATGATTAAGATGATGGTGTGGATACTTAATGATGATGATGGTGGTGGTGTGGATACTTAATGATGATGGTGGTGTGGATACTTAATGATGATGGTGGTGTGGATACTTAATGATGATGATGGTGGTGGGATACTTAATGATGATGGTGGTGATGTGGATACTTAATGATGATGATGTGGATACCTATGATAAGATGATGGTGTGGATACTTAATGATGATGATGGTGGTGGTTGTGGATACTTAATGATTAAGATGATGGTGTGCATACTTAATGATGATGATGGTGGTGGTGTGGATACTTAATGATGATGGTGGTGTGGATACTTAATGATGATGGTGGTGTGGATACTTAATGATGATGATGGTGGTGTGGATACTTAATGATGATGGTGGTGGTGTGGATACTTAATGATAAGATGATGGTGTGGATACTTAATGATGATGATGGTGGTGGTGTGGATACTTAATGATGATGGTGGTGTGCATACTTAATGATGATGATGGTGGTGTGGATTCTTAATGATGATGCACAAATGGGCGATTAGACAGTGCCTCGTGTCCCGCTGTGCGGAGGTGTCCACTTTGGTTTCCGCTATGCGTGGACGCGCTCTCCGTGAGAGATTGGAACAGATTCTCCTTCTCACGGCGCCTCAATGCGCGACCATCAACAACAACAATAACAACAACAGCAGCAATAACACCAATAACAACAATAACAATGACACCACTAACTTTTATACAAATACGGTTTTCTTGGAATTTCTCTCACTTGATACAGCTATCGTGCTGTGACTGTTCCACCTGAAGACGGAAGCTTGTGTTGCCTCCGAAACGTCGTGATTTTTATTTTATTTTTTATTTTATTTTACTTTTATTAATTTTATTTTTTTACCTACGTGACTTTTCCGGAAAAAAACCTAAGAATATGAATCCTTGCAGTCACGAAAGCTTCAAATCTAGAATTGACACCGCTAGCAACAATAACAATAGCACGTGCAAGCGACATGAGTTGGCTCGTGGAGGCCGCTGCTGCTGATGATGATGACGATGACAAAGCCGATGTTTGATGACGATGATTACGGTGAGGCTTTCGTGGGCCTCATTATCGCGGCACCGTTGGGGGGCCGCTGATAGATGAGCGACTTTTTCGTGGGGTTCACGCCCAGGTCATCGAGACGCGAATCGCCGCCGCGTGGGACATCTGAAACGACGTCGGCGGATGATCAAAGCGAACAGTGGTGGAAAATCTGACTGTAGCCACGATATCTATAGTATGATATACACCGCTATTTCTAGATTTGAAGCTTTCGTGACTGCCAAGGATTCATTTTCTTAGGTTTTTTTCGGTAAAGTCACGTAGGTAAAACATTAAAATTAATAAAAGTAAAATAAAATAAAAAATAAAAATCACGACGTTTGTGATGAACCATGCAAAAAAGATTTAACTACACTTATTTGGCCAATCTTATTTGACAGACAACTATTACAGGTTTACCATGTTCAGTTGTTTTCTCCTTTTCACAGGTTAAGTCACAAACCGTACCTCTCCATAACAAAGGCTCACCCTCTTAAGCCTCACCTTACCATATGAATAAAAAGTGTGCCGTACTTGGCCCTTCCCCCCTCTCCAACCATTATATATAAACGGAGTGGTAGCTCCTGCAATCTCTCATTTACTTGATACAGCTGTCGTGGCTGTGACGGTTCCACCTGAAGACGGACGCTTGTGTTGCCTCCGATACGTCGTGATTTTTATTTTTTATTTTATTTTACTTTTATTAATTTTAATGTTTTACCTACGTGACTTTACCGAAAAAACCTAAGAATATACACCGCTATGTAGCCGTGGGATGTGTACATATATTTAGCGATTTATATATATAGAAAATACTGCGAGCCGCAATATATACACACCGCAATATAGTGGTATGATGTTGACATACATACATTAATATTTAGTGGTGTATATATAAACACAGAATACTGATAGCCCCAAAATATATACACCACTTTAAGCGGTGTGATGTGTACATATATGTAGATCGGTATTTTTATACAGAATACTGCTAGCCCCAAAATATACACACCACGATATAGTGCCATTGTGGTATATACTGTATATTTATATACAAATATACAGTATATCGATATACTGTATAGCCCAATATAGTTGCATCTTACCTATGTGTCACTATCGTGGAATAATGATAATGAGATATGTAGTAGCTTGTGTGTATATATATACACCACTTACATGCAGATGTTCGATCCTGTTCATGGCGCATTGAGACATTTTGACAATGACGACGACACAATGACGACGATGAAGATGGTGATCGTGTTGATGATGGAGACGTCGATGACGACACGTTCCACCTGCCTAACACGTGGTGCGACTTCTGTTCCACGTGCGACGTCGATGACGACACTACACACTCGGCCTGCCTAACACGTGGTGTGACTTCTGCTCCACGTGCGACGTCGATGACGACACTACACGTTCCACCTGTGTTGCACACTCGAAATGAAGGACGTGGGCAGGTGCTCCAAATCGAGGGCAAGCACATTTATTTATTGTGGTTAATATTAATCTTGGGAAGAACAGCACCGTCACTCTGTAAAATGCAACAACACGTGTGTTACAACCAGCCTTGCGCCCGAGCCGCCATTAACCATGTGACTGGTATATCCGCGCAGTCAATCAATAACCCTGCCAGCTACCTACAGGCCCGACTCAGTCCTCACATGCTGCTGTACACACACGCATTGATGCACTGCACAGCACATCAGGACTTTCACAGAACCACACTCTACTCCCTTGCTGCACAAGGACATACTTAAAAGAGTGATCCATTCCTAATGTGCCACACCTGCCTAACACGTGGTGCGCCTTCTGCTCCACGTGTCTCCAGGCCGTCCTCATCCTCCTCCTCCTCCTCGTGTCGTTGGAGGACTCCACGTGAGGCATCACCCCGATGCTGTAAACAGACGCCCATGTATCAAAAAGGCAAGTGGCACCTGCGTTGGGGGCAAGAAGCACTTAAGCGAGGCTACACTTTCAGATGTTGTCTCATTTTAATTGCCGTTGTTGTTTCGATTTAAAGCTTCTTTCGTGACTGCAGGGATTCATCTTCTTGGTTCTTTCGGTAAAGTCACTTAGAAGGGAAATAATAAAATAATACAAATAAAACGTAATTAAATAATTCTCACGACGTTTCGGCCACAACGCAGGACGGATGCTTGCGTTGTGGCCGAAACGTCGTGAGAATTATTTATTATTTTTGATTATTTTATTATGTTTTATTTTTATTATTTTATTATGTTTTATTATTATTATTTTATTATTTCCCTTCTAGGTGACTTTACCGAAAGAACCAAGATGATGTCGTTGTTGTTGTCGTTGTTGTTGTTGTGATAATGAATTAGGTCACAGCGGGGTTAATCAGCTGGGCGGAATGTTCGTGAACGGACGTCCGTTGCCGGATTCCACGCGGCACCGGATAATCGAGTTGGCTCACAGCGGGGCCAGGCCCTGTGACATCTCCCGCCTACTGCAGGTGAGAGAGCCCACAGGAGTGCGATGTACCTGTATTTATTTACTTATTCATTTATTACATCTCACCCGGAATATTCACAATGTTCATAAATCACCCGGCAATATTCCTAATGGCAATATCGAAACTGGATTGTTGGGTTCTAGATTTGAAGCTTTCGTGACTGCAAGGATTCATATTCTTAGGTTTTTTCGGTAAAGTCACGTAGGTAAAAAATTAAAATTAAAATTAATAAAAGTAAAATTAAATTAAAATAAAATAAAAATCACGACGTTTCGGAGGCAACACAAGCTTCCGTCTTCAGGTGGAACCGTCACAGCACGCTTGCTGTATCAAGTAAATGAGAAATTCAAATATTTGGGAATGATATCTCACCTTAAATATTCCTAAATAAAAATATCTCAGCTTAAATATTCCCTCTCGTAATATCTCACCAGGAAAATTCAAAATTAAATATCTCCCCTGGAATATTCCAAATTAAATAGCTCACCTGCAACATTCCCTCGTATAATATCTCGCCTTGAATATTCCAAATTAAATATCTCACCTGGAATATTCCAAATTAAATAGCTCACCTGGAAAATTCAAAATTAAATATCTCCCCTGGAATATTCCAAATTAAATAGCTCACCTGCAACATTCCCTCGTATAATATCTCACCTGGGAAATTCCAAATTAAATATCTCCCCTGGAATATTCAAAATTAAATATCTCCCCTGGAATATTCCAAATTAAATAGTTCACGTGCAACATTCCCTATTAGATCTCGCCTGCAATATTCGTTACACGCAGGCAAGGCTCGTACATTCTCGTCTCACTTTCGTAAGTCGCCGGTCTACTGACGTCGAGCTGGATGAGCCGTGCCGATCATTAATTTGCGCCATGAGTAGCGGGGTAAGAATGCCACCCCTCTGGGGATCACTCCACATGATCACTCCACACGATCGTGAGCGTTGTGGTGGTGGTGGTGGTGGAAAGAAAAAAGGCTTTCGCGACCAATATCATCCATAATAGAGTTTTTTGTTTGGGGGGTTAGATCGCGTAAATATAAATGTGTCGCTGAACCCGCCACTCTTCGACACACTGGTGTGCTGGACTAGTAACGAATCGGCACGTTTTGTTTCCGTGACAAATCTTACTAATTGGCTGTGTCGTGTGGTGGCGGGTTGAACGACACATTTATACTTACGCGATCTAACCGGACCAAAAAAACCTGTATTGAAGATGTATATTGGACTATATGTTTTTGTCTTCTTGGTTCTTTCGGTAAAGTCACGTAGAAGGGAACAAATAAAATAATAAAAATAAAACATGTTTTATTTTTATTATTTTATTTTTGTTATTTTATTATTTCCCTTCTACGTGACTTTACCGAAAGAACCAAGAAGATGAATCCCTGCAGTCACGAAAGCTTTAAATCGAAATACATGTTTTTGTTTACGTATCCCATCGGTCATACGGCCTTCTTGGGAGTGCCATAATTGTCGACAACATTCGATTCAAGACAAAGCAAAACTGTGGGGAGGGTTTGACACGTTGGGGAACAGTTCCTTGGTGACCCCTCTTTGAATGCTCACTAAGGTTGAAAGGCGTTCGTGCGTTAATAGCGACGATAATGAAAAACACATTTGTCAATAGCACCATGGCTTTAAAATGAAAAATATGACAGGTTTGTTATCTACGCACGTTGAACTTATTTCGCACCGTACGTAGCCAACCATGCCAATCGGAGGTGCGTGGGGAAGGACAGCACAAACTAAACACAAAAAAACACTTCTGAACAAATAACTTTGTCAATCTAGATGATGATTTAAAAGTGCCGTAGCTCCAGTGGCTTCCTGATATCGGAGAGAAGAGCGTTCCAGACGGCCGCAGAATGCGCATCTGAAGCGCGTGACGCGGTGACCGCCTGCCTTTGTCCGATGGCTTAGCCAAAGCCGCTGGAGTTCGCGTGATGGTGGTTTATGCTCCTCTTGACTTAAAACTTTCGTGACTGCACGAATTCATAGCCTTGGTTCTTTCGGTAAAGTCACGTAGAGAGAAAATAAAAAAAAAATTGTAATAAAATAAAAATGTAAAATAATAAATTTAAAATAATGAAAGCAAAAAACCCACGACGTTTCGATCGCAACACAAGCGGTCTTCATCAGGCGGAGATAATTTATATTAATTATTTTCAATTTATTTTTATTTATAGTAAATTTTATTTACTTTATTATTTTTTTTTTTTATTTCCTATCAACGTGACTTTCCCGAAAGGGCCAAGAAGATAAGTTTCTATCTTCAACTTAAAATCGCTCAACGATTGCGAACCCTCGGACCCCGCTGGCAGGCAGGCCCGCTACCGCCCTGACCATCTACACCCCCCCCGCCCCTCCCCCAATGACTCCCCCACGTGACAGCAGTGGGGGCAGGGGGGTGCTTTGGCCCCTCCCTGGTGGCCAAAGCTACGAGGTGCCCCCCCCCCGTCCCCTTGACAAGCACCATGAGAGATATTTTCAAAAGCGTAAAAGTTTTTTTTTTTTATTTAAAACGAGGGTTCCATTTGTATTTCATGAACACCCTTTCATTTACGTATCACATTTTATTTGCAGTTATTTAGAGCGGTAACGTGATATTGTAAAAGTAATATTTAAAAATACGTTTTTTAAAAACACGCTTTAATGAAATGTGCCCTACTCATAATGGCAGAACTCCACGACTCCAGGAAGTGGCCCCGAAGCTTGCCATAACGTAAGGGGCCTTGGTGATTTACAGCCAACGTGAGTTGAGCGTGGACAGTTAGACCCAAGCCGAAACATAACATGTAAAAAAGATTGCTTAATATATACATATTTTATTTTTTATGATAGAATATGGTATTGTCATCAGTATGACATACGTATACCAAGTTTGCAGTCGATACCACATTGGGAAGCGGGTTCAAATTGAGTTACAAGATTTGAGGTTACGACAACAGACAGAGTTGAGGATACAACAGACAAAGTGAGTTCAATAAAAGCAGCCCCAGTGGGGCTGCATGTTGGCAAGGAAGCGGAGCGCCACCACTACAGCGTTAGATGTTCGAGACTGTGAGCGCAACGACGCGATCTGATTGGTGGGGCAAAGGGAGCCTTCCAGGTCTTCTTGGTTCTTTCGGTAAAGTCACGTAGAAGGGAAATAATAAAATAACAAAAATAAAACATAATAAAATAATTCTCACGACGTTTCGGCCACAACGCAAGCAGCCGTCCTCAGGTGAAGACCAGGTTTGTCGGAAAGACAGCGTCTGATGAAACACCACCACGCTTGGCAGCGTATTTTTAAGCTGGGTTGGAGGGGGAAGAGCGCCTTGACAAAATAATTTGCATATCAAGAGGATTTTACCATATTTATGGGAAAAATTCAGATATGGGGTTAGTCATTACTTGTGGAATGCGTAGGAGGTGGGCGGGGGGTTTCAAAGTCATAATATGCCCGTGCATTATGCAGGATTTGCAGCATCAAAGAGCCTCCCAGGTGCGAGACAAATCAAATGCGGACTCATCTTCTTGGTAAAGTCACGTAGAAGGGAAGTAATAAAATAATAAAAATAAAACATAATAAAATATTTTATTATGTTTTATTTTTATAATTTTATTAGGAATAAAAATAAAACATAATAAAATATTTTATTATGTTTTATTTTTATTATTTTATTGCTTCCCTTCTACGTGACTTTACCGAAAGAACCAAGCAGATGAATCCCTGCAGTCACGAAAAAAGCTTTAAATCGAAACAAATGCGGACTGTTCTCCTGCAACGCCGCGTGTTGTTTTCATAACGCGAATCGGATACAGCGCTATTCATGTATTGGGGAACACATTCTTCGTAAAATGTGCTCCACAATCTTCATCGAGCGAACCTGAACTACGCGAGGCGGGAGCGAGCGGACGTACGGCTGCCTCGGCGTAGCATCGCCCCGGGCATCGGGATGCTGCTGCGTGATTCGAGATGCGACCCACGCGCCCCGGGTCTTTGCTCAGGCCCCGTCGTACGCATCCTCACGCGTTATATATTATTCATCCCACAGCTTGCGGTAGTTGCGTTCTTCTTCTGGAGCGCAGCTACCACCGCCGTGGTCACAGGACAGAGGTCACAAACGGGTTTTTATTCCTTACTCGTACCTGGCCGCACCAGGGTCGCAAATGGGTACCCGTACCCTACCCGTACCCGTACCCTACCCGAAATGAGTGACAAACGGTTACTCACCAGTGACTCACGACCTACCCGTACCCGTACCCGGCCGCACCAGGGTCGCTAACGGCTACCCGGCCGGGTACGGGTACGGGTAGCTGGGTATCGGGTAGGGTACGGGTATCGGGTAGGGTACGGGTATCGGGTACCCGGTTGCGACCTCTGTCACAGGATAAGAACAGATTTTGCCGGGGCCCCCCTGACTGACCCGATCGCCCCCCACCCCAACACCACCACCGCTTTCTTCATCGGCCCGATGACATCGCCGCTACGCCCATTGCTGCCCCCCCCCCCCCCCCCAGGTCTCCAACGGCTGTGTGAGCAAGATCCTGGGCCGCTACTACGAGACGGGCTCCATCCGCCCGCGCGCCATCGGCGGCAGCAAGCCGCGCGTCGCCACGCCGGCGGTCGTGGGCCGCATCGCCGCCCTCAAGAGGGACTGTCCCTCGATATTCGCGTGGGAGATCCGCGACCGCCTTCTCGCCGACGGTGCGTGCGGACCCGACACACTGCCCAGCGTGAGTGGCGCCTTCCGCCATGCCCCACCCACCCCACCACCACCACCACGGTCTCCAAACATCTTCTTGGCTTTTTCGGTAAAGTCACGTAGAAGGGAAGTAATGAAATAATAAAAATAAAACGTGATCAAATAATTTTCACGATGTTTCGGCCACAATGCAAGACGGCTGCTTGTGTTGTGGCCGAAACCTCGTGAGAATTATTTTATTATGTTTTATTTTTATTATTTTATTACTTCCCTTCTACATGACTTTACCGAAAAAACCAAGACGATGAATCCCTGCAGTCACGAAAGCTTTAAATCGAAAATTCTCCAAACATCGTCGGCTCCGAGGGAGGAGGGGGTGGGTGGTGGGGCAGGGCTGGGTTGAGGTCAGGATTTCCATGTAGGGGGGGGGCAGCCCCTCCAGCAATGAGACATGATAGAGGAGTTGTTAGTAAGTGAGGACTTGTCCCTTGCTTTTTGTTCGAGGCGTGTGCGGCGTTGGCGCAGCCGTCGATCGAGGGTCAAATTCGAACCGCGTTGTGTGATCAGCATCGCGCTCGCTGAAGGTGTTGATGCCTTCAGGGAAGTCGTGTACTGTAGACGCAACTTGCACACAATTCTGTGAGTCGCTTACAACCGCTTTGCCGTTACTTATTGCCAATTATGCACTCAGACTATTGTCCTACCATCTCATAGAGTCCCTGGCACGTCATAATAATATGCTACACAGTGGCAGTGGGGGTCTCAAAATACCGATGTATTACTAATAAACCCCAATGATCCGATCAAATTAGCGATTTCGATCGGATCATTGAGGGGACACGTGCCCCCCCCTCCCCCACTGGCTCCGCCAGTAGTTAAGGACGGGGGGCTTTAGGGGGCTGCGGCCCAGTTGGCTTCCAGAGATTGGGTGAAAAGTGATTTAGTTGGTGAATTTTATTTGTCGTTAGCCTTGTGAAAAATACATTTTATTTTTTATTTAACTTTGTTTTCCTTTTGAAAATATTACTGGGGGGGGGGGGGGGGTGGGGGGTTTGGGGGGAGTAGGGGAATGGGGGGGAGTGGGGGGAGTGGGGGGTTTGGGGGGTGTAGAGTCTATGGGTCTCTGTGTGAGTATATGGAGAGGGAGGGAGTCTATGGGTCTCTGTATGAGTCTATGGGTCTCTGTGCGAGTCTATGGGTCTCTGTATGAGTCTATGGGTCTCTGTCTGAGTCTCGGAGTCTATGGGTCTCTGTGCGAGTCTATGGGTCTCTGTATGAGTCTATGGGTCTCTGTATGAGTCTCGGAGTCTATGGGTCTCTGTGTGAGCCTATGGGTCTCTGTTTGAGTCTATGGGTCTCTGTGTGAGTCTATGGGTCTCTGTATGAGTCTATGGGTCTCTGTGTGAGTCTATGGGTCTCTGTATGAGTCTATGGGTCTCTGTATGAGTCTATGGGTCTCTGTCTGAGTCTATGGGTCTCTATGAGTCTATGGGTCTCTGTATGAGTCTATGTGTCTCTGTGTGAGTCTATGGGTCTCTGTATGAGTCTATGGGTCTCTGTGTGAGTCTATGGGTCTCTGTGTGAGTCTATGGGTCTCTGTGTGAGTCTATGTGTCTCTGTCTGAGTCTATGTGTCTCTGTATGAGTCTATGGGTCTCTGTGTGAGTCTATGGGTCTCTGTGTGAGTCTATGGGTCTCTGTATGAGTCTATGGGTCTCTGTGTGAGTCTATGGGTCTCTGTATGAGTCTATGTGTCTCTGTCTGAGTCTATGGGTCTCTGTATGAGTCTATGGGTCTCTGTGTGAGTCTATGGGTCTCTGTGCGACTCCATGTACACTGAACTTCTTTGGCCACGGCGCGTAGCCAAACCGCGTTTCGACCGTAGCCGCACGCGTGCGCGCGGGGTCGTGCTGAATGACAACAAAGAATCCCATCGCGCGCGACACGAGACGGCGGTGGGCGTCTGCTGGTGGTGACCCTCAACGCCACGCGTCTCCACCCCTCCGCTCGCAGGTGTCGTCCATCAACCGAGTGCTGCGCAACATCTCCAGCGACAAGCACCACCACCACCTCCTGCTCGCTGCCGGCGGGGGCGGCGGCCTGCACGACGCGGGCCTCCACCCGTGCCCCGAGGGCGCAGGGGGCAAGGCGTGGGGGGCCCCCCCCGCCCCCCCCTCCTCGGCTCCTCACCCGCCGGGCCACGGCGACGCCGCTGGGCCGCTGCTCGGCGGCCCGGCCGCGGGCCCCTGGGCCTCCAAGCTCGGCTGGGTGGCCTGCGGTAGCGCCGCGGCCGCCGCTGGGGACGGCGCCTTCGGTGAGCGCCGCGGCGCACGGGACGGACGTTCGCCTGCTGGTGCTGCTGCTGCTGCCGCTGCTGCTGCCACTGCTGCTGCTGTCACTGCTGCTGCCACTGCTGCTGCTGTCACTGTTGCTGTCACTGCTGCTGTCACTGCTGCCACTGCTGCTACCACTGCTGCTGCTGCTGTCACTGCTGCTGCCGCTGTTGCTGTCACTGCTGCCACTGCTGCTACCACTGCTGCTGCTGCCGCTGTCACTGCTGCTGTCACTGCTGCTGCTGTCACTGCTGCTGCTGTCACTGCTGCCACTGCTGCTGCTGCTACCACTGCTGCTGCCACTGCTGCTGCTGTCACTGCTGCTGCTGTCACTGCTGCTGCTGCTGCCACTGCTGCTGCTGTCACTGCTGCTGCTGTCACTGCTGCCACTGCTGCTGCTGCTACCACTGCTGCTGCCACTGCTGCTGTCACTGCTGCTGTCACTGCTGCCACTGCTGCTGCTGCTACCACTGCTGCTACCACTGCTGCTGCCACTGCTGCTGCTGTCACTGCTGCTGCTGTCACTGCTGCTGCTGCTGCTGCTACCACTGCTGCTGCCACTGCTGCTGCTGTCACTGCTGCTGCTGTCACTGCTACCACTGCTGCTGCTGCTACCACTGCTGCTGCCACTGCTGCCACTGCTGCTACTACTGCTGCTACCACTGCTGCAAGCTGCTGACCACGAGCGCCCCCCCCTCTCTAACCCCCCCTAATTCCCCCCCCCCCACCTCCCCCCCCCCCGCCAGAGCTGGAGGGGTGCGGCGAGTCGGGCTACCGGGAGCTGGGCGGGGGAGGCAGCACCGCGTCCTCCGCCGAGGACTCCGACGACGTCCAGATGAGGCTGCAGCTCAAGCGGAAGCTGCAGCGCAACCGCACCTCCTTCACCCACCAGCAGATACAGGCGCTGGAGAAAGGTGCGGGGTGGGGGGTGGGGTGGGGGGTGGTGGAGAAAGGTGCGGGGGGGGGGGGCGAGGTGGGGTGGGGGGGTGGTGGTGGAGAAAGGTGCGGGGGGGGATGGTAGGTGGAGAAAGGTGCGGTGGGGGGGGGGGGGGGGGGGGTGGTGGTAGGTGGTGGTGGTGGAGAAAGGTGCGGGGGGGGGGGGGGCGAGGTGGGGTGGGGGGGTGGTGGTGGAGAAAGGTGCGGGGGGGGATGGTGGTGGAGAAAGGTGCGGTGGGGGGGGGGTGGTGGTGGTGGTGGAGAAAGGTGCGGGGGGGGATGGTGGTGGAGAAAGGTGCGGTGGGGGGGGGGGTGGTGGTGGTGGTGGAGAAAGGTGCGGGGGGGGATGGTGGTGGAGAAAGGTGCGGTGGGGGGGGGGGGGGGGGTGGTGGTGGTGGTGGAGAAAGGTGCGGGGGGGGGGGCGAGGTGGGGTGGGGGGGTGGTGGTGGTGGTGGAGAAAGGTGCGGGGGGGGATGGTGGTGGAGAAAGGTGCGGTGGGGGGGGGGGGTGGTGGTGGTGGTGGAGAAAGGTGCGGGGGGGGATGGTGGTGGAGAAAGGTGCGGTGGGGGGGGGGGGGTGGTGGTGGTGGTGGAGAAAGGTGCGGGGGGGGGGGGCGAGGTGGGGTGGGGGGGGTGGTGGTGGAGAAAGGTTCGGGGGGGGATGGTGGTGGAGAAAGGTGCGGTGGGGGGGGGGTGGGGGGGGTGGTGGTGGTGGAGAAAGGTGCGGGGGGGGATGGTGGTGGAGAAAGGTGCGGGGGGGGGGTGGGGGGGGTGGTGGTGGTGGAGAAAGGTGCGGGGGGGGGGGGATGGGGCAAGGTGGTGGTGGTGGTGGAGAAAGGTGCGGGGGGGGGCGAGGTGGGGGTGGTGGTGGTGGAGAAAGGTGCGGGTGGAGGCGCTCGTACGAGCGCAGCACTCTTCGTTGGACACTGGTGGAAACCCTGGTGGACTTTAGTGCGCGGCCATCATCATCACGGTGGCTAGGAGATGTTAACAACCTCGCCCGGTATGCAGGAGGTCGTGGGTTAGATCCCGACCCTGACGCCTGCTGCTGTACATTTGGAGTTTGCGGTGTCTCTCTCTCTGTCACTCCTCGTGGCCGTGTGGATTTTTCTCCGGCCTCCTACGGCCTTTTCCTTCCACGTTTAGAACGAGCGTCACGCGTTTAGAGTGTTTGGCTGCTGTGAATGTCCACGTGATTAAAGACAACTTCGTTGAGCTGTCAATTTGTCACAGCCAGGTCGAGTTTGAAAGAAGAAAAAGTATAACCCGTAAAAACCAAGTTTTTCACTATAAATCCTTTATATGCGTGGCGGCTAGAGTCCTCTCGTCCTCTGGCTTGCGATGGCTGCCACCTATGGGTCAGATGATTGTCTGCCACCATTAAGCAATTGGTAAATAAATATTTTTAAAAAATTCCCTAAACAGTGTAAAATTTAGGAGAAATTTTTTTTCACGAAAATTAATTGTCACGCACAACGAGTCTGTGTGCAAAATGTCAGCTCGATTGGATCACGGGAAGTGGGTTAAAAAATGACCGAAAGATTTGCATGGTCCTAAGCAAGCAAGCACGCAAGCACGCAAGCAAGCAAGTGAACTTAATATAAAGGATTTTTAAAAAAGAGCTTTATGGCTCAGCGTGCCTTGCCTGGTCAAATGAAATGAATAGTTTTGCCACTCATCACCGTGGCTTCAATCCTTCAAAGTTGAATCTGACCTTCGAGGTCAGCTGCCGCAATATCTCCACCACTTGGCGTCAGGGCTTCCCTCGGGCTCAACAAAAACCACTCCGTGCCACTCTCTCAGTCACAATCAGAATTCGGCAGTCGCACTGCAGCAGGAATCCGATGAGCTATGAAGTTATCTTTATTCTCAGATGTCCAGGAAGGGCACGGGCTCAGAAAGTCACAACAACAAACAATACAAAGGAGTTCAGCGTAGGAGAAAATGTTTGACCAAGTAGGGGCCGTCCATAAGTGACGTCACGCACCTGGGGGTCGGGGTGGGGGTCAGATATTTGTGACGATGTGTGACGAGGGGGGGGGGGTTGAGAGAAATGTGACGTCACATCAAAATGTGCAACTTTAAATAAATATAGACAACACGTTCTACTTAATTAAATTGACTTTTTAATAAATGTTTTCTCCTACAACATCAGAGTGCAGCGCCACATTCAATACGCACTACGATGACAATAGTTTAAAGCGATTTGAAGCATGTTTTATTTTCAAAATGAAAATATAGTTTTTTTTTGGGGGGGGGGGGGGCAGAGCTTTGTGACGTCATATTTGAGGGGGGGGGGTCTGACTTTTTGTGACGCCGTGTGACGAGGGGGGGGGGGGGGGTTCAAAAATCGTCCAAAATCGCGTGACGTCATTTATGATCAGGCCACACCACGTGACAGCGCAACGGGATGGCAGACCGGCACGTGGAAATTCATAGCGGCTGAAATAATTGAAAGCAGCGGTTCTTAACTTTTTCTGCTGCCTGCCCCCACTTTTGTTCTCAATGTAGGGTGTTAATAAACACAGAGGGGTTTCGATTTAAAGCTTTCGTGACTGCAGGGTTCTTTCGGGAAAAGTCACGTTAGAAGGAAATAATAAAATAATAAAAATTAAACAATAAAATTCTCACGACGTTTCGATTGCAACACAAGCAATCATCGTCATCAGGTGTGAAACCCACAGCAGAAATAAAAAGTCGTGAGAATTTTATTGTGTTCTTTTTCTTCTTTTATTATTTCCCTTCTACGTGACTTCACCGAAAGAACCAAGAATACAGAGGGGTTTGATGAAACAAAGTAAGTCGCACTTTACGTGCTTAAGTTGTGCTTTCGATTATTTTACCTGCGGAATCAATCTGGCCCGTGTCTCGCCACCCCCAGAAAAGGGGCATCTCGCACTCCCAGGAGCGTTGCGTGCATCCCCAGGCTAAGAAGAAGAAAAAGCCCCACTGCTCTCAACAGCCGCCATGCAATCGCGCAAAGGTTCCAGCCCCTCCCGTTGCTACCTCTCCCCCCTTGTGTGCGGGCGATTTCCAGCCGTGTTCGAATTCGAAAACCGCTCAAGTTGCTTTTGGGCCTATCCGGCCATGAAATGTCCTCGCAATTCCCCAAACCCGCCCCCCCCCCCATGGCACTTCAATTCCGAGGCCACACGGCATCCTCTTCTGGACACTTCGTGACCAGAAGTTGAGCCTCGTCTGATCCGCAAAGGCAACTGTTGTGGCAAGTGTTGTTACGTAGCGAGTAGCGAGCACCTAGTGGCACAGGAGGCGGTAGGTTGGCCAGCACCACGCACACCCGGCCGCCTTTGTCTCCCGAGTGGCGGTGTTTTTACGCACCGCACCAGGGAACTCGTTTGAGGCTGAGTCGACCCAGGGGAGGCCCAGGAACCGGTTCAGATAATCCTGACACCGGTGTTGGCGGTGGCCGTGAGCGGGAATCGAACTCGGCTCGTCGGGTTCGTAGCGCTAACCGCCACTAAACTACCGCCCCAAAGACAAAGGCACACACGCACACACACACGTACACATGCACACACACGCACACACACACACGCACATACACGCACGCACACACACGCACGCACATACACGCACACACACGCACACACACACGTACACGCACACGTACACACACACGCACACATGCACGCACACACACGCACACACACACGCAAGCACGGATATTACTCCAGCACCCGCACACACACGCACGCACACACACACGCACACATGCACACACACACCACACACACACACGCACACACGCGCACACAAGCACGGATATTACTCCAGCGCACACGCACACACGCACCACACACACACACACGCACACACGCACACACACGCGCACACACACACGCACACACCACACACGCACACACACACACGCACACACACACACGCACACCCATCTCCTTGAGCACTAAAAGTGAACCTGCCCACTTTTCCAAAGCAGTTTTTACGTTGCCCATAAACCCCCCCGCCCGCTCCGCCCTCTCTGTCTCTCTCTCTCTGTCTTTGTTGCTCACACAAAGTCACCTCTTGACCTCCTTATCCGTTGGTCGTCCCCCCCCCCCCCCCCCCCCCCCCCCCGGTGTAATGCACTAAATTTTGTACCTTGAGACAACCCCAGACGATGCCAATCACTTGCCGCTGCTGCTGATGATGATGCTGATGATGATGCTGCTGATGCTGATGATGCTACCCCTTTGTAAGCACTGCAGAAGCACAATTAACAAAGAATTATAAACACACTCGTCAACAACAACAACTACGTGTGCGCGCGCACGCATGTAGCCTTATAGGGGAAAACATATAGAACAGGTGACGTTTCAGGCAACGGCCCTTCCCCATAGCAATGTGAAATAGAGGCCAGACAGAAGAAACTGACCCCATTCGCTCCTTGTTTCTCTTTTCGTCTCTCTGCGAGCTCGATCTCAATCCGTAAAAGCCCGGTCCATTGAGAGCTCATTAGCAGTGTGGCCTTTGTTGGTGTTCCACAAGGCAGTGTGACATCACCGGCCTAAGCTGTCAATGTAGCGTCTGTGAATCCCTGCACACGTGTGTGAGTGCGCGTGTGTGTTGTGGGAAGCGGTTAGCGGTTAGCGTCGGTGAATCCAGCGTCCCGAGTTCGATTCCCGCTCACGGCCCACACCCAGTGACGATTATCTGAGCCGGTCCTGGGCCTCACCGAGGTCGACTCAGCCTGAAATGAGTAGCTGGTGCGGTGTGTAAAATATCGCCACTGGGGAGACAAAGGCGGCCGGGCGTGGTGTTGGCCACCCACCATCTCGTGTGCCGTGCCGACCTTCATAGGTACTCGCTAAGAGCACTTGCCCTAAACAGTCTGAAGTCTATAAGGGGGATCTTTGTATTTGTGTTGCGACTCATAGACCTTCGCTAACAGGACTTGCCCCAAACACTCTACAGGGCTATACGGGGGATCTTTGCTTTTGTGTTATGACTCATAGGTCTTCGCTAGCAGCACTTGCCCTAAACAGTCTGGAGGCTATACGGGGGATCTTTGTATTTGTGTTGTGACTCATAGACCTTCGCTAACAGGACTTGCCCCAAACAGTCTGAAGGCTACACGGGGGATCTTTGTATTTGTGTTGTGACTCATAGACCTTCGCTAGCAGCACTTGCCCCAAACAGCCTGAAGGCTACACGGGGGATCTTTGTATTTGTGCTGTGACTCATAACTGCTCGCTAACAGCACTTGCCCCCAGCAGTCTAAAGGCTACACGGGGGATCTTTGCATTTGTGCTGTCACTCATAACTGCTCGCTAACAGCACGTGCCCCCAAACAGTCTAAAGGCTACACGGTGGATCTTTGCATTTGTGCTGTGACTCATAACTGCTCGCTAACAGCACTTGCCCCCAAACAGTCTAAAGGCTACACGGGGGATCTTTGCATTTGTCCTGTGACTCATAACTGCTCGCTAACAGCACTTGCCCCCAAACAGTCTAAAGGCTACACGGGGGATCTTTGTATTTGTGCTGTCACTCATAACTGCTCGCTAACAGCACGTGCCCCCAAACAGTCTAAAGGCTACACGGGGGATCTTTGCATTTGTCCTGTGACTCATAACTGCTCGCTAACAGCACTTGCCCCCAAACAGTCTAAAGGCTACACGGGGGATCTTTGCATTTGCGTTGTGACTCATATATATTCGCTAACAGCACTTGCCCCTAAACAGTCTAAAGGCTACACGGGGGATCTTTGTCTTTGTGTAGAATTCGAACGGACGCACTACCCCGACGTGTTCGCCCGCGAGAGGTTGGCTTCGAAAATCGACCTCCCGGAGGCGAGGATCCAGGTAACGGGGAAGGGCTCTCTCTTCTCGTGCTGTATATACTCGTAGTTCTTTCGGTAAAGTCACGTAGGTAAAAATGAAATAAAAATAAAAATTGTTTTGATTTTTTATTAATTTTAATTTAATTTTTGAATGAAATTTAAATGAATAAAAAATAAAAACAATGATTTTTATTTTTTTATTTTTGATTAATTTTAATTAAATTTTTGAATGAAATTATAATTAATAAAAAATAAAAACAATTATTTTATTGTTTTTATTTTTATTAATTTTAATGTAATTTTTGAATGAAATTAAAATTAATAAAAAATAAAAGCAATGATTTTATTGTTTTTATTTTTTATAAATTTAAATTACATTTTTGAATGAAATTAAAATTAATAAAAAATAAAAACAATGATTTTTTATTTTTTATTTTTTATTAATTTTAATTTCATTTTTTTACCTACGTGACTTTACCGAAAGAACTAAGAGTATGAATCCTTGCAGTCACGAAAGCTTCAAATCTAGAATCTTCTCGTGCTGTTCGGGCTCGTCCAGGACACGTGACACGATCAACGCGACCATCAGTGACGGCTTTCGGCTGGCCGTGGTGGCTAGGAGATTCTAGATGTGAAGCTTTCGTGACTGCAAGGATTCATACTCTTAGGTTTTAGGTAAAGTTAATGCTACCCCTATTCCCTCCCTTTGATGCTGCTAATCCTGCATAATGCACGGGCATAATATGACTTTGAAACCCCCCGCCCACCTCCTACGCATTTCACAAGCAGTGCTAATCACATATCTGCATTTCCCATAAATATGCTAAATTCCTCTTGATATGCAAATTATTTTGTCAAGGCGCCCTTCCCCCCTTCCAACCCAGCTTAAATATACGCTCCAAGCGTGGTGGTGTTTCATTCAGGCGCTGTCTCCCCGACAGACCTGTTCTCCACCTGAAGACGGCTGCTTGCGTTGTGGCCGAAACGTCGTGAGAATTATTTAATTATGTTTTATTTTTATTATTTTATTACTTCCCTTCTACGTGACTTTACCGAAAGAACCAAGAAGATGAGCCCTGCAGTCACGAAAGCTTGAAATCGAAATTTAAAGTCACGTAGGTAAAAAATTAAATTTAAATTAATAAAAGTAATAGTAGAAATAAAGTAAAATAATAAATCACGACGTTTCGGAGGCAACACGATGACGGAGACTTGTGTTGCCTCCGAAACGTCGTGATTTATTATTTTATTTCTATTATTACTTTTATTAATTAAAATTTTATTTTTTACCTATGTGACTTTACCTAAAACCTAAGAGTATGAAACGTCGTGATTTATTATATTATTTTATTTTTATTATTACTTTTATTAATTTTAATTTTATTTTTTTACCTACGTGACTTTACCGAAAAAACCCTAAGGGTATGGGCTAGGAGATGTTAACTACCTCGCCTGGTATGCACGAGGTCGCCAGTTCGATTCCGAGCATTGCGGCCTGCTGTGCAATTGGAGTTTGCATTTTTCTACGGGTCCCTTTTAGTTTTTCCCCTTCCACATTTAGAATCAACGTCGTGCATATGGGGCCGTCCATAAATGACGTCACGCGATTTTGGACGATTTTTGACCCCCGCCCCCCTCGTCACACGGCGTTAAAAAAAGTCAGACCCCCTCAAATGTGACGTCACAAAGCTCTGCCCCCCCCCCAAAACCATATTTCCATTTTGAAAATAAAACATGCTTCAAATCGCTTTAAACTATTGTCATTGTAGTGCGTATTTTACGTGGCGCTGCACTTTGACGTTGTAGGAGTGTTGTTATAACAATTAGTGTTGTTATAACAATTATATATTTATTTACAAATGTTTGACCCCCCCCCCCTAAAAAAAACCTCGACAGCTCAGCTTGGCCTGACCTGGTAAAGTAAATAAAAAAATCTTCTTGGTTCTTTCGGTAAAGTCACGTAGAATGGAAATAATAAAACAATAAAAATTTTACGTAATAAAATAATTCTCACGACGTTTCGGCCACAACGCAAGCAGCCGTCCTCAGGTGGAGAACAGGTCTGTCGAGTAGACAGAGGCAAGTAGCCGAGTCTGACTCTGTCTCCTCGACAGACCTGTTTTCCACCTGAGGACGGCTACTTGCGTTGTGGCCGAAACGTCGTGAGAATTATTTTGTTATGTTTAATTTTTATTATTTTATTATTTCCATTCTACGTGACTTTACCGAAAGAACCAAGAAGATGAATCCCTGCAGTCACGAAAGCTTTAAATCGAAATTTAAATAAAAAACATGTTTCGGTTTTAGCTGTAAACGCTTCTTCTGCGGAACGTCGCTCCTCCAGCCGATATTGGGAAGCAGCTGGGAGCTACGCACGTTCAGGTCGCGTGGATTGAAAACGAATTTCTTCAGAACCGCTTTGTGTGTTTAGTTTGTTGTTTCCGACCCCCTCTCCTCCCCGCCCCGCACCTGCAATTACCACGTTCGTTCTACGTACGGCGCGAAAGAAGCTCAAACGTGCATGCATACATTCCACACCCGCCCCCCTCGCCGCCGCCAACGCGAACCCCCGCACGCCACCGTTCACCTTTCACCGCCCTGTCCCTGTCCCAGGTGTGGTTCTCGAACCGTCGCGCCAAGTGGCGTCGCGAGGAGAAGATGCGGCACCAGAGGCGGCAGCTGCCCGCCGGGGACACAGGCGACCCCGGGCAGAGCGCCGGCACCCAGGGGACCTACGGCGGCTCCTTCCAGCACCAGCACCAGCAGCACCACCACCACTCGCACGCGCAACAAGGTGAGCTCGCGTTCCCGTGCCCAGGTGATTTATCGATTGACAAGTAACCTCACGTACCCGGTTGGGAACCACGTATATCCACCCCGGTTGGGAGCCACTGCTCTAACGCACAGCGGCCGTTGCAGGTCAGATGCTGAGCCCCGTGGAGTCGGTGAGCATCCCCGGCGCCTATGGAGCCGTGGGCCCCATGAGCAGCTACCCGGGCGGTGGGCTGCCCAGCCAGGTGCAGCACACGCGCACACATGTACACACACACGCGCACACACACACGCACGCATACACACACGCACGCGCACACACACACACACACGCACACACACACGCGTACGCACGCACACACAACAACAACAACCGCCATTCGCCACTAAGTGGCGGTGATGTCACCACGACGCTTGTGCCAGGCCATGTGCACCTCGAGGCCACGTGAAGTGTCGAACGCCCGCTGGCAGGAGGTCACGGGGCAGACCCAGGTGCCACGGGACGACTGACCGAGATGACCGAGATGACTGGCTGATGCACCACCTGTGCCCCCTACTGTACCAACTTACTGTGCTTTAGCCACCCGGCGCTCCGCTCGTTGTTGTGAGCGTCGCTCCTCCGCCCTGTGTTGTTGTTGGAGGGCGACTGCCTCCAACTGCCCAGTAGCGTCCTTTACGAGCCTCCTCCACAGAGGCCGATCTTGACACCGCTGGTACCAGTCATTGGCAAGTCCACTCAGCTCCACGTCCTCCTGTACCACATCACTCCATCTCTTCTCTAGTCCGTACCGCGCCCGTTTAGCCCCCTCGATCCGGCCGAACAAAAGCTGTTTAGGCATGCAGTGACTGGGCATGCGGGCTACATGACCCAGCCAACGCAGCCTTGCCTGCTGGAGGAGCTCACCGATGGGACTTTGCCCACGCACACACATGCACACACACACACGCACGCAACACAAGCAACCGTCATGATCTATGAATTTTCTACCTTCGTTACTTTACCGAAAGAACCAAAGAGTATGGATTCCTGCAGGCACGAAAGCTTCAGAATCAAGATTGTGCACGTGTGTTCGTGTTGAACTTTTTTCGCACGTACGTAGCATAGCCGTGTTAAACGGAGGTGCGGGGGAAGGACAACAAACTGGATGATTTAAAAAATTAACCCGTAAAAACAAAGTTTTTCACTATAAATCCTTTATATGCGTGGCATCGGTTTTATTTTATTATTCATTTATGTTTTTCTTGAGTAAGAGTTTCATTTTTATCACATTGGTATTTGAAATTAAATATAACATTTTTTTTCCTAAAAAGTGGAAAATTTAGAAACAAAAAATTTTCACAAAAATAAATTGTCACGCACAACGAGTCTGTGTGCCAAAATGTCAGCTCGATTGGATCACGGAAAGTGGGTTAAAAAACGACCGAAAGATTTGCACGGTCGTAAGCGCGCAAGCAAGCAAGCAAGTGAACTTAATATAAAGGATTTAAAAAGTGAATAGCTCCCAGTGGCTTCTTCATATCGGAAGAGCGTTCCAGACGGCCGCAGAAGCGCATCTGGAAGCGCGCGACGACAACGACCGTCTTTGTCCGATGGCTTTAGCCAAAAGCCGCCGCCACTGCTGCTGCTGCTGCGAGGTTGACCGGAGTGTCACGTGACGCTGGTGGTTTATTCTCCTGGACGAGATTAGCAGCAAGGCATTGGTGGTTCTATTGTGCGCGTGTAACGAGTTCGGCAAGAACTACTGGGCAATGCTCGATACACGCTCGTGTTGGATGGGGCAGCTGGTGGGCCTTTCGGAACGACGGTGCCCGCGTCACAAATCTGCCGCCGAAATTTGGATCATTTAAAAAAGTAACCCGTAAAAACAAAGTGTTTCACTATAAATCCTTTATATGCGTGTTCAATGGGCCACAACCCAGCCCACATTGGTCTTTGAAACGGGCGGCTAGAGTCCTCTCGTCCTCTGGCTTGAGATGGCTGCCACTTATGGGTCAGATGATTGCCTGCCACCATTAAGCAATTGGTAATTAAATATTATTGTTTGTTTCCTAAAAAGTGTAAAATTTTGGGAAAAAAATTTCACTAACATAAATTGTCACGCACAACAAAGTCTGTGTGCAAAATGTCAGCTCGATTGGATCACGGGAAGTGGGTTAAAAAACGACCGAAAGATTTGCACGGTCGTAAGCGCACAAGCAAGCAAGCAAGTGAGCTTAATATAAAGGATTTAAAAAAGAGGATTACTTCCAATAACCCGCGCAATTGTCTCGATTTGCATGGATAAAAGCCTGTCACATTAAAGACAATCACTCTTTGGGTGCATTTGATATTGGGAAGGGTGAATGGACCGACTTTGCAACCTGTTGTTAGGGGCCGTCCATAAATGACGTCACGCACCTAGGGAGTGGGGGGTCAGACATTTGTGACGATGTGTGACGAGGGGGGGGGGGGTTGAGAAATGTGACGTCACATCAAAATGCGCAACTTTAAATAAATATAGAATTGTTATAACAACACTATTTTTTTTATAATTTTCATTATTAACTATTTGATTATTCAAATGTACTAAGGTCACCTTTTGTTTATTCCATGAAGGAGCATTTTGCTTCTCCATGGGAGAATGGAGAAGCATACATTTTGAACATTTTTTTAAACGATTGTTATTAAACATTTAGATTTTAATGATTCTATCAGGGCTTTTAATTCTGTGTAATGAATATGTGATTGTGATAATTGTACTCTCCATTTAGCTTCGTTCTACTACAAAGTTTCAAGTATTTTTTTTATAGTTATAATTACTTTTAATATTTTATAATTATAATATCATTTCAATATAATATTCTGAACATCTCCAGTTTTAGTTAGACGTTGAATATTTTCAAGTGATTTTTATGCTAAATTTCAGCTTTCCAACGCCTCCTTTTGAATAAATGTTTTCTCCTACAACATCAGAGTGCAGCGCCACATTAAATACGCACTACAATGACAATAGTTTAAAGCGATTTGAAGCATGCTTTATTTTTTGGGGGGGGGGGGGCAGAGCTTTGTGACGTCATATTTGAGGGGAGGGGTCTGACTTTTTGTGACGCCGTGTGACGAGGGGGTGGGAGGGTCAAAAATCGTTCAAAATCGCGTGACGTCATTTATGGACAGCCCCTTATTATCAATGTTATTATCATTGTTCTCATCATTGTTATAATTGTCCCGTGTATGAGTTGCTAAGACTGGGTTATTTCCCCCCCTCTCGCTCAGCCGACGTCCACCAATCAGACGCAGACTTTCTCGTGCATGGTGTCGTCCAATCCGATGCGAGGGTTCGAAGCGTACTCAAACAATCAGCCGTCACCGCACGTGGGCAGCCAGCCAATGGGAGCGCCCAACGCCGGATCCCCAGGTGAGCGAAATGGAGCCGCCCCCATCCGCCTCTACCGGCTGTGACGTCACAGGCCGTGGGGGCGTGCGGGGTGAAGAGCTTTATAGGCCGTCGGATTTCTCCCGTGTCAACAAAGATTTTGAATCCGAACGCATGGCGGGTGACTGGATGAGTTACGCGTGTCCTTCCCCCGGCAACTCCGATTCAGCACGCTTGGCTACATACGGTGCGAAGGAAGTTCAACGTACAGTACACACAAAGCGACTTGGGGCTTTGGGAGAGCTCTCCATCAAGCTGTACGATGATGATAATAAGTGCCACGTGCTTGTATGTCGAACTTCTTTCGCACCGTACGTAGCCAAGCGTGCTGTATCATAGTTGGAAAGACAATAAACTAAACACAAAAAAGCAGTTTTAAAGAAATTAGTTGCCAATCTCGATGATTTCAAAGGTGACGGTTTGACACGCTAACGATTATTCCAAGTGTGGAATACTAAATTTCATTGTTACTATTTTATTAAATCGTTTTAGCCATATGGGATCCAACGGTACAGTAATCTGTTCTCTCACTATTCACACATACACGTATATATATATATATATAAAGTTAATTGTAGCGACCAGGAACACAGCAGGGGTTTTCGAGACCGAAACCTCCCCGTTTCTACTGCGACATTTCTATACGGCGGTGAGCAGTGTTCCCACAGCGTGACCTTGGGGCGAAAACCGCTCCTCCCCACGGTAAGAGAGGACAGCCCCCAACCCCCTAGCCCCTCCCCCCCACCTGCTGGTCACGTGGTCACACAAAGACAGCACGAGGTCAGCCTCGTCGAGATCGCCTCGTCCGATCACGTGAACCGTTCGGGGCTTTGCAGCGGTTCGCGTTGCAACTAAACAAAACTAAACTGTTTATTTTGTTGTTATTATTTTACCAGGAACATAATAATAGCTCAACGAAGTGGTGGCTTGTCATCATCATCATCGTCGTCGTCGTCACGTGCAATTTTTAGCAGCAGCCGAATACTCTTGAACGCGTGACGTTGATACTCTTGAACGCGTGACGTTGATACTCTTGAACGCGTGACGTTGATACTCTTGAACGCGTGACGTTGATACTCTTGAACGCGTGACGTTGATACTCTTGAACGCGTGACGTTGATACTCTTAAACGCGTTACGTTGATACTCTTAAACGCGTGACGTTGATACTCTTAAACGCGTGACGTTGATACTCTTAAACGCGTGACGTTGATACTCTTAAACGCGTGACGTTGATACTCTTAAACGCGTGACGTTGATACTCTTAAACGCGTGACGTTGATACTCTTAAACGCGTGACGTTGATACTCTTAAATGCGTGACGTTGATACTCTTAAACGCGTGACGTTGATACTCTTAAACGCGTGACGTTGTCCCTCCACATTTATAATTATAAATGTATCATTATAAATGTGGAGGGAGAACCCCGGAGAAAACTCCACGCGACCATGGGGAGAGAGAGAGACACACACACACAAACTCCAAATACACAGCAGGTGTCAGAGTCGGGATCGAACCTGCGACCTCCTGTATACCAGGCGAGGTAGTTAACATCTCCTAGCCACCGTGATGATGATGAGAGAAAGACACGGCAAACTCCAAATATACAGCAGGCGTCAAGGTCGGGATCGAACCCACGACCTCCTGTATACCAGGCGAGGTAGTTAACAGTACCGCGTATGTCCCCCCCCCCCCCCCCCCGGCCGTGTAGGGATGCTGTCACTGGGCCTCTCCTTCCCGCTCTCCATCCCGAGCGGAGACCAGGAGCTCGCACACTACTGGTCCAGGCTCCAGTAGGCCCCGGCGAGATTTTCTACGAAGCGGCTTTTTGGTGTGTGTCCCCCCGCGCTCCCCTCTCCCCCCGCCTCTGAAACGAAGCGCGCGCCACGTGCGCCACCCACGTGCGCCACGTCACGTGCCACGTGCGCCACGTCACGTGTGCCACGTCACGTGCCACGTGCGCCACGTCACGTGCGCCACGTCACGTGTCACGTGCGCCACGCCACGTCACGTGTCACGTGCGCCACGTCACGTGTCACGTGCGCCACGTCACGTGTCACGTGCGCCACGTCACGTGCACCACGTGCGCCACGTGCACCACGCCACGTGCGCCACGTCACGTGTGTCACGTGCGACACATCACGTGTCACGTGCACCACCCACGTGCGCCACGCCACGTGCATCACGTCACGTGCGCCGGCGACACCAACGAGGAATAACAGAAGCAGAGTCGCGCGCAGCAGGAAGGGTGACGACTCAGATGTTGCGGAACAGCGGAGGTCGAGACCGGTGCTTCCTGGAGCGCACCGGTCGTGCCTCGACCCCTGCAAACGTTCCGTGGACCGTGAAAGAATCGGCAATGCTCTTCCTGTTCCTCCTGCTGATGCTGCTGCTGCCGCTGCTGCGTTGGTAGCGGTGCACAGCCAACAACGCGAACTCAACGACTCAGTCGTCAAAAACAAACCCCTCTCTCTGTGTGTGGCCTTATTATGAACAACAGCAACAACAACAACGGATGTAAAACAGACAACGTTCCGGGAAATGGTCCTTCTTCACAGCAACATGAGCAGAATGATCTTTTATGTTTTTATTTTTAATCGACGAACGCGTTTAGTTTCATGTAAAATATAAAAATACTTCATTGGCCGTTTGTGAAATCAAATCGAAAGGTGTTTCCCCCCCCACCCACCCCGGGACCTTGCGAGCACGCGGTTGGCTCGCGTACGGCGCGAACAAAGTTCAGCTACGTGCGCGTGTGTGATGCGAACGCGAGGGGGTCGATGGGCAGTCGGTCACGACGTTTGTTAACTCCGTCTCGTTTCTGGACGTGAATTCACGTTGATACCCCGTGATAGTTAATCCTCAAAACAAAATAACAGCCGCGTTTTTAACACATTCCTGCGGAGGGAGCTGGTAGGACGTTGGGTTGGCTCGGTCAATGGCCAGGGTCAACGGCGGCGTGGTGTATTACGCAAATATGCCCGACTGTGAGGGCGGGCACAAGCCGGCGTGAGTAGGTTAAACGTTGAGTTTTATAAGGGCACCACGGGGTGACCAGCCCCTCCCCACCCAGCCCCACCCTCCCCACCCAGCCACTCCCCACCCTCCCCACCCAGCCCCACTCAGCCCCTCCTCACCCAGCCCCTCCCCACCCAGCCCCACCCCTCCCACCCCCACCCTCCCCACCCAGCCCTCCCCACCCAGCCCCTCCCTCCCCACCCAGCCCCTCCCTGCACGACGGACGGACACAATAATCCCCTGTGAGCTGGTGTAACCAGGAGGTTCCTGCCAGTAATATAAAAAATGTTCGAGGTAATAGGAATAACTTTTTTTTACGAGTGGTATTTAGAGAGAGAGCAGTCAATTGCGTTTTGTCACCAAGCGGGTGTGGAGGGGCGGCCGGGTCACAGTAGAAGTTAAAGAGACCCACAGGCGTTCGAGTCGGGTAGTCCCCGACCGAGCGTGTGGAGATGCGCGTGGCTTGGCTGGGAGGTCGACAGCTACGGACACTCGGTGGCCTGATTTCGAGTCCCAGTCCGCGGCTGTTACCATCCGGCGAATGCGAGTGAGTTTCTGAAACCAGCGCAGGCTGTGGTGGCGTTACGGCCGAGTCGAACGCGGCATTGGCCAGGCGATTCATCCAGCAGTGGATTTACAAAGGGCTGTAAAAAAAATGTGTCTTATTGTGTATTTTTCTTATTATTTAACTGTCGGTTATAGTCGCTGTAAGAGCGGCTTGTGATGCCGCTGCGTAATCGCGCGCGCACGTGGGGTGCAGGTACACCGAGGGCTTCTGGGTGATGGAGTAGATGGGGTCGGCAAGCATTAGACAGTCTTCTTGGTTCTTTCGGTAAAGTCACGTAGAAGGGAAGTAATAAAATAATAAAAATAAAACATAATAAAATAATTCTCACGACGTTTCGGCTACAACGCAAGTAGCCGAAACGTCGTGAGAATTATTTTATTGTTTCATTTTTATTATTTTATTACTTCCCTTCTACGTGACTTTACCGAAAGAACCAAGAAGATGAATCCCTGCAGTCACGAAAGCTTTAAATCGAAATTCATTAGACAGTCGCTCAACATAATGCGCTGCAATGTGTCCATGTAAGACAAAGATCCCCCTCCCGACGTTGTAGCCTTGACAGACTGTCGGGGCAAGTGCTGTTAGCGAGCACCTATTAAGGCCGGAACGGCACGCGAGGGGATGGGGTGGCCAGCTAACACGCCCGCTAAGTGGCGATGTTTACCACACCGCACCAGGCACTCATTTGAGGCTGAGTCGACCTAGGGGAGGCGGCCCAGGACCGGTTCAAACGATCGTCAGCGGTGTTGGCCGTGACCGGGAATCGAACTCGGGACGCCGGGTTCATAGCGCAGCGCGCTAACCGCTACACCATCGCTCCCCACACACAGACACACACACAGACACACACACAGACACACACAGACACTCACACAGACACACACAACCACACACAAACACACAGACACACACACAGACACGCACACACACAGACAGACACACACACAGACACACACATACAGACACACACAGACACACACACACAGACACACACACAGACAGACACACACAACAACACAACAACCGCCATTCGCCACTAAGTAGCGGTGACGTCACCACGACGCTTGTGCCAGGCCAAGTGCACCTTGAGGCCACGTGTAGTGTCGAATGCCCGCTCTGCAGGAGGTCACGGGGCAGACACAGCATTGTGCCACGGGTCGACTGACCGAGATGACCGAGACACAGACACACACAGACACACAGACACACAGACACACACAAACACTCAGACACACAGACACACACACTGACACACACACAGACATACACACACTGACACACACAGACACTCACACTGACACAAACACTCAGACACACAGACACACACACTGACACACACACAGACACACACACAGACACACAGACACACAAACACGGCCACTACGCAGCGTCACGCGCAGCGGGGCCACTCTTTTAGCAATAAATAGGGTAAGTATGGTGATGCCAACCAAATAGGGTAAATACGGTAATGCCAACCAAATAGGGTAAATACGGTAATGCCGACCAAATAGGGTAAATACGGCAATGCCAACCAAATAGGGTAAAGACGGTAATACCAACCAAATAGGGTAAATACGGCAATGCCAACCAAATATGGTAAATACGGTAATGCCAACCAAATATGGTAAATACGGTAATGCCAACCAAATAGGGTAAGGGCGGTAATGCCAACCACAACACGTGCCTTGAGATATGTGGGTGGCGACGCAGCAGTGGCAGAGTGAACATCACGTGTTCCTGACGGTCACCGGTTTGGGAACAGCGCGCGCGTCCAACGTGAGCGGAGCGCGTTTTGACGATGGAACGACAGGTGCGGGGTTACCCACGTGACCCTGCTGCACCCACGTGACCCTGCTGCACCCACGTGACCCTGCTGCACGCACGTGCTCCTGCTGCACCCACGACGACGTTTCGATCGCAAGACATCAGGACGACCGCTTGTGTTGTATTGCGATTGAAACGTCGTAGTTTTTTTATTATTATTTTCTTTAAACCTATCTGCGTGACTTTACCGAAAGACTCAAACAATATGAATTCATGCAGTCACGAAAGCTTTAAGTCAAGATTTAAATTATTTTTTTACGTCTCCAGGTAAAGGCCCACGAGCTCTTCTTTTCTTTCCAGAAGCGACCTGGCCGCAAATGATCAGCTCAACGAAGTGGTGGCTTATCATCGTGTAGAAATTTATAGCAGCCAAATATTCTGAACGAGCGATATTGTTCTACACCGTGGAGGGGAAAACCCGGAGGACCCGCATAAAAATCCACGCGACCACGGGATGAGAGAGAGAGAGAGAGACACACACACAAGCTCCAAATATACAGCAGCAGGCGTCAGGGTCGCGATCGAACCCACGACTTCCTGTACACCGGGCGAGGCAGTTAACATCTAGCCATCGTGATGGTGATGAGAGAGATACACGCAAACTCCCAATATACAGCAGGCGTCAGGTTTGCTTTCGAACCCACGACCTCCTGTACACCGGGCGAGGCAGTTAACATCTCCTCGCCACCATGATGATGAAAGAGACACGCAAACTCCAAATATACAGCAGCAGGCGTCAGGGTCGCGATCGAACCCACGACCTCCTGTACACCAGGCGAGGTAGTCAACATCTCCTAGCCACCGTGATGGTGATGAGAGAGAAACACGCAAACTCCAAATATACAGCAGCAGGCGTCAGGGTCGCGATCGAACCCACGACCTCCTGTACACCAGGCGAGGGAGTTAACATCTAGCTGCACGTGGGGCGCCCTTCGCCTGTCACCTGGTGGGACCTCTCTCGTGACCCCGAGCTCGCGCCCGCGTGCCACCAGCGGTGCTGGCGACGTAGAACTCGGCGTGACGGGGGGGGGGGGGGGGGGGGGTCGGCACCCTTCTGCATCTCAGCTTCCTGCACTTTGGGGCAAGAATACAGGAGGCGTTTGAAGACGTTCAAAACACCGAGTAGATAGGCACGCCTGTTGCGAGGCGTCTGCATTAGCCACACGTGATGCTTGCCGCGGGGGAACAAAAACGATGGCAACACAAACGTGTTCATCTTCTTGGTTCTTTCGGTAAAGTCATGTAGAAGGAAAATAATAAAATAATAAAAATAATAAAAAGAAAACATAATAAAATAATTCTCCCCGACAGACCTGGTCTTCACCTGAGGACGGCTGCTTGCGTTGTGGCAGAAACGTCGTGAGAATTATTTTATTATGTTTTATTTGTATTATTTCCCTTCTTCGTGACTTTACCGAAAGAACCAAGAAGATGAATCCCTGCAGTCACGAAAGCTTTAAATCGAAACACAAACGTGGTTTGATAAAAAAAATAATGTACGTATTGTCATTGACACGGACTTGGTCTCATCTCACCAGTGGAGGCCAATCGGTTTCAAAGACAATGGCATGCGTGATCAATGCAGACTCGATGCCTTGCAATTGTTGTCTGTTTGGTGTCTAAGAGGCGACAGGGTGGCAAGATGGTAATTATATCACGCTGGTATTCATGAGATCGTGGGTTCGATCATGAGCCTCACGCCTGCTGTATATTTTCGAGTTTGCGTGTCTTTCTTCCCCGTGGGTCGCGTGGATTTTTCCCCGGGTCCTTCGGTTTTGTTTTTGTAAACCTCCACATTTAGAATCAACACATCACCACGCGTTTCGAGTATTTGGCTGCTATACAAAAAATGTTCACGCGATGATGATGCCGACGATGAGCCACTTCGTAGAGATGTCGTTTGTGACAGGCCAGGAGCTACGTAGAGCCCAGGGGGCCTTACTTGGTGGTAAAAATAAATACAATTTCTAGTTTAGTTTGAACATCTGATCACCTCCTGTATTCTTGCCGGAAAGGGAAAAAGCCAATGAATTTTCATCATCTCGATATCGGCAAAAAAAAGAAAGGGTGCCCAGAGATATTTCTGTTGTTGAGACGTCACGAGTCGAGGGCTCGTTGTTGTTGTTGCAGTTGTTGTTGTTGCAGTTGTTGTTGTTGTTGCTCTGCAATGGAAAATAAGTGACGGCTGCCATTGGCATCCACTTCGCACGATCCTCCTGTAACTCGCAGCACTCAAAGTTATCTGCTTTTTTAATGTAATAATAAAATGCCAAGATAATTTGCATCGTCACGTGTTTTTTCCCTTCTTCTACTATTCTCTAGTATTTTAAGAATAATTCCGGTTAAATAATCACATTAATAGGAGCGCGCAATTTGTGTTGAATAAAGTCTTGCGCGTTGAGGTTGTTGTCATTTTCTCCCGGGCACCAACGATTCGCACAGTTGGCTACGTACGGTGCGAAAGAAGTTTAACATACGTACACACATAGACAACGCACAGTGACCCACAGAGGTCGCAACCGGGTACCCGATACCCGTACCCTACCCGATACCCGGCTACCCGTACCCGGCCGGATACAGGTACCCGTTTGCAACCCTGGTGCGGCCGGGTACGGGTAGGCCGTGAGTCACTGGTGAGTAACTGTTTGTCACTCATTTCCCAACGTCTTGTCTCTTCTCACAATTCAAGTTCCTAGTATCAACCCACCCGCGCCTGCAACATGGCTTCATCCCAGAGGTCGCAATCAGGTACCCGATACCCGTACCCTACCCGTACCCGGGTAGTGTACGGCCGGGTACGGGTACGGGTACCCGTTTGCAACCCTGGTGCGGCCGGGTACGGGTACGGGTAAGGAATAAAAACCCGTTTGCGACCTCTGGTGACCCATAGGCTCATCGCACAGAGACCCACAGACTCACACAGAGACCCGCAGTCTGCTGTCCTCCCCCCGCACCTCCGATCAGCACGGTTGGCTACGTACGGTGCGAAAGAAGTCAAACGCACGTACTCGTGACTCGCACGGCTGGGTTAAACCGAATGCAGCGTGAAGCCAAACTTTCTCCCTGTGTGTGTGTGTACGCGTGTATATATATAAACTTATTTCGCACCGTACGTAGCCAACCGCGCTAATTGGAGCTGCGGGGGAAGCAGAGCAAACTCAACACGAACAGCAGTTCTGAAGAAATTCTTTTCAATCTTGATGTCAAAGTGCATCGCTACCGGTGGCTTCCTACTGTCGGAGGAACGTTCCAGACGGCCGCAGGGGCGCATCTGAGAGCGCGCGTTGCCAGCGATCGTTTTTGTTCGATGGCTCGGCCCAAAAAGCCGCCGTACGTGTGTTGAACTTCTGTCGCACCGTACGTAGCCAACCGTGCTAACGGGGCTCTAAAAGCCACAAGTCACAAATGCTCTTAACTTGACAACCGGTGCTCAGCTGTTCTCACGCGGCATGAACCACCGCACCCACCCCACCCACCCGACCCACCGCACCCACCCCACCCACCGCACCCACCCCACCCACCCCACCCACCCCACCGACCCCACCCACCCCACCCACCCCACCCACTGCACCCACCCCACCCACCCCACCCACCGCACCCACCCCACCCACCCCACCCACCGCACCCACACCACCCACCCCATCCACCGCACCCACCCCAGCCACCCCACCCACCGCACCCACCCCACCCACCCCACCCACCGGCTACATGTCCCCAACCTTCCCGATACAAATTGAGAAACGAAATTAACGCACCACGGGACCGACATCTGTTCTTGTTGTACGTGGGCTCTGCCATGGCAACGTGGAGTGTCCGCCACTGGCTCAAGATTGACATTGGAGGTGAGGACGACCCAATGCGTAAAGCGCAGGAGAATTTGCACAAATGAGCATTTGTTCGCATACTCGATACAATTATTTAACAAACAAAAATGTTAAATCTTGATTTGAAGCTTTCGTGACTGCAGGAATCCATACTATTTGGTTCTTTCGGTACAGTCTCGTAGATATGAAATTAAAAAAATATATATATATAGTCACGTAGGTATAAAATAAAATTTAAAAAAATATATAAAATTATATATATATAAATATATTTTATTTAATAAAATTAAATTTATATTTATTTTAATTTAAAAAAATATATAAATGTATATAAATATATTGATAAAAGATGTATAAATATATTTTATTTTATACCTCTACGTGACTTTACCGAAAGAACCAAAGAGTTTAACAAATATAAAGTCAACAATGTTCGTTAATAGCACTGCGTGGCCTTTAACAATAAAAAAAAACATCCGACGTTTTAGGCAATGGACCTTCCTCTGTAGCAGTGGTTCTTTAACCTTGACTGCAGCTTTGCACCCCTTTGGTTTTCAATCGTAATTTTTTTACAATGTTAATGATGAAACAAAGTAAATTGTAACTTCCGTGCACGTACTTAATTTGTGTGTTTCGATGATTCACCTTCTCGCCACTCCCAGAAAGAGCATCATCTCGCATCCCCACGGGGTGAGCGTGCACCCCCAGCTTAAGAAC
Organism: Lethenteron reissneri; assembly: GCF_015708825.2. Lineage (NCBI taxonomy): Eukaryota > Metazoa > Chordata > Hyperoartia > Petromyzontiformes > Petromyzontidae > Lethenteron > Lethenteron reissneri. Next base: position 7,427,235 of record NC_083780.1, read on the forward strand.
CACTGATCTGTAGGGTTGTTTTTGTTGTTGTTGATGTTGTTGTTTGCTGTGCTTGTGCACCGCGGCCAACGCAGCAGCATCACCAAAGTAACACAACATTGCCTCTTCACCAGTGAGCCCACTTCAGAATCTGAATATTTATTCATACCGGAGGAATCCGACGCCCACTTGCATTGCCGTACCCCTTTGAGTCAACATTTGCGAATCGCTCACGTGCCTTGTAACGAACCTTGGGTGTTTACTGCCGCGTGGCGATCATCCGTCTCGAGATCGATACTCGAAGCGACCTCGGTGATGATGATGGTGATGATGGTCATGATGATGGTGATGATGATGAGGATGGTTATGATGGTGGTGATGATGGTGATAATTGTGATGACGATGATGGTAGTGATGATGGTGGTGATGATGATGGTGGTGATGATGGTGATGATGATGGTGATGATCGTGGTGATGATGGCGATGACCACTACCATCATCACCGCCATCATCATCACCACCACCATCATCATCATCACCACCATCATCATCATCACCACCATCATCATCACCACCACCACCACCACCATCATCATCATCACCACCACCACCACCATCATCATCACCATCATCATCATCACCACCACCATCATCATCACCACCATCGTCATCATCATCATCATCACCACCATCATCATCACCACCATCATCATCACCACCACCATCATCATCACCACCATCGTCATCATCATCATCATCACCACCATCATCACCACCACCACCACCATCATCATCACCACCATCATCATCACCACCACCATCATCATCATCACCACCACCACCATCATCATCACCACCACCACCACCATCATCATCATCACCATCATCATCACCACCACCACCATCATCATCATCACCACCACCACCACCACCATCATCATCATCACCACAATCATCACCACCACCATCATCATCACCACCATCGTCATCATCATCATCATCACCACCATCATCACCACCACCACCACCATCATCATCACCACCATCATCATCACCACCACCATCATCATCACCACCACCACCATCATCATCATCATCACCACCACCACCACCATCATCATCATCATCACCATCATCATCACCACCACCACCATCATCATCATCACCACCACCACCATCATCATCATCACCACAATCATCATCATCACGACCACCATCATCATCTACATCACGATCTATAGGGACAGACGGCCCCATTCGGTGTGTCCACTGCACATTTCGTCACCTTGCTGCCACTGGCTGACATGCGCTCATTTATTTCTCCACGTTGTTTTTGGGATAATTTTCAATGCAATTAAAACACATACTATATGTAAAGACCAAAAAACTTGCATTATGGATAATATAATGAGCCAAGAATTTCTGTTCGTGTGTAACGCGCGTGACGTCACTCCACATGCCGCACCCCACGTCATTAATATTCATGAGCGGGTGGATTTTTACTCTCACACAAAAGGTCGAGCGGAAATAAAAAAAAAATTTCACAAATTCGCTTTTTTGACGTTTCTTTATTGAAATTGGATCTAATACAAAATTCTACGCAGCAACAAGGTGGATTTGGTGTCTTTATTTATTTCTTCAGCACTTGAGACAAAAGGTAAGTCAAATTTATGCTTCCACATTATGCTAAGATCGACATTTCTCGGTGATTTTCCAGATATTGTATCGAATTAAGATTTATTTCAACCCCAGCGACCGAAAGCAGAAGAGCATAAAGTATCAGAGCAGTGAATTTGAACAAATTGAAGGTCAGTTATATACAGAGCTACAGTGAACTGCAGTGAAAGTGTTTGATGACTTCGTTTTGTGCCAGATTCACTGCCATTAGTACAGCGCTACAGTGAACTGCAGTGAAGTGTTTGAAGACGTTCTTTCGTGCAAGATTCACTGCCATTAAATTGACACGAGATACAATGATACTCTGCTCAATTTTTTCGTAAATATTACAGCTTCCGTCCTAGGACGGGCAAACTAACATTTTGCAACAACGCCACGAGAAATCCGCCCTCCGGGCTCTGGAGACCACCTGGAGAAGATTCCAGGCACGCGTTGACGATGATGGCGAGCAAATTGAGACTCTTTAACTTTTGAGGCTAACACATTCCTGCGGAGGGAGCTGGTAGAAACGTCGTGTTGCTCGGTCAATGGCCTGCAGGGTCAACGGCGGCGTGGTGTATTCCGCAAATATGCCCGACTGTGAGGGCGGGCACAAGCCGGCGTGAGTAGGTTAAACGTTGAGTTTTATAAGGGCACCACGGGGTGACCAGCCCCTCCCCACCCAGCCCCACTCCTCCCACCCCGCACCCAGCCCCACCCTCCCCACCCAGCCCCTCCCCACCCTCCCCACCCATCCCCTCCCCACCCTCCCCACCCAGCCCCTCCCAACCCTCCCCACCCATCCCCTCCCCACCTTCCCCACCCAGCCCCTCCCAACCCTCCCCACCCATCCCCTCCCCACCCTCCCCACCCATCCCCTCCCCACCCTCCCCACCCAGCCCCTCCCAACCCTCCCCACCCAGCCCCTCCCAACCCTCCCCACCCATCCCCTCCTCAACTTCCCCACCCAGCCCCACCCTCCACACCCAGCCCCTCCCAACCCTCCCCACCCATCCCCTCCCCACCCTCCCCACCCAGCCCCTCCCCACCCTCCCCACCCATCCCCTCCCCACCCTCCCCACCCAGCCCCTCCCAACCCTCCCCACCCATCCCCTCCCCAACTTCCCCACCCAGCCCCACCCTCCACACCCAGCCCCTCCCCACCCTCCCCACCTATTCCCTCCCCACCTTCCCCACCCAGCCCCACCCTCCCCACCCAGCCCCTCCCCACCCGCCCCTCCCCACCCAGCCCCTCCCTGCACGACGGACGGACGGACACAATAATCCCCTATGGGCTGGTGTAACCAGGAGGTTCCTACCATTATTAACATTACATTTGTTATCATGTTATATCGTATTATCCGTTCTGTGAAGGATGTCATTCCTGACATGCAATACCCTGGTGTCTACAAACTAAGCTGTGTCTGCTGCGGCAGCAGTTACATTGGGGAAACGAAACGACATGTCTCGGAACTGTGTTCGCGAACACAAGGCAGATCTGAAACACGGCTGAACCAATTCCTCTGCCGTGGCTGATCATTGTTATAACGCAGTGGGCTCGCACGATATTGTTTTTTCCGAGACCAAGGTACTCTGCAAACCTTCGGGCTACCATCTTCTTGGTTATTTCGGTAAAGTCACGTAGAAGGGAAGTAATACAATAATAAAAATAAAACATAATAAAAGAATAATTTATTTTTATTATTTAATTACTTCCCTTCTACGTGACTTTACCGAAAGAACCAAGAAGATGAATCCCTGCAGTCACGAAAGCTTTCAATCGAAACTTCGGGCTACCATCAAAGGTTTGTTCACGAAGCCATCCAGAAATATAAACATAGACATAACTTCAACGGAGAAGATGGATACAAATTGAGCAATCATTGGAAGGATGTTATTAACCAGGTAAAACCCTAACTTCTTCTCTTACTTGATGCAGCAATCCTGCTGTGACGGTTCCACCTGAAGACGGAAGCTTGTGTTGCCTCCGAAACGTCGTGATTTTTATTTTATTTTTATTTTACTTTTATTAATTTAAATTTAAATTTTTACACCTACGTGACTTTACCGAAAAAACCTAAGAATAAAAAACCCTAACTGCTTTGTAGCGGACGACGTTTCGATTGCAACACAAGTAATCATCATCAGGTATAAATTAAATACCTGATGATGATTGCTTGTGTTGCAATCGAAACGTCGTATGCTAGTATTTAATTTAATTTATTATTTTATCTTCATACGTGACTTTACCGAAAGAACCAAAGAATAATTCCTGCAGTCACGAAAGCTCCAAATTAAGTTTGCTTTTTAGCGGTTGTCATCTATCATATCTGCCGGGTACCACTACGACTCGATTTTGTTCTCTCAGCTTCACACTCCCAGCCCCGTCCACTCCCCCCCCCCCCCAGCCTCGCGTTCCTCTCCTGGCGTCCACGCAGCGCTTCTCCCTACCCCACACCCCACACCCCTGCCTCTCCCCCCTCGCTCCTGCCCCCCCCCCTTTCCTGCCTATATAACCTCTTACCATGGTGATGATGATGGTGATGATCGTGGTGATGATGGCGATGACCACTACCATCATCACCGCCATCATCATCACCACCACCATCATCATCATCACCACCATCATCATCATCACCACCATCATCATCACCACCACCACCATCATCATCATCATCACCACCACCACCACCACCATCATCATCACCATCATCATCATCATCACCACCACCATCATCATCACCACCATCGTCATCATCATCATCATCACCACCATCATCATCACCACCATCATCATCACCACCACCATCATCATCACCACCATCGTCATCATCATCATCATCACCACCATCATCACCATCACCACCACCATCATCATCACCACCATCATCATCACCACCACCATCATCATCATCACCACCACCACCATCATCATCACCACCACCATCATCATCATCACCATCATCATCACCACCACCACCATCATCATCATCACCACCACCACCACCACCACCATCATCATCATCACCACAATCATCACCACCACCATCATCATCACCACCATCGTCATCATCATCATCATCACCACCATCATCACCACCACCACCACCATCATCATCACCACCATCATCATCACCACCACCATCATCATCACCACCACCACCATCATCATCATCATCACCACCACCACCACCATCATCATCATCATCACCATCATCATCACCACCACCACCATCATCATCATCACCACCACCACCATCATCATCATCACCACAATCATCATCATCACGACCACCATCATCATCTACATCACGATCTATAGGGACAGACGGCCCCATTCGGTGTGTTCACTGCACATTTCGTCACCTTGCTGCCACTGGCTGACATGCGCTCATTTATTTCTCCACGTTGTTTTTGGGATAATTTTCAATGCAATTAAAACACATACTATATGTAAAGACCAAAAAACTTGCATTATGGATAATATAATGAGCCAAGAATTTCTGTTCGTGTGTAACGCGCGTGACGTCACTCCACATGCCGCACCCCACGTCATTAATATTCATGAGCGGGTGGATTTTTACTCTCACACAAAAGGTCGAGCGGAAATAAAAAAAAAATTCACAAATTCGCTTTTTTGACGTTTCTTTATTGAAATTGGATCTAATACAAAATTCTACGCAGCAACAAGGTGGATTTGGTGTCTTTATTTATTTCTTCAGCACTTGAGACAAAAGGTAAGTCAAATTTATGCTTCCACATTATGCTAAGATCGACATTTCTCGGTGATTTTCCAGATATTGTATCGAATTAAGATTTATTTCAACCCCAGCGACCGAAAGCAGAAGAGCATAAAGTATCAGAGCAGTGAATTTGAACAAATTGAAGGTCAGTTATATACAGAGCTACAGTGAACTGCAGTGAAAGTGTTTGATGACTTCGTTTTGTGCCAGATTCACTGCCATTAGTACAGCGCTACAGTGAACTGCAGTGAAGTGTTTGAAGACGTTCTTTCGTGCAAGATTCACTGCCATTAAATTGACACGAGATACAATGATACTCTGCTCAATTTTTTCGTAAATATTACAGCTTCCGTCCTAGGACGGGCAAACTAACATTTTGCAACAACGCCACGAGAAATCCGCCCTCCGGGCTCTGGAGACCACCTGGAGAAGATTCCAGGCACGCGTTGACGATGATGGCGAGCAAATTGAGACTCTTTAACTTTTGAGGCTAACACATTCCTGCGGAGGGAGCTGGTAGAAACGTCGTGTTGCTCGGTCAATGGCCTGCAGGGTCAACGGCGGCGTGGTGTATTCCGCAAATATGCCCGACTGTGAGGGCGGGCACAAGCCGGCGTGAGTAGGTTAAACGTTGAGTTTTATAAGGGCACCACGGGGTGACCAGCCCCTCCCCACCCAGCCCCACTCCTCCCACCCCGCACCCAGCCCCACCCTCCCCACCCAGCCCCTCCCCACCCTCCCCACCCATCCCCTCCCCACCCTCCCCACCCAGCCCCTCCCAACCCTCCCCACCCATCCCCTCCCCACCTTCCCCACCCAGCCCCTCCCAACCCTCCCCACCCATCCCCTCCCCACCCTCCCCACCCATCCCCTCCCCACCCTCCCCACCCAGCCCCTCCCAACCCTCCCCACCCAGCCCCTCCCAACCCTCCCCACCCATCCCCTCCTCAACTTCCCCACCCAGCCCCACCCTCCACACCCAGCCCCTCCCAACCCTCCCCACCCATCCCCTCCCCACCCTCCCCACCCAGCCCCTCCCCACCCTCCCCACCCATCCCCTCCCCACCCTCCCCACCCAGCCCCTCCCAACCCTCCCCACCCATCCCCTCCCCAACTTCCCCACCCAGCCCCACCCTCCACACCCAGCCCCTCCCCACCCTCCCCACCTATTCCCTCCCCACCTTCCCCACCCAGCCCCACCCTCCCCACCCAGCCCCTCCCCACCCGCCCCTCCCCACCCAGCCCCTCCCTGCACGACGGACGGACGGACACAATAATCCCCTGTGGGCTGGTGTAACCAGGAGGTTCCTACCATTATTAACATTACATTTGTTATCATGTTATATCGTATTATCCGTTCTGTGAAGGATGTCATTCCTGACATGCAATACCCTGGTGTCTACAAACTAAGCTGTGTCTGCTGCGGCAGCAGTTACATTGGGGAAACGAAACGACATGTCTCGGAACTGTGTTCGCGAACACAAGGCAGATCTGAAACACGGCTGAACCAATTCCTCTGCCGTGGCTGATCATTGTTATAACGCAGTGGGCTCGCACGATATTGTTTTTTCCGAGACCAAGGTACTCTGCAAACCTTCGGGCTACCATCTTCTTGGTTATTTCGGTAAAGTCACGTAGAAGGGAAGTAATACAATAATAAAAATAAAACATAATAAAAGAATAATTTATTTTTATTATTTAATTACTTCCCTTCTACGTGACTTTACCGAAAGAACCAAGAAGATGAATCCCTGCAGTCACGAAAGCTTTCAATCGAAACTTCGGGCTACCATCAAAGGTTTGTTCACGAAGCCATCCAGAAATATAAACATAGACATAACTTCAACGGAGAAGATGGATACAAATTGAGCAATCATTGGAAGGATGTTATTAACCAGGTAAAACCCTAACTTCTTCTCTTACTTGATGCAGCAATCCTGCTGTGACGGTTCCACCTGAAGACGGAAGCTTGTGTTGCCTCCGAAACGTCGTGATTTTTATTTTATTTTTATTTTACTTTTATTAATTTAAATTTAAATTTTTACACCTACGTGACTTTACCGAAAAAACCTAAGAATAAAAAACCCTAACTGCTTTGTAGCGGACGACGTTTCGATTGCAACACAAGTAATCATCATCAGGTATAAATTAAATACCTGATGATGATTGCTTGTGTTGCAATCGAAACGTCGTATGCTAGTATTTAATTTAATTTATTATTTTATCTTCATACGTGACTTTACCGAAAGAACCAAAGAATAATTCCTGCAGTCACGAAAGCTCCAAATTAAGTTTGCTTTTTAGCGGTTGTCATCTATCATATCTGCCGGGTACCACTACGACTCGATTTTGTTCTCTCAGCTTCACACTCCCAGCCCCGTCCACCCCCCCCCCCCCCCCCAGCCTCGCGTTCCTCTCCTGGCGTCCACGCAGCGCTTCTCCCTACCCCACACCCCACACCCCTGCCTCTCCCCCCTCGCTCCTGCCCCCCCCCCCTTTCCTGCCTATATAACCTCTTACCACGGCAACTCTTTCTCCCACTTCAGCAAAAAAATTTATTGCTGCGGTTTTCACACCTGATGACGATTGCTTGTGTTGCAATCGAAACGTCGTGATTTTTTTTTTTTTCTACCTACGTGACTTTACCGACAGAACCAAAGAGTATGGATCCCTGCAGTCACGAAAACTTCACATCTAGATCATCATCATCATCATCATTTGCTGTCATCAATTTCGCTTTCACTGAATTCCCACGTCATCACAGACTTGGACCCGTCGCTTTCTTCTCTCGTATATTTCATTCGCTTCCTCTCCACCATCACACTCATTAGTACAATTGTCACAAAAACAACGCCTTAGACAGGGAGCTTGATAAACGATTTAAGATACGCTAAGGGCAGTGTCGGATTATCCCAGTAGCAAAAGTAGCATCATGCTACGGGCCCCGCACTTTCAAGGACCCCGCGCGAAACGCTTTCAAGCAATTATCAATTCCGGTGAAGTTATTCTGCACTTGCTCTCTTACTATAGTACTATACCGCCTTCGATTTTTATGAACGACTGGGTGTTTAAGGTTAGCGATGTGTCGTAAGATCTGGCTGTACAGCAAATGAAAAAATACAATTACTTTACTATGTAAGTTAGAAATTAATATTTTAATATTTATTTATTTTTTATTATTTAGGGCCCATTTATAACATATGCTACAGGCCCCGCAGAGCTAAATCAAGGCACTGGGTAAGGGCCATTGCCCGAAACGTCGGGCACGAACGAACCACACTCGAAATGTTCTCGTGCAATGCAAATGCAATTTTTTTTTTATCTGTACGCTCTCACCTTTTGACCCACGCGGTGAGCCTTGATGCTGATGTGAGTGGAAGTCTTAACTCGCTGGTGAATCACGGTGTTTCACCTCTGGGCTAGCACGCACAAGACGCGAGACGCACGCAGACAAGCGACTCGGGTTGCCAAGATCCTTGTGTCTCCCTTCACGTGTAATTAAACAGCTGTCAGTCAAAACCTCGCAGCTGTCGAACGCACGCACGCACGCACATGCACACGCACGCTAACTCGCACTCACACTCTTCACACACAGACACAACAACAACAACAACAGCCGCCGTTCGTCACTAAGTGGCGGTGACGTCGCCGCGGCGCTTTGTGCCAGGCTAGGTGCACTTTGAGGCCACGTGAAGTGTCGAAGTCTCGCTGGAAAGGGGGTCACGGGACAGACCCAGCAGGTGCCATGGGTTGACTTACTGAGATGGCTCGCAGATGCACCCACCTGTGCCCCTCTACTGTGCCAACTTGCTGTGTTTTAGCCACCCGGCGTTCTGCTCGTTGTTGTGAGCGTCGCTCCTCTGCCCTCCGTTGTTGCTGGAGGGCGACTGCCTCCAACTGCCCAGTAGCAGCAGCAGCAACGTCCTTCACGAGCCTCCTCCGCAGAGGCCAAATCTGGCACTGCTGATACCACCAGTCCACTCAGCTCAACATCCTTCGATACCGCATCAGTCCATCTCATCTCTAGCCCTTGCTGTGCACGTTTATCCCCATTCATCCGGCCAAACAGAAGCTGCACACTCGCTGTAACTGCACATCAGATGTGCTCCGTACATCACCACGCTTACGTGGAATGACGCACACGGCCTGAACATCCCAACGGGAGAAAGGCAATACAATTTGGGCAGTGGCCTCAACATCTTTACCCGTAGTAGCTTTCACTTTTTGGCAGGAGTGGTGCCGACGCTGCTACAAGTGACTGTTGCTGCTGCCCGTAATCATAACTACAAACGATACGGTTGGCTACGTACGGTGCGGAAGAAGTTCAACATGCGTATATACATACAGAACAAACCGATCTGAAAACTGAAACTAATATAAACTAAAACTAAACTTTGTATTTTACCAGGTAAGGCCCACCGAGCTAGAACACATTCCTGCGGAGGGAGCTGGTAGGAACGTTGGGTTGCTCGGTCAATGGCCAGGGTCAACGGTGGCGTGGTGTATCCCGCAAATATGCCCGACTGTGAGGGCGGGCACAAGCCGGCGTGAGTAGGTTAAACGTTGAGTTTTATAAGGGCACCACGGGGTGACCAGCCCCTCCCCACCCAGCCCCACTCCTCCCCACACAGACCTACCCCTCCCACCCCCCACCCAGCCCCACCCTCCCCACCAGCCCCTCCCCACCCTCAACACCCAGCCCCTCCCCACCCTTTCCACCCAGCCCCACCCCTCCCATTTTTGGATGCACGACGGACGGACGGACACAATAATCCCCTGTGGGCTGGTGTAACCAGGAGGTTCCTACCAGTAAAACTCTTTTTCCAGAAGCCACCTGGCTGTCACTAATGATAACTTCTCATCATCGCGTGGAAATATACAGCAGCCAAATGCTCTGAAACGCGTGGTGTTGATTCTAAATGTGGAGGGGAAAACCGGGGGGAACACGTAGACAACTCCACGCGACCACGACGAGAGAATCATACAAACTCCAGATATACAGCCAGGCGTCGGGATCGAACCCACGTCCCTCCTCTCTGTTTAAAAGAACAAATTTGACTTAAGGTCTTCGCTCATTTACCAGCTTTACATTCCTTATTGCCGTACACATGCTGGAGGAAGGGCCTTTCCTATTGATGCCCCCAGGGTCTGGATGCTATTGCCAATAAACTGCAACTTGAGTCACTACCTATGAGATCTTCACTGAAAACTGCTCTAGAGTTGTTGTACACCCCTAGCTGCCACTGCTATTCAGTGGCCTAAAATAAAATGTTTCGCTCCGGATGATTTCTGCAAAGTATGACCTGTGTTTTGATTTAGTGTGCTGATCTTTAAAGGTGCATTGAAAAATTGTGATACTCCTACTGATGCTCCTGCTGTTGTGGAGTGACTCATGCAGCCAGCTATGGCTACAGGGTTTTCATGGTACATGTTGTTTATGTCGTTTATTGTGAAATTTCGCTCACAGTTCCTATGATCACTGTTTCATTTCTTTTATGGCTTTATTTTGGTGATTTCGAAAGTTTTTTTTGGTTTGGCCATGTTTGTTTGTTGTAGTACGGAGTTAGAATGATGGCTTTAATCTAAGTTGTCTTGTGGTTGTTGTTGTTTGACTTGCATCCCACTGGAATTTTTGCACACAGCGTTGGTGTACGGTGCCTTTTCTGCAATATTTTTTTGCTGTTATCTCCTGGATTTCTCAGTTTGCACATAGTCACTATAAGATGTTTTCTTGTTCATGTTTTTGTCTTTTGTTTGTTGCGGTTGCACCCGATTCAAGAGCCGAATGGCTCACAGGGCTATACCTAATACATTCAACTGAAAACTGAAACAGGTCGAGGTAGTTCGCGTCTCACTTCGGCGGCGTGCCACGGTGGCACCAACGACGGGTTGGCAAATTGTTGTTTCATCATGGGACCTCCTTTGCCAGTACCAAAATATACTAATAGGGGTTTTCCCCTTTTTTCTGGAAACAAAACTGACACCTTTTGCAAGGAATCATGCTTACATTAACCACAATGCTTGCAGTCAAATGCAAACAGATACAATACTCTGATAATTTATGCATTGTCAGAGTATTGTTTTTTGTTTGCATTTGACTGCGAGTATTGTGGTTAATGTAAACACGATTCCTTGCAAAAGGTGTCAGTTTTGTTGCCAGAAAAAAGGGGAAAACCCCTATTAGTAAATTGTTGTTTGTTTGATGGTTGCCAAAGACGAGAGGACCACGATGCACTTTTGGGGGAATCGGTGAATGGTTTTGTGTATGTTGAGCGCGATGCTCAAACGGATGCGGTGCTTTGGCACGCCACGTGTTTGTCACGTGGCGTTTGAAAATGACTTCGTGCGAGTTGGAACACATTTTTACTTTTTAAATCCTTTATATTAAGTTCACTTGCTTGCTTGCTTGCGCGCTTACGACCGTGCAAATCTTTCGGTCGTTTTTCAACCCACTTTTCGTGATCCAATCGAGCTGACATTTTGCACACAGACTCGTTGTGAGTGACAATTTATTTTCGTGAAAAAAAAATTCTAAAATTTTCCACTTTTTAGGAATTTTTTTTTTCATATTTAATTTAAAATACCAATGCGATAAAAATGAAACTCTTACTCAAGAAAAACAGAAATGAATAATAAAATAAAACCGATGCCACGCATATAAAGGATTTATAGTGAAAAACGTTGTTTTTACGGGTTAATTTTTTTAACTGTCCACTTCATTTTTGATTTGCATCTGGCATGTGATATCTTAAAAATGTGTCCGTTGTGAAAGGGGTGGGGGGAGGGGGGTTAGTTGACCATACTTCACCGCACGGGTTGTGATGCATCTGTAACAGTGATTACAATATCGAAGGACCGAGTGCTGTAACATCACTTGCCAGTGCGCTGTATAAATATGCATATCAAAGCGTACGATAGACAAAACGGACACATTCCCAAAATCTCAGTGAGATTTGTATCGGGATATAACACGTCCTGTCGCATTAGGGCGAACGAAGTGGGACGTCGCTATGGGATAACCCCATGTTGTTGTTGTTTTCCCCCAAGAAAGAATAGCAGAGTGGGACAGTTGATTTAGCTCCTCGTGTTTGCCCGGCGCATTCCGCCGGATGACTGAGCCGGCGTTGTGCCCTTAACCGAATTCGTAAAACGATGTGGCTTCAAAACTTTGGGTCGCGCGTTAAACCATGCAACGACAACAAGAAAAAAGCTGTCTCGCCACATCGAATCGACCCAATGGCACAAATACGCTGCACTTTCCTGTGAACGTGAATTTCTTTTGAACGCTGAAAATAAAAATGTTATCATTAATGACGATCGCTCGCCAGCCCTGAGTCAACCCCAGAGGTCGCAACCGGGTACCCGATACCCGTACCCTACCCGATACCCGGCTACCCGTACCCGGCCGGGTACGGGTACGGGTAGCCGTTTGCGACCCTGGTGCGGCCGGGTACGGGTATGGGTAGGCCGTGAGTCACCGGTGAGTAACCGTTTGTCACTCATTTCGAGTAGGGTACGGGTACGGGTAGGGAACGGGTACCAGTACCCGGCCGGGTACGGGTACCCATTTGCGACCCTGGTGCGGCCGGGTACGGGTACGGGTAAGGAATCAAAACCCGTTTGCGACCTCTGGTCAACCCATTGCCAAGTCAGCCGTGACGTTCATTGACCATACTTCGCCACAATTGGTCAGCCAGCGCGTGTTGGTCAACTTGGCGGTGATGATAGGACGATCAGAGACTGTTTTTAAAAAAAAAAAAATCATCCATCACCGAGAATCGAACTCAGGTCACAGAGTTCACGGTGCAATCTCCTTGCAACGGGGGGGGGGGATACAATTCCTCCTCGTCTTACGGGGCAGAAGATTAAGTTTACTGAGTCGAAAACTGAGGAGCTTCCCGTGGAGCCCCATTCTCAAGCCCGATGAGTTTATATTTCTAACGGTGGAGGACACGGGGGTGGCGGGGGGGGGGGACAGAGAAATCGCCGCACAGACGCTCGGGACGGATGGCCAGGCGCCAGATTAACCAAATTTATAAATCTCGGCGCGTTTGACTCAATTTCCACATCAAATGCCACCCGTAAGGTCCCCTTGAGTGCAAGGACTCTGGGGGTCTTGAAAAAAAGCCCCCCCCCCCCCAACTTAATCCGCAGCCGTGCCCAGGGGTACCTCGACAATGGATGTGCATCTTCTCTGAAGTTTCAAAGGGCATGTGCCAAGTATTACAATTTCGAGACTCGTTTGTAAAGTGAAAAAAATAAAATAACGATAAATAATTAGGGTTTTTTCGGTAAAGTCACGTAGGTAAAACATTAAAATTAATAAAAGTATTTTATTTTATTTTTATTTTATTTTACTTTTAGTAATTTTAATGTTTTACCTACGTGACTTTACCGAAAAAACCTAAGAATATGAATCCTTGCAGTCACGAAAGCTTCAAATCTAGAAATAATTAGGGTGCCTATCGATCACCGTTAGTCAATGACGTCCGAACACTGTGTAGCGATGTGTTCACATTTGGGATGAATGAAATCATCGAGGGAGATGCGGCAGTCTCTCTGTGTCGGAGAGGATTAGCACGGTTGTCCACGTACGGCGTGAAAGAAGTTCGACACACATACATTACTATTGCTAACCTATTGTTGTTGATTTTACCAGGTAAGGCCCACTGAACCACGCAGCTCAATGGACCTTACCTGGCTATCACAAATTATAGCTCAACGAAGTGGCTCATCACGTTGAAATGTATAGCGGGCAAATGCTCTAAACGCATCGTGATGTTGATTCTAAATGTGTAGGGGAAACATCGGAGGACCCGGAGAAAAATCCACGCGACCACGGGGAGAGAGACACGCAGACTCCAAATATACAGCAGCAGGCATCAGTGTCGGGATCGAACCCACGATCTCCTGTACACCAGGCGAGGTAGTTAACATCTCCTAGCCACCGTGATGATGAGAGAGAGACACGCAAACTCCAAATATACAGCAGCAGGCATCAGTGTCGGGATCGAACCCACGACCTTCTGTACACCAGGCGAGGTAGTTAACATCTCCTAGCCACCGTGATGATGAGAGAGACACGCAAACTCCAAATATCCAGCATACATCAGGGTCGGGATCGAACCCACGACCTCTTGTACACCAGGCGAGATAGTTAACATCTCCTAGCCACCGTGATGATGATGATGATGAGAGAGAGATACGCAAACTCCAAATATCCAGCAAACATCAGGGTCGCGATCGAACCCACGACTTCCTGTACACGAGGCAAGGTAATTAACATCTCACTACAGGGAGGTGTGTCGTTATACCAGAATCTGACACGCGATCTCGTAGATTCTGATGCGCTCACTCCCATCATCTCACCTTCCCCCGTCTCCCTCGGCCCTGAGTTGCTCTCGTTCGTTCAAAACGAATGTCACGCGGCACACCACCGCAGTTAACCGGCCGTGGCGAATACCTGAACCGTCGCTGGGCCCTCCCCTAGATCGACTCATTCTCAAACGAGTTCCCGGTGCGGTGGTGAAAAACATCGGCACTGGGGGAGGGGGGGAAGACAAAGGCGGCCGGGCGTGGTGTTGGCCTACACCTACCCCACCCCTATGTTATGATGATCGGGCTCAGTATTCGGCTGCCGTTACGAGTTGAGGAGTTGCGGCGAAGCGCCGAATGTTGTCGCGTAAGTCCGTGGCGCCTAAATTTCGATTTAAAGCTTTCGTGACTGCAAGCAGCCGTCTGTCGAGAAGACAGAGTCTTCGACAGACCTGTTCTTCACCTGAGGACGGCTGCTTGCGTTGTGGCGGAAACGTCGTGAGAATTGTATTTTATTGTTTAATTTTTATTATTTTATTATTTCCCTTCTACGTGACTTTACCGAAAGAATCAAGAAGATGAATCCCTGCAGTCACGAAAGCTTTAAATTGAAAAGCAACCTTATTCTTCCTGGCCCAGTCTAACTACCAGTGGCAGACCAGAGAACACTAAAAGTTGAACAGTAGCAGGACAATGCCACTGCCAGGGGATACAAAATAAGGAATTGGTTTGACCCTTTCTGGCAATAAAACACTTGTGTTTAACACGTAGGCTTTTGCGACCAATATTATTCATAATTCAGGGTTTTTGGGTTTAGATCGCGTTATTTATAAATGTGTCGTAACCCTCCACCACCCGACACGGCCAATCAGTAAAAAAAGTGTCACGTTGACAAAAGACAAATAGTTCACTGCTTTAGCCCACCGGTGCGTTGAAGCGTGAAACCACAACATTTACAATTTTTGAGTAGTATGACGTTTCGCTGGTAATTCCATCCAGCATCATCGGGCAATTCGCCCGATGATGTTAAACTTATTTTGTCGTTGGTAATTTTCGGAGACCCGAGGCCACTCTTGCAAACGTGACCTCCTCGATGTGTCACCTCCAATGAGCACACCTGGGCTACGTACGGCGCAGAAGAAATTCAACATACGTAAATACACATTGCAAGACAAACCTAGCTGCAAACTTAAACTTTATGAAAAGTAAACTTTACACACTTAAATTCTAACTTAGCAATCTTTGAAATACGTAATCAACCAGGCTATGCGTTAATTGTGTGTTGACCGACTCTCTGTGTTGCATTACATTACATTTCGATATTTTACTAGGTTATTTAATTTTAGTGTGTCTTTCTCCTAATTTTCAAGCTTGCGTACCGTACCACGTCGTCGTACTCATTGACATGCTAATTTTTTCTCTGCCCCCTCCCTCTCTCCGCCCCCGCCCCCTCTCTATATTTAAGGCCCCGTCACAGAGACGACATCTCTCTTTGTGCCGATACGTGTTCTCTCTCTGTGTGTGTCTTTGTGATATCGGTCTGCTTATATGTCTGTCTATAGTTTTCTGGTTAGATTTTTGTCGCTATTTCTTTTATACCTGATGACGATTGCTTGTGTTGCAATCGAAACGTCGTAGTATGCTAGTATTTAATTTATTATTTTTATCTTTATACGTGACTTTACCGAAAGAACCAAAGAATAATTGCTGCAGTCACGAAAGCTCCAAAATTAAGACTAAACTAAGCGTTGTATTTTACCAGGTCCACTGAGCGAAATCGTTATTTTATCAGAAGCGACATGGGCATCGCAGATGATAGCTCAACGGAGTGGCGGCCGCTTGCCGTCATCATCACGTGGACATTTATTGCAGCCAAATACTCCAAACCGCGTGACGTCGATTCTGAATGTGGTGGGAAAAAAACCGGAGGACCCGGAGGAAAAATCCACGTGACCACGGGGAGGGGGAGAGAGAGAGACACCGCAGACTCCAAATATACAGCAGGTGTCAGGGTTGGGATCGAACCCACGAACCTCCTGCATACCGGGCTAGGTAGTTAACATCTCCTAGCCACCGTGATGATGATAACAAAGAGACACACACAAACTCCAAATACACAGCAGCAGGCGTCAGGGTTGAGAACGAACCCACGAACCTCCTGCATACCAGGCTAGGTAGCTAACATCTCCTAGCCACGGTGATGATGATGACAGAGAGACACACACAAACTCCAAATACACAGCAGCAGGCGTCAGGGTTGAGAACGAACCCACGAACCTCCTGCATACCAGGCGATGTAGTCAACATCTCTTGGCCACCGTGATGATGATGAGAGAGCGAGAGACACGCAAACTCCAAATATATAGCAGGTGTCAGGGTCGGGATCGAACCCACGAACTCCTGCACACCAGGCGAGGTAGTTAACATCTCCGAGCTACTGTGATGATGATGAGAGAGCGAGAGACACGCAGACTCCAAATATACAGCAGCAGGCGTCAGGGTTGGAATCGAACCCACGAACCTCCTGCATACCAGGCGAGGTAGTCAACATCTAGCCATCGTGATGATGATGAGAGAGCGAGAGACACGCAAACTCCAAATATACAGCAGCAGGCGTCAGGGTCGGGATCGAACCCATGAACCTCCTGCACACCAGGCGAGGTAGTTAACATCTCCGAGCTACTGTGATGATGATGAGAGAGCGAGAGACACGCAGACTCCAAATATACAGCAGCAGGCGTCAGGGTTGGAATCGAACCCACGAACCTCCTGCATACCAGGCGAGGTAGTCAACATCTAGCCATCGTGATGATGATGAGAGAGCGAGAGACACGCAAACTCCAAATATACAGCAGCAGGCGTCAGGGTCGGGATCGAACCCATGAACCTCCTGCACACCAGGCGAGGTAGTCAACATCTCCTAGCCACCGTGATGATGATGAGAGAGCGTGAGACACGCAAACTCCAAATATACAGCAGGTGTCAGGGTCGGGATAGAACCCACGAACTCCCGCATACCAGGCGAGGTAGTAAACATCTCCTAGCCATCGTGATGATGATGAGAGAGCGAGAGACACGAAAACTCGAAATATACAGCAGGTGTCAGGGTCGGGATCGAACCCACGAACTCCCGCATACCAGGCGAGGTAGTAAACATCTCCTAGCCACCGTGATGATGATGAGAGAACGAGAGACACGCAAACTCCAAATATACAGCAGCAGGTGTCAGGGTCGGGATCGAACCCACGAACTCCCGCATACCAGGCGAGGTAGTTAACATCTCCTAGCCACCTTGATGATGAGAGAACGAGAGACACGCAAACTCCAAATATACAGCAGCAGGCGTCAGGGTCGGGATCGAACCCACCAGGCGAGGTAGTTAACATCTCCTAGCCACCGTGGCACCCCCATATGAAATAAAAAGCAGGACTCTGGAAAGGCGCCCGCGTAGAGGAACCGCGCAAAAATTCCGGCTGTAGCCGTCCGCGTCGCAGTTTCGTCAACGGTCCTTCAAACCGCCTGCCTCGTTAATTTATCTCGTTTATTTATCTCTATTAAAATGCCAAAGTAGAGTTTGTTTTAATCTCTCTTTCACGGACGGAGCTGGGGTGGGCGGGGGAGGGGGGGGCGACGGGCGGGCGGGCGGGCGGGAACCTTTAAAAAACCCTTTAAACAATATATTTTAGCCAGAGATCGAGAGAAAGAGAGAGACATTAAAATCACAAAATAAATTCCAGCAAAACGCAGACGAGACAAAAGCTCAAACCCAACAACCAGTGGCTGTGGAAGCCATTTGATCGCTGGCCGCGTCATTCCGCGGGCGAGGAGCCGAGCGCATCACGCTTCAGCGAGCGCTGAAGGGTCTCAAGTGCAGCAGGTTTGACAGTCTCAGCCGAAAGTTAATCTGCGACACAAAACGCCGCCAACGAAACGGACCCACGCACGGGGCACTTTCAATTCGGTGGCTCGGGGGGCTTGCAGCTGCCGGTGGTGTTGGTGGTCGCGAACCTGCGGGAATAATTACTTTCTAAAGGACGCGTAGGATCCACGCTCGATTTGGAACGCTCCGTGCAAGTCGCCTGATTGTCGATGCCAGAAATTAGAAAAGGAGAGGCGAATTCCTCTTCTCCGCTGTGTGGTTGCCGTGTACCGGCGAGGCAAGGTCCCTGTGTGTGTGTGTGTACGTGTGTTTATGTGTGTGTGAGTGTGTGTGTACGTGTGTGTCTACGTGTGTGTTTATGTGTGTGTACGTGTGTGAACGTGTGTTTATGTGTGTGTTTGTGTGTGTACTTGTGTTTATGTGTGTGTTTGTGTGTCTACGTGTGTGTCTACGTGTGTGTTTATGTGTGTGTGTTTATGTGTGTGTTATGTGTGTGTGTGTACGTGTGTGTACGTGTTTGTTCATGTGTGTGTACGTGTGTGTACGTGTGTGTCTACGTGTGTGTTTGTGTGTGTGTACGTGTGTACGTGTGTATTCATGTGTGTGTACGTGTGTGTACGTGTGTTTACGTGTGTGTCTACGTGTGTGTTTATATATGTGTGTGTTTGTGTGTGTATGTGTGTTTATGTGTGTGTCTACGTGTGTGTACGTGTGTTTATGTGTGTGTCTACGTGTGTGTACGTGTGTGTACGCGTGTTTATGTCTGTGTGTGTACGTATGTGTTTATGTGTGTGTGTGTACGTGTGTGTTCATGTGTGTACGTGTATGTACGTGTGTTTATGTGTGTGTTTGTGTGTCTACGTGTGTGTCTACGTGTGTGTTTATGTGTGTGTGTGTGTACGTGTGTGTGGGTGTGTGTGTATATGTGTGTGAGTGTGTGTGTACGTGTGTGAACGTGTGTTTATGTGTGTGTTTGTGTGTGTACGTGTGTTTATGTGTGTGTTTGTGTGTGTACTTGTGTTCATGTGTGTGTTTGTGTGTGTACGTGTGTTTATGTGTGTGTTTGTGTGTGTACGTGTGTGTACGTGTGTTTGTGTGTCTACGAGTGTGTTTGTGTGTGTACGTGTGTGTACGCGTGTTTGTGTCTGTGTGTGTATGTTTGTGTTTATGTGTATGTGTGTGTACGTGTGTGTTCATGTGTGTACGTGTGTGTACGTGTGTGTACGTGTGTTTATGTGTGTGTGAGTGTGGGGAGCGGTGGTGCAGCGGTTAGCGCTACGCTGCGCTACGAACCCGGCGACCCAGGTTCGATTCCCGCTCACGGCCAATACCCAGCGACGATTATCTGAACCGGTCCTGGGTCTCCACCTAGGTCGACTCAGCCTCAAATCGAGTACCCGGTGCGGTGTGCAGTAAACATCGCCACTGGGGAGACAAAGGCGGCCCGGGCGTGGTGCTGGCCACCCACCCCCTCGTGTACCGTGCCGGGGGCCTCCATAGGTGCTGCTCGCTAACAGCACTTGCCCCAATATTCTCTTCAGGCTGTACGGGGGATCTTTGTCTTCGTTCATTTGTAGTGACGCCAATGTTTGTTGTGCTCGGTTGTAAACGTGGTTGGGGTTCTCTCCAACGGCTCAACGCGGTGGTGCTGAAGCAGTAACACACAGACAGCCCTCTGGGTGTGTTCACAGTCAACCCCCTGAGTGTGTTCACCCACAACCCCCTGGGTGTGTTCACCCACAATCCCCTGAGTGTGTTCACCCACAACTCCCTGAGAGTGTTCACCCACAACCCCCTGGGTGTGTTCACCCACAATCCCCTGAGTGTGTTCACCCACAACTCCCTGAGAGTGTTCACCCACAACCCCCTGGGTGAGTTCACCCACAACCCCCTGAGTGTGTTCACCCACAACTCCCTGGGAGTGTTCACCCACAATCCCCTGGGTGAGTTCACCCACAACTCCCTGGGGGTGTTCACCCACAACCCCCTGGGAGTGTTCACCCACAACCCCCTGGGAGTGTTCACCCACAACCCCCTGGGTGTGTTCACCCACAATCCCCTGGGGGTTTTCACCCACAACCCCCTGAGAGTGTTCACCCACAACCCCTGGGTGTGTTCACCCACAACCCCCTGGGTGTGTTCACCCACAACCCCCTGGGTGAGTTCACCCACAACCCCCTGGGTGTGTTCACCCACAACCCCCTGGGAGTGTTCACCCACAACCCCCTGGGTGTGTTCACCCACAACCCCCTGGGTGTGTTCACCCACAACCCCCTGGGAGTGTTCACCCACAACCCCCTGGGTGAGTTCACCCACAACCCCCTGGGAGTGTTCACCCACAACCCCCTGGGTGTGTTCACCCACAACCCCCTGGGAGTGTTCACCCACAACCCCCTGGGTGTGTTCACCCACAACCCCCTGGGAGTGTTCACCCACAACCCCCTGGGAGTGTTCACCCACAACCCCCTGGGTGAGTTCACTCACAACCCCCTGGGAGTGTTCACCCACAACCCCCTGGGTGTGTTCACCCACAACCCCCTGGGTGAGTTCACCCACAACCCCCTGGGTGAGTTCACCCACAACCCCCTGGGAGTGTTCACCCACAACCCCCTGGGTGTGTTCACCCACAACCCCCTGAGTGAGTTCACCCACAACCCCCTGGGTGTGTTCACCCACAACCCCCTGGGAGTGTTCACCCACAACCCCCTGGGTGAGTTCACCCACAACTCCCTGGGGGTGTTCACCCACAACCCCCTGGGAGTGTTCACCCACAACCCCCTGGGAGTGTTCACCCACAACCCCCTGGGTGAGTTCACCCACAACCCTCTGGGAGTGTTCACCCACAACCCCCTGGGAGTGTTCACCCACAACCCCCTGGGAGTGTTCACCCACAACCCCCTGGGTGTGTTCACCCACAACTGCCTGAGTGAGTTCACTCACAACCCCCTGGGTGTGTTCACCCACAACCCCCTGGGTGTGTTCACCCACAAACCCCTGGGAGTGTTCACCCACAACCCCCTGGGAGTGTTCACCCACAACCCCCTGGGAGTGTTCACCCACAACCCCCTGAGTGTGTTCACCCACAACCCCCTGAGTGTGTTCACCCACAAACCCCTGAGCGTGTTCACCCACAAACCCCTGGGTGAGTTCACCCACAACCCCCTGGGAGTGTTCACCCACAACCCCCTGGGAGTGTTCACCCACAACCCCCTGGGGGTGTTCACCCACAACCCCCTGGGAGTGTTCACCAACAACCCCCTGAGTGAGTTCACCCACAACCCCCTGGGAGTGTTCACCCACAACCCCCTGGGTGTGTTCACCCACAACCCCCTGGGAGTGTTTACCCACAACCCTCTGGGAGTGTTCACCCACAACCCCCTGGGAGTGTTCACCCACAACCCCCTGTGAGTGTTTACCCACAACCCCCTGGGTGTCTTCACCCACAACCCCCTGAGTGAGTTCACCCACCACCCCCTGAGTGTGTTCACCCACAACCCCCTGAGTGAGTTCACCCACAACCCTCTGGGAGTGTTCACCCACAACCCCCTGGGAGTGTTCCACCCACAACCCCCTGGGTGTCTTCACCCACAACCCCCTGGGAGTGTCCACCCACCATCCCCCTGAGTGTGTTCACCCACAACCCCCTGAGCGTGTTCACAGACAGAGCCGTGAGGTCGTTCACAAGCAGCTCGTGGTAGAAGTGACCCGGAGCGGCAGTGAACGATAGCGAGCTGGGGAAATTGACGCGGGCTGCTGCCACGAGTCGTCGTCGTGAGCGAGGCGAGCGAGCCTCTGATTCGACTCTTGCAGCGAGGCTGTCACTACCATGGGTGGAACAAGTATAACCCGTAAAAACAAAGTTTTTCACTCTAAATCCTTTATATGCGTGGCGGCTAGAGTCCTCTCGTCCTCTGGCTTGAGATGGCTGCCACCTATGGGTCAGATGATTGCCTGCCACCATTAAGCAATTGGTAATTAAATATAATATTTTTGTCCTAAAAAGTGTACAATTTTTGAAAATATTTTCACGAACATTAATTGTCACGCACAACGAGTCTGTGTGGAAAATGTCAGCTCGATTGGATCACGGGAAGTGGGTTAAAAAACGACCGAAAGATTTGCACGGTCCTAAGCAAGCAAGCGAACTTAATATAAAATATTTAAAAAACCCGATTTTTCCAGCGGCAGGCATCGGGCTTTTTTTATTAATACAATTAAACCCGATTTCGTGGAATTAAAACCTGGTTTTATGAATACGAAACTCTGATCTAAGGCTTAGGCTGCTTCCTCGTCGGTGCTGCTATCGTACTCGGGGGGGGGGGGGCGTCGGGCACGGGGTAGTCGTAGAATGCGGGTGGGCAGGTTGGTCTTGATGAACACGAGCTTCTCCACCACAATCGTGGGCACCGCCAGTGAGTTCCTGAGCTTGGAATGGATGAAGCCCATCGTTGAGAAGTGCGGTTCTGCAATTAGAACCAATAAACCGGATTTCTCCCAATCTCAGATGATCGGGTTTCATATAAAAAGACAATTAAACCCGATTGTAAAAAACCCGACTTTGCCACCCTTGGTCACAAGGCCACCACGTAGACGTTCGGTGCGATTTGGCACGGGCCCTGAACTGAGACCCTCCCCCTGTTCTATTTCCAGCGCGGGCCCCCCTCGAGACCAGGTGGGGTACGGCGACCTGGGGCAGAGCAAGAGCTCAAACAAGTACCCCGTGAAAGTTCGATTTGAAGCTTTCGTGACTGCAGGGATTCATCTTCTTGGTTCTTTCGGTAAAGTCACGTAGAAGGGAAATAATAAAATAAAAAAATAAAACATAATAAAATAATTCTCGACAGACCTGGTCTTCACCTGAGGACGGCTGCTTGCGTTGTGGCCGAAACGTCGTGAGAATTATTTTATTATGTTTTATTTTTATTATTTTATTACTTCCCTTCTACGTGACTTTACCGAAAGAACCAAGAAGATGAATCCCTGCAGTCACGAAAGCTTTCAATCGAAATTTGGACACTCATCGATAGCCCTTTCCAGCTCAGCACCCCCCCCACGCGTTGACCTCTCCGAGTCTGCCGTGGGGCAGATTGAGAGTCAAGGGCAGAACGTTGCCGCTTAGCCAAACATTGGGGAGCGAGAGATACAAACAAAACCAACAAAATATTCCTTGCACGGACGGAGAAAGAGAGGCCACGTGTCCGAGAAGTTTGCGCCCTTAGCAACGGCGACGATCGGAGAATTCCAAGGTAGATTACAGAGAGAGAGGAGAGAGATGAGAGACAGAGCGAGCGAGAGAGTTAGTGAGCGAGCGAGCGAGAGAGCGAGCGAGGGTTACATAAAGCCCCGTTTAAATACATTTTACGAAATGATGAACGAAACAAAGTGCCGAATACACCGATCATCTTCTTGTTTCCACTGATCGTAAGAAAATAAAAAAAGAGAGAGGGGAGAGAGAGAGAGAGAGGGGAGAAAGTGCCGGAAAGAATGAGGTCAGCGTCGTGAAGACGGGGAATGGTTTGCAGCGAGATTGAAGGTGATTGTTGTGCTGGCTTTAGCAGAAGCGAGGAGTTCGCATGTAGCGTATGCATGTAAGTACCCGATGTAGCGCGTGTGTTTGTGTATTATGTATGTACCGTATCCATAATAGAGGTATTTTTGGTTAGATCGCGTAAATATGTAAATGTGTCGTTAAAACCAGCCACCACCCGACACAGCCAACTAGTAAGGGTTGTCACGTAAACAGAACGTGGCCAATTCGTCACTAGTACAGCATAGTGTGTAGTGTATTGTAGTATAGTGTATAGTAGTGTAGTATAGTAGTGTATAGTGTAGTGTATAGTAGTGTAGTGTATAATGTAGTGTATAGTAGTGTAGTGTATAGTGTAGTGTATAGTGTAGTGTATAGTAGTGTAGTATATAGTGTAGTGTATAGTAGTGTAGTGTATAGTGTAGTGTATAGTAGTGTAGTGTATAGTGTAGTGTATAGTGTAGTGTATAGTAGTGTAGTGTATAGTGTAGTGTATAGTAGTGTAGTATACTAGTACAGCACACCGGTGTGTTGGCGAGCCAAGCCACAACATTAATAATCTGAGTTACGACGTTTCGCCAGTAATTACAACCAGCTTCATCAGGCGACAGCCAGATTTGTGGAGAAGTCCACCTGTTTGGTTCCTTAAATAGAGGCGTAGATGTGGTGACCACGCTTCTGCGCTCTTGCGAAAAGTGGGGGGGGGGGGGGATTAATGAGTCAACGTACATTATGCATTATGCGAGCCCTTTGATCTTGTCCTGTACCTTATATATATTGGAACATCTTGGTTTTTTCGGTAAAGTCATATGACTTTACCGAAAAAACCAAGAAGATGAATCCCTGCAGTCACGAAAGCTTTAAATCGAAATTTATATTGGAACTGATATCGACGTTGGAGTCTCCACGATGTCCCCCCCCCCCCCCCCACACACACACACGTGGCTTGCTAATCGGACTAATGGTGGATGTGTGTATCCAGTGGTGCGCTCACGGCCACAAACACCACGTGACGCCTCGGTCGACTCAGACCCCCGATGCGATGCGTAAACATTGCCACTGGGGAGACAAAGGTGGCCGGGCGTGGTGCTGGCCACCCACCCCCCTCGTGTGTGCCACAGTGCCGGTAGCCTTCACAGGTGCTCGCTACTCGTTCGCAGCACTTGCCCCAACAGTCTGTTGAGGCTATAGGGAGGGGGTGGTTCTTTGTCTTTGTCTGTCTTGGGTTGTAATCAAGGAGACAGACATCGAATCGTCGAGGTGCGTAAACAAACATTCATCGACGAGCTTGGCCACGATGTGCGTTTGTTGTTACCGCGTCGTTGTTGTTGTTGTTTGTTTATTATATTTGGAGGTGGGGTCCGCGAAATTACATTAACCGCCGACAACTATTGGAACCTCATTTGCCAGTAAAAAATATGATCATTGGTTTTTTACCCTTCTATCTGGCAACAGAACTGACACCTTTTTTTTTACAAGGAGTCATGTTTGCATAGACCACAATACCTGCAGTCGTCATGCAAACAAAAAACATAACTCTGATAATGTGCACTGCCGACAACTGTTTTGAGAAGCCCAGATGAAGGAAGGGCCCGATCCGAAAGAACCAAGAAGATGAATCCCTGCAGTCACGAAAGCTTTAAATCGAAATTTAACCAAAGAGTATTCAAACTAACTCTTTTTTTTATTTCACCAGCTAAGGCCCCGACTGAGCTATAGAGTAGCTCGTTTTCAGAAGCGACCTGGCCGTTCCAAACGATATCTCAAGCGAAGTCTTGATATCAGCTGATATCATTCATATCAGCAGACGCACACACTCCAAAACGCGTGACGTTGATTCTAAATGTGGAGTGGAAAAACCCAGAGGACCCGGAGAAAAATCATCTCACAAGTGCCCTTAGCGAGCGAGCACCTATGAAGGCCGGCACGGCACACGAGAGTGGATGGGTTGACCAGCACCACGCCCGGCCGCCTTCGTTTTACCGAGGGGCGATGTTTACTACACACCGCACCAGGTACTCATTTGCGACTGAGTCGACCCAGGCGAGGCACCGGGACCGCTCCAGAGAGTCGTCGCTGTTGATGGTGTTGGTGTCCGCGTGCGGTCACTGCAGGGTTATGCGACCATACTTCACCACGCTGGTCGGCGCGGGATGGCCAAGGCTGGGAGCTCGAAGATGTTGGAGCGGCGTTCTTCATTGCACAAGGCCCCGCGGGGGGGGGAGGGGGGGGCACTGGCGGTCCCCCCTGGTGGCCTTCCGTGCGGCCCCCCGACAAGACGCAAAGAGTGAGAACACCAACCATCATCACCACCATCACCATCATCGTGCTGCTGCTGCTGCTGTCAAAACCAACAATGGTTTGTAAACGTGTGGCGGCTCTCGCAATGATGATGTCTTATCGGTGAAAGTGCCCCCCCCCCCTGAAAATGTGTGAAGAACACTGCACTACACTATACACTGCACTACGCTGCACACTACACTACGCTACGCACTACACTATACACTACACTACGCTGCACACTACACTACGCTACACACTACGCTGCACACTACACTACGCTACACACTACGCTGCACACTACACTATACACTACACTATACACTACACACTACGCTACACACTACACTACGCTACACACTACGCTACACACTACACTACGCTACACACTACGCTGCACACTACACTACGCTACACACTACACTACGCTACACACTACACTACACACTACGCTACACACTACGCCACACACTATACACTACACTACACACTGCACTACACACTACACTACACACTACACTACGCTACACACTACACTATACACTACGCTACACCCTACACTACACTACACTACACTACACTATACACTACACTACGCTACACACTACACTACACACTACACTACACACTACACTACACTACACAATACACTACACACTACACTACACATTACACTACACACTACACTACACAATACACTACACTACACACTACACGACACACTACACTACACAATACACTACACATTACACTACATACTACACTACACACTACACTACACACTACACTACACACTACACACTACAATACACACTACACTACACTTTACACTACATTACACACTACACTCCACATTACACTACACTACACCAGTGTTCTTCATTGCAAGGCCCGCGGCCCATTGGCTGCCCCTGGTGGCCTTTGGTGCCTGGCGCTGCGTCTGGACGCACGCGATGGCCACATTCCATCCCACTTCGCAAACAAGTGGCTTTCTTTTGTTTTTACATTTAAAACATCAAAAATAATTAGCAGCAGGATGTTAGTAGTCGAAGCGCGCGATGGTGGAATATTTGTCGGCTCTGTGCCCCTTGGAGGCGGCAGGCATTGATAGGTGGTGGTGGGGAGGGGGGCAATTATTTTCTGTCCGAAAGCGACTCAAATCTCCTCGCCGTAAAACTGAAAGGTCTAACCATTAAAACAATCTAACAACAAACAAACAACGAATAAACAACCCAACCCACCAACTGTGTTGCCCCAGCTCGTTATCATGCGTTCCAATGTTTGGTTCTACATTTAAAATTAACGACGACGAAACATTTTAGTTTTTGACTACAGGGACATGTTGACTTAAAATTTTCGTCACTGCTGGAATTCATATTCGATGGTTCTTTCGGTGAAGTTACGTAGATATAACAATAAAATAATATCACGACGTTTCGATCGCAATGCAAGCTTATACCAAGTTCCCCAAGGGGGGACCCTTTGGTTAAAGGGTTTCCCTGCCCCATTCACTCCTCATCATCATCCCCCCATCCTCATCATCATCCTGTCCACTCACCTCCGAAAGTGCCACTCGATTTAGAATCAACACGACCCGATTGACTAAGGTCGTCATTTCATGCATTACCAATTATACACATAAAAAAACACCTTTGACAATAATACAATGGCAATGTTAAAATCACAATTTCGATTTTTAAAAAAACTTTTTAAAAACACACAAAATGTAATATATATAAATAACCCTTTTAAATAAATTCCTCAACCAACCCCCACCCACCCCCCCCAGTTGAATCACGGCTCCCTAAAACCGGCTTCGTCCAATAGCCTTTAACGCTTGGCTGCTGATGTGTCTATCCGGCCAGAGCTCCCATTGTGCTCGGATCTCACCAGTGGCAGGGAAACTTGTATTCGTGGGTCCCGGGATCACGCACGGGTCACCGCTCGTGACATCTCAATCATCCCCGCGCAGATTCCCCTGCCGAGTGCTACGCTGAGCTCCGCGGTGCTGGGTCGAGCTCGAGGAGGAGCGCTCGGTGGGGAGGTCCCCAAGCGGTTGGTGTCATGTCAACCATATATATACATATACCATGTAAGTGTCCAAACAAGGAGTGGGTGAGTGAGTGGGTGAGTGGGTGAGTGGGTGGGTGAGTGGGTGGGTGAGTGGGTGAGTGGGTGGGTGAGTGGGTAAGTGGGTGGGTGAGTGAGTGGGTGAATGAGTGTGAGAGTGAATGAGAGTGGGTGAGCGTGGGTGAGTGGGTGAATGAGTGGGTGAATTAGTGGGTGAATGAGTATGTGAGAGTGAATGAGAGTGAGTGAGTGGGTGAATGAGTGTGAGAGTGAATGAGAGTGGATGAGCGTGGGTGAGTGGGTGAATGAGTGAGTGAGTTAATGAGTGAGTAAATGAGTGGGTGAATGATTGTGTAAGAGTGAATGAGAGTGGATGAGCGTGGGTGAGTGGGTGGGTGGGTGAGTGGGTGAGTGAGTGGGTGAGTGGGTGAGTGGGTGAGTGGGTGGGTGAGTGGGTGGGTGAGTGGGTGGGTGATTGGTGAATGAGTGGGTGAATGAGTGAGTGAGTGAATGAGTGGGTAAATGAGTGTGTGAGAGTGACTGTGGGTGGGTGAGTGGGTGAGTGTGGGTGAGTGAGTGGGTGAGTGTGGGTGAACAGTTGTTGCGGTGCAAGCGGTGAAAAAAAAAACCCAACTTTCAAACAAGGAGACTAAGATTCACAAAACGAGTAGCAATCACAGCTATTTGTGCAAAAAAACCCCCATCAGCATTTACTGAAGGGGTGCATTGTGGTGTCCCTTGTCTTAGGCCACCATCAACGATGGGAATTGTTTTGCATAATTCACAAAGGCTGAACATATTTTGTCTGCGTCGTTTAAAAAAACTCGTAGGGCTTTCCAGCCCGCGCCATTATTCCGTCGTAACGATGGCTTTTTACCCCATCGTTCACGAGATTATATAATGTCGCGAAACAAATAAAAACAAAACTAATACGTTTACAGAACTCCCATTAAAGTTTACGTTTTTGTTCCCGTTTCTCGCGCGCGCGTGCGCGCGCGTGCGTTTGTTTATTAAGCACCACCTTCAGTCTGATCAAAACGTGTCCAACTTCTCAGCGTCACACCGTGATACATCCCACACTGTCGCAAAGACACCGTTACACATCTGCGGCCCTTCTGTCAATCCACTGCTGGATGAGGCGGGGGGCACACGAAGGCTGGTGAGCTCGAATTAATTAATTCAAGTGGCAATATGTCATTTGTTTCTTATTTATTTGTAATTGGTTACTTTTGCTTACCATTTTCTCTGTTTTTGCGCTCCTATCGTGTTGTTTTGTTGTATTGTTTGCTGCTGCTGTTGTTGTCACTTGCGGACCCCCGCCCCATACTGGGATATCTGCGAAACAAAGAGCTTTGTAGCTCCTCGGATTCCACCGCCTGCATGAGTCGAAATACAGATGCTGATGCTAAATCAGTGAAGGGCAGGCGACACATCACGTGGAGTATCTCACAACAATGGATTTATCGGGGTCCAAGCAATTAACCAGGCTCACATCTGCCCGGCTCCCAAGATAAAAGGCGATCCGGCTCTAACAAACCCATGGCAGAGTCATCGCTGCGACATCTTCAACATTGCGAGCGCGTGTGGGTGTTATTGTAGACGCAGCAAAAACGTAGTGCCGCTCAGCTCGGCACCACACACGCAACGACACAGAGGATACACACACACAAAGACAACGCTGTCAGCGTACCGCCTTAAACAGACTCCGATTAAATCTTGACTTCAAGCTTTCGTGACTGCAGGAATTCGTATTCGTTGGGTCTTTCGGTAAAGTCACGTAGATAGGTTCAAAATAATTAATAATAGAAACAGGACGTTTCGATCACAACACAAGCGATCGTTGTTGTGATCGATGTAGTGATCTAAACGTCGTGTTTTTATGTTTTATTAATTTGAACCTATCTACTTGACTTTATCGAAAGATAATTGAATTTTTACCCTTCTATCTGGCAACAAAACTGACACCTTTTTTTTACAAGGAGTCATGTTTGCATAGACCACAATACCTGCAGTCATAATGCAAACAAAAAACATAACTCTGATAATGTGCACTGTCCTTGATGTTGATTGGTCCACACCCGAAAGACCCAAAGAATATAAACTCCAATTAGTT
Organism: Lethenteron reissneri; assembly: GCF_015708825.2. Classification (NCBI taxonomy): domain Eukaryota; kingdom Metazoa; phylum Chordata; class Hyperoartia; order Petromyzontiformes; family Petromyzontidae; genus Lethenteron; species Lethenteron reissneri. Next base: position 7,457,798 of record NC_083780.1, read on the forward strand.
ACTACTTCAGCCCACCGGTGTGTTGGAGGGTCAATCCAAATTGTAAATGTTGTGGATTTACTCTCCAACGCACCTCTGGCCTGAAGTAATAATAACTAATTGGCTTTTTGTCTACGTGACAAATCCCTTACTAATTGGCTGTGTCGGGTGGTGGACGGTTACGACACATTCATACTTGGGCGATATAACCCCAAAAAAAACTTTATTATCAATCATATTGATCGCGAAAGCCTCTGGACGTGTTAAACTTAAACAGACTGTTGCGACAAGTGCTGTTAGCGAGGACACGGGCGGCTGGGTGACCAGCACCACACACCCGGCCGCCTCTGTCGCCCCAATGCCAATGTTCAACCATCGCCCCACACTTTTTCTGGAAGACTTTTGCAGTTTTTTCCTGGATTTTTCTGTTTGTGCACAGTCACAGTTCCTATGATCACTGTTTCATTGCTTTTATGGCTTTATTTTGGTGATTTTTTAAAAAGTTTTTCGGTTTGGCCATGTTTGTTTGTTGTAGTACAGAGTTAGACTGATGGCCTTAATCTAAGTTGTCTTGTGGTTGTTGTTGTTTGGCTTGTATCCCACTGGGATTTTTGCACACAGTGTTGGTGTACGGTGCTTTTTCTGCAATATTTTGCGGTCTTTTCTTGTATTTTCTGTTTGCACATAGTCACTTTAAGATGTTTTCTTGTTCATGTTTTTGTTTGTTGCGGTTGCACCCGATTCAAGAGCCGAACGGCTCACAGGGCTATACCTAATACATGAAATGAAAACTTAAACACACGCAGAACTCATTTTTTAAATCCTTTATATTAAGTTCACTTGCTTGCTTGCGCGCTTACGACCGTGCAAATCTTTCGGTCGTTTTTTAACCCACTTCCCGTGATCCAATCGAGCTGACATTTTGCACACAGACTCGTTGTGTGTGACAATGTATTTTCGTGAAATTTTTTTTCCAAAATTTCCCACTTTTTAGGGAAAAAAAATTCATATTTAATTTAAAATACCAATGTGATAAAAATGAAACTCTTACTCAAGAAAAACAGAAATGAATAATAAAATAAAACCGATGCCACGCATATAAAGGATTTATAGTGAAAAACTTTGTTTTTACGGGTTAATTTTTCTCAAGGCTGAGTTCCATCAACAGGAGCACCCAGCATGGGTGCAGATGCCTCGTGCAGCAGGCGTCGTCCATCGTCTAGAACTGAGCTCTGATTGCCAGGGCCCGTCATGGGGCACGCGAACCAACAGCGCCACCCCTACCCGCGCACGATGGCAAACGCCGCCATGGAAAGTGCCGGGCGAAAATCTGTTTTTTTAAAATCCTTTATATTAAGTTCACTTGCTTGCTTGCTTGGGCGCTTACGACCGTGCAAATCTTTCGGTCGTTTTTTAACCCACTTCCCGTGATCCAATCGAGCTGACATTTTGCACACAGACTCGTTGTGCGTGACAATTTATTTTCATGAAAAGATTTTTCCAAAATTTTACATTGTTTAGGGAATTTTTTAAAAATATTTAATTACCAATTGCTTAATGGTGCAATGCAATCATCTGACCCATAGGTGGCAGCCATCTCAAGCCAGAGGACGAGAGGACTCTAGCTGCCACGCATATAAAGGATATATAGTGAAAAACTTTGTTTTTACGGGTTAATTTTTACCTTTTACCTTACCTGCTAAAGGGTAAAAGGTAGGGTAGAGTGATTGTATTGTGGTAAGGTAAAAGGTAGGGTAAAGGTAGGCTCGTTGTTTTTACACTTTTACCTTACCTCGCCGAGGCCCAGTTACGACGGAGCTAAGGACGCACCCGGGTCTGTGGACCCACCTCCGAAAGGATAAATAGACAGGGAGAAGCAGAACGCGGGGCATTGCGTCCGCTAATGCCGGAGAAATCCGGTGAGCTGTGAGGCTCGTGTTTTATTCTTTGGTTCTTTCGGTAAAGTCACGTATAAAGAGAAAGTAATACATTAAATACTAGCATACGACATTTCGATTGCAACACAAGCAATCATCATCATCAGGTATAAATGAAATAGAAACACAAATCTAGTATACTTAGAAATGTAATGTAATACAACAGAGAGTCGGATAACATAACAGTCAACACCCTACCTGGTTGATTACGTTCTTCCTGAGAATGCTAAATTTGAGAGAGAGATAAAACACAGAACCAGAGACATATAGACAGACACATAAGCAGAGACAGATATCACAGAGATACATAGAGAGAGAGACATACAGTAGGCGCGTGGGTCAGAATTTTACAAATGTTACGACACACGATAGAGAAACACGGCAGGAGTGTAAAGTTTAGCAAGACGTAAACAAAACTCACTTAAAATATATAAGCTGATACAAACTAAAGAGTTTTATTTTAAATCTTACCGGCTAAAGGCTCATTGAGCTATTCGCTTATTTGACCAGCGACAAAGGGCTTAGATTATTGCCATACATAGGGGGAGGAATGTTTCTGGCCATTGGCAATTTTTCGATTTAAAGCTTTCGTGACTGCAGGGATTCATCTTCTTGGTTCTTTCGGTAAAGTCACGTAGAAGGGAAATAATAAAATAATAAAAATAAAACATAATAAAATAATTCTCACGACGTTTCGGCCACAACGTAAGTAGCCGTCCTCAGGTGAAGACAGGTCTGTCGAGGACGACAGCGTCTAAAAGAAAACACCACCACGCTTGGAGCGTCTATTTAAACTAAATAATGTTTATGTTGCCAGCTAAAGGCCCCCACTGAGCAATGTAGCTTCTTTTTCAGAAGCGACCCGGCCACAAACGATCAATCCCAACGAAGTGGCTTATCACGTGCACATGTATCACAGCCAAATAAAAATAATAATCTTCTTGGTTCTTTCGGTAAAGTCACGTAGAATGGAAATAATAAAATAATAAAAATAAAACATAATAAAATAATTCTCACGACGTTTCGATCACAACGCAAGCAGCCGTCCTCAGGTGAAGAACAGGTCTGTCGATAAGACAGACATGTTCTTCACCTTCTACGTGACTTTACCGAAAGAACCAACAAGATGAATCCCTGCAGTCACGAAAGCTTTAAATCGAAAAAATAATAATCTTAATAAAGGGGCGCTTTGGTGAAAAGGCGTTACGGGGGATTGGTGAGGTGGACGGGGAGGTGGGTGGTGGTGGTGGTGGTGGAGGTGGGGGGGCTGGTTCACTTGGGGGGGGGGGGGGGGCGGGAGGTCAGATGTCATCACAGAGGTTAAAGGTTCGCCCATCTTAAGGGAGGCCAAATGAGGTCGGGGCCTTTTTTATTATTTGACCTTTTTGGTTTTTTTTTGGTTGTTGTTGTTTTTTTTTAAAGAGCCTCCAATAAACACGTGGGGGGGGGGTGGTTGGTGGGGGGGTGAGTACCCGCGGGGAACAAAAGGTGGGACAGCTGTGGGCGTCTTTGAGACTAAGACGCGAGTTAATGTTTATAAGTTGGAGCCACATAATGACTCCTGGCCTCCTTTTCACTTTCACGTTACAGCCCCACCCCCCCCACCACCCCCATTATCACCCAGGACGAACTCCTGGGTGATACTGGGGGTGGAGTGGAGGTTTGGGGGGGCTAAGTGGGGGGCCCTAAGTGAGGGGGGGGGGCGTGGATGTATGACGCTGCATTGCCCGTGGGGAGCTTTCAATGCTTCTAGATTTGAAGCTTTCGTGACTGCAAGGAATCATACTATTAGTTCTTTCGGTAAAGTCACGTCGATAAAAAATGAAATTAAAATTAATTTTTAAAAAATCACGACGTTTCGGAGGCAACACAAGCTTCCGTCTTCAGGTGAAACTGTCACAGCAAAAAAATCCACTTGATACAGATTTTTTGCTGTGACAGTTTCACCTGAAGACGGAAGCTTGTGTTGCCTCCGAAACGTCGTGATTTTATTGTTTTTATTTTTTATTAATTTTAATTTCATTTTTTTACCTGCATGGTGACTTTACCGAAAGAACTAAGAGTATGGGCTTTCAATGCCCCTGACGCTCTTGTCCACTTATTTTCAGAGAGAGGAACGGGCGGGCGGGGGGGCGGTGGGTTGGTGGTGGTCGTGGTGATGGGTGCCACTTTCACCGATTAGACTTCAGCAGTGCGAGTGAGGTTGCCGCCACACATTTCGAAACCATTGTTGTTGGGTTTGACAGCAGCACGATGATGGTGGTGGTGGGGGGGGGGGTCTGCATGGTCTGGAGGACCGCACGAAAGGCCACAAGGGTGCCGCTAGTGGCACGCCAGCCCTTGTGATGAAGGACGACTGATGGATGTGTGTTGAACTTCTTTCACACCGTACGTGACCGACCGTGCTAATCGGAGTTGCGGGGCGTGCTGCGCGCGTGTGAACGCGGGCACGTGTTCACATTACGTGTTCACATATCGTGGCGGACACACGGAGAGGGAGGGGGAGGTAACGGTGCTAATGGTAACGGTGTGCATGGTAACGGGTTGACGCTAACAAGCAACGGTGAGCGCGGTGAACGAATGTGGAAGAGTAGACCAAGTACCCTCCTAGAGGAGTCTATTAGAGTGAACCTTGCGCTATGAGTTGAGCCTGAACCCTCTCTCTCTCTCTCTCACCATTGGTACCTCATTTGCCAGTAAAAAATATGATAATTGGTTTTTTACCCTTTTATCTGGCAACAAAACTGACACCTTTTTAAATCCTTTATATTAAGTTCACTTGCTTGCTTGCTTGCGCGCTTACGACCGTGCAAATCTTTCGGTCATTTTTTAACCCACTTCCCGTGATCCAATCGAGCTGACATTTTGCACACAGACTCGTTGTGCGTGACAATTTATTTTCGTGAAAACATTTTTTTTTTAATTTCCACTTTTTAGGAAATTTTTTTTTTCATATTTTATTTAAAATACCAATGTGATAAAAATGAAACTCTTACTCAAGAAAAACAGAAATGAATAATAAAATAAAACCGATGCCACGCATATAAAGGATTTATAGTGAAAAACTTTGTTTTTACGGGTTAATTTTTTCTCTCGAGTCTCGAGTGAACGCGAGCGTCGAGAGTGTATTTGGTCTACTCTTCCACGTCGAAGCTGACATTGACGTGGCGAAAGAAACCATTCCAAGGCATTCGTGAACAGCACCGCCATCACAGACATACGAGGTCACGGCATTGGGGCAGAGCGTACACTTGGAGACGCCTTCGGTCGATGTGCACCTAGCCTGGCACTTCTTCTGTCACGCGGCTGCTGGTGTACACGTCAGAGCAACAGCTACGACTTCACATTCAGCTGGGCCAAGCCAGACAACCGTGCCAGTAGCAGTAGCGGAGGAGTGAATCATCGTCATCATCATCATTATCGTTGTGATGTCTCTCCCTCGTATTTGTAGATCGGGGCATTATTGGAACCTCATTTGCCAGTAAAAAATATGATAATTTTTTTTTACCCTTCTATCTGGCAACAAAACTGACACCAAAAAATGTGTCAGTTTTGTTGCCAGATAGAAGGGTAAAAAAACAATTATCATATTTTTTACTTGCAAATGAGGTTCCAATGGTGTAAATGCTTACCCCGAGCTCTCATACTCTGATGGTGCATTGTCTTTGAGTTGTGCGCCTTTTGGCGTCATCTGGTCCAACACCATGTGAGACTAGGCTCTAAGGAAAGCTGTCTCGTTTGTGGACCAATCAACTTCAAGGACAGTGCATACAGAGTTATGTTTTTGTTTGCATTATGACTGCAGGTATTGTGGTCTATGCAAACATGACTCCTTGTAAAAAAAAGGTGTCAGTTTTGTTGCCAGATGGAAGGGTAAAAAAACAATTATCAGATCGGGGCATTGTTGCGTTGTTACACGTTGTACTGTCACGGTCCGTTCTGGGTGAACGCAGTCGACTCTAAACGCAATGTTGCAGTGTGGCCCATTAGCAAGGCTGCTGAACTGCAGGTATGTTGCATGTTAACGACGCTGCTCGTCTTCTTGGTTCTTTCGGTAAAGTCACGTAGAAGGGAAATAATAAAATAATAAAAATAAAACATAATAAAATAATTCTCACGACGTTTCGGCCACAACGCAAGCAGCCGTCCTCAGGTGAAGAACAGGTCTGTCGGAAAGACAGCGTCTGAATTCTGGGCCGCGGTTACACGCGCATTCAGACGCTGTCTTTCCGACAGACCTGGTCTTCACCTGAGGACGGCTGCTTGCGTTGTGGCCGAAACGTCGTGAGAATTGTATTTTATTGTTTTATTTTTATTATTTTATTATTTCTCTTCTACGTGACTTTACTGAAAGAAGCAAGAAGATGAATCCCTGCAGTCACGAAAGATTAAATCGAGACGCTGCTCGTGTTGAATGGAAGTCGCTTTGAACCATGAGATGTCCACCGTGACCTTCAGGGGCGCGCTCACCTCGTGACCTCACGCAAACATCACTGGGGATGATAATTATTAATGAGCTAGGAGATGTTGACTACCTCGCATGGTGTACAGGAGGTCGCGGATTCGATCCCGACCCAGACGCCTGCTGCTGTATATTTGGAGTCTGCGTCTCTCTCTCTATCATCATCATCGTCACGGTGGCTAGGAGATGTTAACTACCTCGTTTGGTGTACAGGAGGTCGTGGGTTCGATCCAGACCCTGACGATGCCTGTTGTATATTTGGAGTCTGCGTCTCTCTCTCTCTATCATCATCACGGTGGCTAGGAGATGTTGACTACCTCGCATGGTGTACAGGAGGTCGTGGGTTCGATCCAGACCCTGACGATGCCTGTTGTATATTTGGAGTCTGCGTCTCTCTCTCTCTCTCATCATCATCACGGTGGCTAGGAGATGTTAACTACCTCGTCTGATATACAGGAGGTCGTGGGTTTCGATCCCGACCCTGACGATGCCTGTTGTATATTTGGAGTTTGCTTCTCTCTCTCTCATCATCATCACGGTGGCTAGGAGATGTTGATTACCTCGCCTGGTGAACAGGAGGTCGCGGGTTCGATCCCGACCCAGACGCCTGCTGCTGTATATTTGGAGTCTGCGTCTCTCTCTCTCATCATCATCACGGTGGCTAGGAGATGTTAACTACCTCGCCTGGTGTACAGGAGGTCGTGGGTTCGATCCCGACCCTGACGATGCCTGTTGTATATTTGGAGTTTGCGTCTCTCTCTCTCATCATCACGGTGGTTAGGAGATGTTAACTACCTCGTTTGGTGTACAGGAGGTCGCGGGTTCGATCCCGACCCTGACGATGCCTGCTGCTGTATATTTGGAGTTTGCGTCTCTCTCTCATCATCATCACGGTGGCTAGGAGATGTTAACTACCTCGTCTGGTGTACAGGAGGTCGTGGGTTCGATCCAGACCCTGACGATGCCTGTTGTATATTTGGAGTTTGCGTCTCTCTCTCTCTCTCTATCATCATCATCACGGTGGCTAGGAGATGTTGACTACCTCGCCTGGTGAACAGGAGGTCGCGGGTTCGATCCCGACCCAGACGCCTGCTGCTGTATATTTGGAGTCTGCGTCTCTCTCTCTCATCATCATCACGGTGGCTAGGAGATGTTAACTACCTCGCCTGGTGTACAGGAGGTCGTGGGTTCGATCCCGACCCTGACGATGCCTGTTGTATATTTGGAGTCTGCGTCTCTCTCTCTCATCATCACGGTGGTTAGGAGATGTTAACTACCTCGCCTGGTGTACAGGAGGTCGCGGGTTCGATCCCGACCCTGACGATGCCTGCTGCTGTATATTTGGAGTTTGCGTCTCTCTCTCATCATCATCACGGTGGCTAGGAGATGTTAACTACCTCGTCTGGTGTACAGGAGGTCGTGGGTTCGATCCAGACCCTGACGATGCCTGTTGTATATTTGGAGTTTGCGTCTCTCTCTCTCTCTCTATCATCATCATCACGGTGGCTAGGAGATGTTGACTACCTCGCCTGGTGAACAGGAGGTCGCGGGTTCGATCCCGACCCAGACGCCTGCTGCTGTATATTTGGAGTCTGCGTCTCTCTCTCTCATCATCATCACGGTGGCTAGGAGATGTTAACTACCTCGCCTGGTGTACAGGAGGTCGTGGGTTCGATCCCGACCCTGACGATGCCTGTTGTATATTTGGAGTTTGCGTCTCTCTCTCTCATCATCACGGTGGTTAGGAGATGTTAACTACCTCGTCTGGTGTACAGGAGGTCGCGGGTTCGATCCCGACCCTGACGATGCCTGCTGCTGTATATTTGGAGTTTGCGTCTCTCTCTCATCATCATCACGGTGGCTAGGAGATGTTAACTACCTCGTCTGGTGTACAGGAGGTCGTGGGTTCGATGCAGACCATGACGATGCCTGTTGTATATTTGGAGTTTGCGTCTCTCTCTCTCTCTATCATCATCATCACGGTGGCTAGGAGATGTTGACTACCTCGCCTGGTGAACAGGAGGTCGCGGGTTCGATCCCGACCCAGACGCCTGCTGCTGTATATTTGGAGTCTGCGTCTCTCTCTCTCATCATCATCACGGTGGCTAGGAGATGTTAACTACCTCGCCTGGTGTACAGGAGGTCGTGGGTTTGATCCCGACCCTGACGATGCCTGTTGTACATTTGGAGTTTGCGTCTCTCTCTCTCATCATCACGGTGGCTAGGAGATGTTAACTACCTCGTCTGGTGTACAGGAGGTCGCGGGTTCGATCCCGACCCTGACGATGCCTGTTGGATATTTGGAGTTTGTGTCTCTTTCTCTCATCATCATCAAGGTGGCTAGGAGATGTTGACTAGCTCGCCTGGTGTACAGGAGGTCGCGGGTTCGATCCCGATCCTGACAATGCCTGTTGTATATTTGGAGTTTGCGTCTCTCTCTCTCTCTATCATCATCATCATCACGGTGGCTAGGAGATGTTAACTACCTCGTCTGGTGTACAAGAAGTCGCGGGTTCGATCCCGACCCTGACTGACGCCTGCTGCTGTATATTTGAAGTTTGCGTGACTCTCTCTCTCTCTGCCCCGTGGTCGCGTGGATTTTTCTCCGGGTCCTCCGCTTTTTCCCCTCCACATTTAGAATCAACATCACCACGCGTTCAGACCATTTGGCTGCTGCTATACATTTCCACACGATGATGATGACGACGATACGCCGCTTCGTTCAGCAGCTATCCTTTGTGATAACCAAGTCGCTTCTGAAAAAAATGCGCTGTATAGCACAGTGCGTCTTACCTGGCCAAAATAAAAGTTCTGGTTTGGCTCCGCAGACCACTCGCCACACAGCCCCCATGTGGCCAGCCACAGACCACAGGGTCTGTAACCACCGCCGCTCAAGAATGATCATTGTTAGAAGGCTTGACCAGATGGCTGTAATGTTGTGGACTGTCAGTGGCAGAAGCTGGCAACCCCGCGTGCGTGTGCTGGTGGTGGTGGGGGGGGGGGTACGCAAGGTTTTGTGGGATGTTGTTGTATTGTTGTGAAAGTTGAAGCGATTGTCTGTGTCTAATGGTCCTGGGGTGACGTGATGGGGCTACGCTAGTGGGGTGCAGCAGTTCGCGGTTCGCTGCACTACGAACTTGGGCGACCCGAGTTCGATTCCCACTCACGGCCACCGACGGCAGTTGACGATTATCTCAATGGGTCCTGGGCCTCCCCTAGGTCGACTCAGCCTCTAATGGGTACCCCGTGCAGTGTGTAAACATCGCCACTGGGAAGACAAAGGCGGCCTGGCGTGGTGCTGGCCACCCACCCCCTACTCGCATCGTGTGCAGTGCCAGCCTTCATAGGTGCTGCTCGCTAACGGCACTTTTTAAATCCTTTATATTAAGTTCACTTGCTTGCTTGCGTGCTTGCTTGCTTGCGTGCTTGCTTGCTTGCTTACGACCGTGCAAATCTTTCGGTCGTTTTTAACCCACTTCCCGTGATCCAATCGAGCTGACATTTTGCACACAGACTCGTTGTGCGAGACAATTAATGTTCGTGAAAATTTTTTTCCAAAATTTTACACTGTTTAGGGAAAACAAATTAAATATTTAATTACCAATTGCCTAATACTGGCAGACAATCATCTGACCCATAGGTGGCAGCCATCTCAAGCCAGAGGACGAGAGGACTCTAGCCGCCACGCATATAAAGGCTTTAGAGTGAAAAACTTTGTTTTTACGGGTTATACTTGTTAAATCCTTTATATTAAGTTCACTTGCGCGCTTGCTTGCTTGCTTAGGACCGTGCAAATCTTTCGGTCGTTTTTTAACCCACTTCCCGTGACCCAATCGAGCTGACATTTTCCACACAGACTCGTTGTGCGTGACAATTAATGTTCGTGCAAATTTTTTTCAAAAATGTTACACTTTTTAGGACAAAAATATTATATTTAATTACCAATTGCTTAATGGTGCCATGCAATCATCTGACCCATAGGTGGCAGCCATCTCAAGCCAGAGGACGAGAGGACTCTAGCCGCCACGCATATAAAGGATTTATAGTGAAAAACTTTGTTCTTAGGGGTTATACTTGTTTTGGGTTAGATCGCATAAATTGACAAATGTGTCGTTAAACCCGCCACCACCCGACACAGCCAACTAGTAAGGCCGCGTCACTCAAATAGAACGTGGCCCAATTCCTTACTGGCACGGCGCTAACCGGCGAGTTGGGAGAGTAAACCCACCGCAACGTTTACAATTCGAGCGCCGTGACGTTCACGCCGGAGAATTACGACCAGTAACATCAGGCGGGCAGCCAGAGTTGATCCCACGTGTTCACCTGCAGTCTGTCACAGGTTACACGTGGGGGGGGCGGGGGTGGTGGGGGCGGTCTTTGTGACGTGGCCTCGCTTACGCGTGTCCGCCATGCGCCTGTTCTACAGCACGTGGGGGTGCAGACATAGGCGGAGTTTGACTTCGAAATTTTGGCGGTGGGGGGGAGGGGGGTATCGTTTTGTCCTTCACATTAAGATGTGAGGGTACGTATAATTAATTAATGTATTAATTCTAGATTTGAAGCTTTCGTGACTGCAAGGATTCATATTCGTAGGGGTTTTTTTCGGTAAAGTCACGTAGGTAAAAAAAAATACCATTAATAAAAGTAAAATAAAATAAAAATCACGACGTTTCGGAGGCAACATGTATTATCTTTATCGTAAAGCACTGGAAATAAATTAATAAAGGTGGTCAGTTTGGGTGGTCAGTTTGGGAGGGCGTTGCCCCCCACCCGCGTGCCCCCCCCCCCGTACAACCCCCCCCCCGTGCCCCCCTCCGTGCCCCCTCCATGCCCCCCCCCTAAAAAACTCCACCCATGGGTGAAAAATCCTCCTCCTACAACTTCATTTCAAACAAACCCGCATCCGCGTGAGGGCCACATCGCTTCTTAAATTGCCCACAGATCCGTTACGCATTCGTTACAGCAAACCCTCTAACCCTTCAAACTTTTTTTATTTGACCAGGTAAGGCCCCAGTGAGCTGCTATAAAGTAGCTCTTTTTCAAAGCGACCTCGCCATCACAAACGATAGCTCAACCAAGTGGATCATCATCGTCGTCGTCGTGTGGAAGTTTTGTAGCCCAAACGCTCTAAACGCGCGACGTCGATTCTAAATGTGGGGGGAAATACCGGAGGGCACGGAGAAAAATCCACGCCGCCACGGGTAGAGAGACACCGCAAAACTCCAAATATACAGCAGTAGGCGTCAGGGTCTAACCCACGACCTCCTGTAGACCAAGCGAGGTAGTTAACATCTCCTAGCCACCGTGATGATGATGATGATGATGAGAGAGAAAGACACGCAAACTCCAAATATACAGCAGCAGGTGTCAGGGTCGGGATCGAACCCACGACCTCCTGTAGGCCAGGCGAGGTAGTTAACATCTCCTAACCACCGTGATGATGATAATGAGAGAGAAAGACACGCAAACTCCAAATATACAGCAGCAGCAGGCGTCAGTGTCGGGATCGAACTCACGACCTCCTGTATACCAGGCGAGGTAGTTAACATCTCCTAGGCACCGTGATGATGATGAGAGAGAAAGATACGCAAACTCCAAACATACAGCAGCAGGCGTCAAGGTCGGGATCGAACCCACGACCTCCTGTACACCAGGCGAGGTAGTTAACATCTCCCGAGCCACCGTGCCCCCCTCGTACCCACGGCGTCTTAATTACAGCAACGTAAGTTGCGGTCTCCACACTCTTCACCAACTCTCACCTCTCTGGCCTGCCTCTGTCATGTGCCACGAATAATGGGACAATTGCCCGAAACGTCGCCTGACATGCACTGTTTACCGACGCCCGATTCCGTCACTTGCCACGTTTCCCATTCCCTTTGGTTCTTTCGGTAAAGTCACGTAGGTGAAAAAAAAGTTAAGACAAATTTTTTGTTAGTTATTTTCTTTTTTTTTCCACTTACGTGACTTTACCGAAAGAACCAAAGAGTATGGATCCTTGCAGTCACGAAAACTTCAAATCTAAAGTTTCCCGTTGCTGTCGAGGGCTCCCGCCTCTCCACGTGCGGCGAGCGCCCCCTGCTGTTACCTTTCGGAAGTGTCGATTTTGTTCCTCGAGTAGGGGCTGGGGAGTGGGGGTGAGGGTCATTGTAAAGTCATGGTGGGTGCAGCTCGCTTTCCAATGCGAAGCCGTCTCTCGTGTACAAACCTAAACACCAACAATTACAACAACACATTCCTGCGGAGGGAGCTGGTAGGAACGTTGGGTTGCTCGGTCAATGGCCAGGGTCAACGGCGGCGTGGTGTATTCCGCAAATATGCCCGACTGTGAGGGCGGGCACAAGCCGGCGTGAGTAGGTTAAACGTTGAGTCTTATAAGGGCACCACGGGGTGACCAGCCCCTCCCCACCCAGCCCCCCCACCCAGCCCCACCCAGCCCCTCCCCACCCAGCCCCTCCCTCCCCACCCAGCCCCTCCCTGCACGACGGACACAATAATCCCATGTGGGCTGGTGTAACCAGGAGGTTCCTACCAGTATAACTTTGACTTGTGTTGTCTGTTATTAATGAGCGGTATTGACCAGCGACACAGGATTAGATTATTGCCATACACAGGGGGATGAATGCCTCTTGCCATTGGCAATTTGCTGTGGGGCTGTGTGAATAATCGCGTCCCAGTTATTGAACTAAACTAAAGAATGTTAATACTGTTAGGAACCCACTGGTTCCACCAGCCTACAGGGGATTATTGTGTCCGTCCTTCGTGCAGGGAGGAGCTGGGTGGGGAGGGAGGGGCTGGGTGGGGAGGGTGGGAAGGGGCAGGGTGGGGAGGGGCTGGGTGGGGGGTGGGAGGGGTGGGGCTGGGTGGAGAGGGGCTGGTCACCCCGTGGTGCCCTTATAAAACTCAACGTTTAACCTACTCACGCCGGCTTGTGCCCGCCCTCAAAGTCGGCCATATTTGCGGAATACACCACGCCGCCGTTGACCCTGGCCATTGACCGAGCAACCCAACGTTCCTACCAGCTCCCTCCGCAGGAATGTGTTTTTACCTGGTAAAGCCCCCACTGAGCAATGTAGCTCTTTTTCATAACCAACTTGGCTATCACAAATGAAAGCTCAACGAAGTGGGCTCATCGCGTGGACATTTATAGCAGTCAATATACTCGAAACGAGCGTTTCTAAATGTGGAGGGGAAAACCAGGAGGAATCCACGCGACCACGGGAGGAGGGAGAGACACCGCAAACATCCAAATACAGCAGCAGGTGTCAGGGTCGGGATCGAATCCCCGACCTCCTGTGTACCAGGTGAGGTACTTAACATCTCCTAGCCACCGTGGCAGATATAACCGATGCAAGGCCCTATTTTGCTTGACAGTACAAGCAGCAGGGAGCGATGGAGCAAATATCTAGAACGATACTTAGGCAGGCACGCTGTCAAAACTGCCACGTGTACGTATGCTTTATTGAGGAAACGAGAAAATTAACTTACAGACGGCAAACATTTCCAGACACCAGCAAACGGCTTTAGTTGAACGACGGAGGGATGTTACATTTCACGGATTTCAAATGAACTGAAAATGATAACGGATGAGCTCCGAGAGAGTGTGTGTGTGGTAGCAACGCACATGGCAAAACAACACTCACTTTACTTGGAGAAGCAGACTAACAACACCGCAACAGAAACGCAAGAAAGAAAATCGTGCAAACGTCGTGTAATCGCTCACAACCAAAGAGAGACAATAGCTACTCACAACAAACCAAGCAGAGCTAAATCATCCGAGCACCGCGTGTAGTAAATACGCGGCAAGTCCTCGCTTAACGCGTGCTCGCACAACGCATTTTCGCTACAACGCGGATTTTGTCCATCAGGGGGCACGTTTTTGCATGACGCGCGGCTTCTGAGCGGTCGACGACTAACTACTTTCTTGAGCTGCTGCAGCCGAGCGGTACGCGGAGGGATACGGCAACGCGGCGGCCGTACCCTGAAGTTATTTGTTCCCATCATCTGTATGTGTGCCCGCGTGCGCGTGTAGCAGTAGTACATCGTATCTCGCCAAACTTCATCGTCGCTACATTTCGATTTAAAGCTTTCGTGACTGCAGGGATTGATCTTCTTGGTTCTTTCGGTAAAGTCACGTAGAAGGGAAATAATAAAATAATAAAAATAAAACATTATAAAATATAATTGTCACGACGTTTCGGCCACAATGCAAGCAGCCGTCCTCAGGTGAAGAACCGGGCTGTCGGAAAGACAGCGTCTGAATGAGCACCACCAAGCTTGGCAGCGTATATTTAAGATAAAATTCCTCTGCTGATATGCAAATTCCTTAAGTCAAGGCGCCCTTCCCCCTCCAACCCAGCTTAAATATACGCTGCCAAGCTTGGTGGTGTTCATTCAGACGCTGTCTTTCCAACAGCCCTGTTCTTCACCTGAGGACGGCTGCTTGCGTTGTGGCCGAAACGTCGTGAGAATTGTATTTTATTGTTTAATTTTTATTATTTTATTATTTCCCTTCTACGCGACTTTACCGAAAGAACCAAGAAGACGTCGCCGCATTGTTTATGGGTAAATTGTTTTCGCTTAACGTGGCACTTTGCAGGAACGCATCTGCGGCTGGCGCGTTAAACGAGGACTTGCCGAGCATCCACAGGTCGGCGAGCAGACCAGGCATCCATTGAAGTCCCAGAGACGTTCCTTTACATCTGTAGTTCAGCTCAATTTAACACGTGGAGACTAGGCTCCTACAACCACTGCTCACATACAGCGAACTCCGACGAACACTGCATGTACATAATCTCTTTTCAAACTGACCGGGACCTATGCACCGCACACGAGACGCGCGCCTCGATACCAAACCGAGCGGTGTTGAGTTCCGTATAGAATGGTCATCGTGACGTGGCAACATGGTTGTAAAGCACAGAGGAGTGTTTCTACTTACGATGGGTTTTTTTTTTTAAAAAGGTTGATCAGCGTTCGTTGCAGAATCATTTATTTTTAATCACTTTCTTGGGGGAATTTTTGAATTTTTTTGGACAGAAGAAAGCTTTTCGTTGCTGTTTGCAGAGCAAATTGGCCCACGGCACTAAATACGCGCCTGCTACGTCCGGGGGATGGGTGGAGGGGGATTGAGCGGTGGCACAGACCGAGGGCGACGCCGAGTTCAATTCCCGCTCACGGCCACCAACCCGCCAGCTGACGATGAAATACGAGACCGTCCGTGGGCCTCCACTAGGTCGACTCGGCCTCAAACGAGTACCCGGTCGCGGTGTGCAAAAAAAAACCATCGACGCGAAGGAGGCAAAGGCGGTCGCCCGCGAATGTCAAAGCGTCTCCGTGCCAACCGTTGTGACGTCACCCTGATTGTGAGGTCACCTGATTGTGACGTCACAACCGGGCGAATCAAACCGGCGACTTCCGGATTGCAGGGCCGGCTGCACCACCGCCACCGCCGCCAACCGCCCGCGATCCGCGACACCGCATCAGCGCCCCGCCGGGCAAAAACACAAAAACAAGAAACGACGACTTGTTACGTGCGCGGGGCATGGCTCGTGCGTCGAGCACGGCTCCGCAGTCGAGGGCAGCGACAGAAAAATCAAAACCGCGCGGGCTTCAGTTCGTGACGCCACCCGACAAGAGGGGAACACGAGGGGGAGGGGGGGGAGATGGTTCGACGCAGACGACGCTCCCCGCTCGGGGCTGGCGACACCGCACGTGAAGTTGACGAGTGGGCGGTGGACACACACACGTGTCGTTCGATCGATCGCTGCAAATCAACGGGATGCTGAGAATGGTCTCGGATCCCACACCCGACCCACCCCGTTCGAAACGGAATACAGGCATACCTCTTATAGCGCTGCCTCTCATAGCACTCGTTTGGTTGCGACGCCGTTCGTCCCGGAGGAAAATTCCATATATGCAAGGAAGTAGGCATTGCCCCTGTAGGGGTCATGTCTCTGCCCATATTTGGCCTTGTGGAACCTGGAATCGCGGGGTCCGTTGTATCGACTCTGCACTCAGTTCGACGGGACAGCCACGTAAGAGTGTCGATCCATCACGGGTTCATCACTGCATGGATTCAATGGTCATCCGTGGGTCGAAGAATGCCACTAGTATCGCTACCCGCGGAATGTGCATTTGTTTGCAGAGCGTGGTTAATCTTCTGCAAGCTCCGACCGAATGCACCGCCGAGTACGCAACTTATTGTATTTTTAAAATGTCATTACCATTAAACGCTATTATTATTTATAAGATGCTTTAATACATTTACCATGTGTACATTATCATTATTAAGGCTATTACCGATACCCAATGAAGCCCCCCCAATAAGGCCCGAAACAATATCGCTCATAGGTGAAAGAAGAAAAAAAGCAAGCTCTGTAGGTAACGTATCTCCATTGGAACCATGTTATAACGACCCCCATTAGCGCCGTTTCGTATAGCGCTCGGTTGACCAAGAACTGCATCGCGAGCGCCCCAAGAGGTATGCGTGCAACGGGAAAGAGGGTGACCGGATTTACATTATCAAGCCTGGAGGCTCTCTTCCCATTGGTGCAGTTACATAGCACATCAACCTTCATAGTGACATGTTAATCACCATCTGTCTATCCACTGCTGGTTGAAGGCCTCTGCCCACGACAGCCAACATCCCACACAGCCCTTTAATGTCAAAATGCACCACTTTGCACATGAGCTCATCTCACTCCCAGGAATAAACATGGAACGTTGGGGCCAACGTTGCTCCAAGGTTGCCCAAACGTTGGGGCAACATTGGGGCAACGTGAGTCTGCCCACGTGTGTACTGGGCTTGCTCCTTCAGGACAATCGCGAATAGTGGTTTCCCCGATTTCCCCGAGTGCTCGCGCAGGGGTGCAGACGACGACTATGAAATGCTGAAATCGTGCAGCTTCAAAATTAGCACTTCTGCAAAACGCAAAGGCGGGGGGGGTGTGTTGTGTCATGGGCACAAGAGTAAATGCATTCGGTTCAGTGGCGAGCGCCTTCACAACACCATTCTTCCAGCCATTCCAACTCGCCTGATGTGAGGGTGCCGCCCCCAACGTCGTCACAAGTTCTGCATTCAAGCATTGCCCTTTGCGCGGCGAATAAATACACTCGCACACGGATGTCGATCCGGCGATGTGGTTTGCAGAAATAAAAGGAAGCTGAAATGCCAACGAAGTACACTTTTACAATGAAGGATCACCTGTTATTGCAGTGGTCCGAGTATCTGGAAACTACAGAACTAGAGCAGAACGTTACTGTGAGAAGCGCAGTGTTCTTCATTGCAAGGCACCGCGGGCCCACTGGCTGTCCCCTGGTGGCCTTTCGTGAAAACACCACTCATCATCACACCACTCATCATCACACCACTCATCATCACACCACTCATCATCACACCACTCGTCATCACACCACTCGTCATCACAACACTCGTCATCACAACACTCGTCATCACAACACTCGTCGTCACAACACTCGTCGTCACACCACTCGTCACACCACTCGTCGTCACACCACTCATCGTCACACCACTCGTCGTCACACCACTCGTCGTCACACCACTCATCGTCACACCACTCATCGTCACACCACTCATCGTCACACCACTCATCGTCACACCACTCATCGTCATCATCATCACACCACTCATCATCACACCACTCATCATCACACCACTCATCATCACACCACTCATCATCACACCACTCATCAAAACACCACTCATCATCACACCATTCATCATCATCATCACACCACTCATCATCACACCACTCATCATCACACCACTCATCATCATCGTCGTGCTGCTGTCAAACCCCCAATGCAGAGGTCGCAAACGGGTTTTGATTCCTTACCCGTACCCGGCCGCACCAGGGTCGCAAACGGGTACCCGGCCGTACCCGTACCCTACCTGTACCCGGCCGGGTACAGATATCGGGTACCGGATTGCGACCTCTGGGACGAAGCCACGTTGCAGGCGCGGGTGGGTTGATTCTAGGAACTTGAATCGTGAGAAGAGACAAGACGTTGGGAAATGAGTGACAAACGGTTACTCACCAGTGACTCACGGCCTACCCGTACCCGGCCGCACCAGGGTCGCAAACGGGTACCCGTACCCGTACCCGGCCGGGTAAGGGTAGCCGGGTATCGTATAGGGTACGGGTATCGGGTACCCGGTTGCGACCTCTTCCCCAATGGTTTCAAACGTGTGGCGGCCCTCGCACCGATGATGTCTTATAGGGGGAAATGCCCCCACCACCCCCCCCCACCACCCCCCTCTGACAATCAGTGAAGAACACTGCAAGAGGCCGATTTCCAGAGCGCTCAAACGCAGAGGAAGATACACAGGAATTTAGAGACCGACAAACAGACAGACGCAGAGAAGACCAAAAGAGATACATTCACAAGGAGGGCTCAGCTTGTTCCACGAGAGAGAGAGAGAGAGCGAGAGAAGATGGCCAATAAGGCTGGTCGGGTAACAACGGTGAGCTGTTGAGGAAGTTGAAATTTTTTTTTCGATTTCGCGGTCTCAACCCAAGGTGCGATTGATGGCGGGCTTCGGCGCTCCCCGCGAAGTGTGCGCACGCGTGTCCGTTGTGCAAACTGTGGTTTTTTTTTCGCCCGCTCGTTGCTCGCGAGGCGAGGTATTAATCGACCAGGTGCATCCACTCGCTCTCGGTTCGTCCGTACTGCAAAAATACACACACACACACGGTGAACAGCGCGTGATTTAGCGGGGCTTCCTTCGAGATCGCTCGCGCGGCACGCAATTGCGATATCCACCGCTCGCAAAACGGGCTACGAACGTCCAACACACACGTACGTACGTACGTACGTTCACGTCAAGAGGTCTAGAAAAAAAACCCAGCCCCTCCGACCAACTGCGGTGCAACATTCCGCAATGGTGACTGTTGTTGTTGATGTTGTTGTTGTTGCGATTAAACGCGTTTTTTCCCAGAAAGAACCCACCACTGGGTCTCAAGATTTTTTTGTTTCAGAACGACGCTGCCAAGTTTTCTCAGGAGGGGCTGGGCGGCGATGTTGCCACGCTTCGTGCCAACCGAGTAATTTGCAGGCGATTCTTTATCACTGGGAAATATTCGGATCAATAACGGTTACGTTACAAATGCGTGTGTGTGTTTTTTGTTTAAGCCACACGAGGAAACCGGAGAATCCGTAGGGGTAACCACCGTGCAGAACGGGGAGAGAAGGTACAAACTCGGCGGAGAATGGCACACGAGCCGGGAATCGAACCTAGACCCCCCCGCCCGGCCCTCTTTGCTGTAGCGGCATGGGTCAGAATCTAAATATTTATTTACACTGGAGGAACCCCACGAGCTGTAAGGGGAGACAAAGGCGGCCGGGCGTGGTGCTGGCCACCCACGCCCCTTCATGTGCCGTGCCGGCCTTCAGAGGTACTGCTCGCTAACAGCCTAACAGCACTTGCCCCTACAGTCTGCTTAGGCTACACTGGGGGGGGGGGGGGGAGTGTTTGTCTTCGTAAACAAGGAGAAGCGGGCGCACGAACTGGCGACGACTCTGCGTTTCCCGTTCCCGTCAACGGCTAACGCCAGCGGCGCAAGCGGCGCCCCTCTCACCGAACCTGCACCGACCTGCGTGGCGACCTAGCAGTTGCTGTTCTCCTAGAACGCCGCGTGTGGTTTTCAGAACGCGAAGTGGATATACAACGCGATTAATGAATTTGGGGAACAAGTCTTTTCATGACGCGGACGCGAACTGGATATAACGCGATTGAGCGAAACGGAAACTACGTTGTCACCGTTGGACAGTTGCCTCGGCGTAGCATCATCACACAAGGCATTGGGATGCTGCTGGATGCTTCTAGATGCTACCCACGTGCGTAGGCATCTCACGCGTTATCGCGGACCGTGCTTTACCCCTACATTCTAGATGATTTGCTATAATAACGCGGTGTTCTTCAGGAACGCAACTACCACGACCGCGTTCTAGGAGAACGGCAGGCTGTCTCGTCAAACAAGGCCGCCGTGATAATAGGGTTTTTCCCCTTTTTTCTGGCAACAAAACTGAAACCTTTTTACAAGCAAAGTCGTCCCTTGCTGTGGACCAATCAGTTTCAAGGACAATGCATATATTATCATAGTGTGTTTTTGGTTTGCATTTTGACCGCAAGTATTGTGGTTAATGCAGACATGAATCCTCGTAAAAAGGTTTCAGTTTTGTTGCCAGAAAAAAAGGGGAAAAACCCCACTATTATTATATTTTGGTACTGGCAAAGGAGGTCTAATGATGAAGGCCGCCGTGATGAACGCGGCGTGGGAGCGACAGAGGGGTGTGGCGGGGGTGGCTCTGGGTGGCGTTCTTACCTGGATATCTGTGAGCGCCTGCAGGAAGCGAGTCGCGATCTTGGGGCCGTCGTTTTCCATCGTCGGTATGTGAAGGTTCTGGACACAAAAACAAAAACACCAAAAAATGGAGACAGCGGCGAAAGCTGAGCACCGTTTGACGCACACAGAAGACGCCCGTCGCAGATGAGCCCCCGCACCTCCGGTTACCACGGTCGGCTACATACGGTGCAAAAGATAAACTTACACACAGAGACACACAGACTCACACAGAGACCCAGAGACTCACACAGAGACCCAGAGACTCGCACAGAGACCCAGAGACTCGCACAGAGACCCATAGACTCGCACAGACACCCATAGACTCGCACAGAGACCCACAGACTCGCAGAGCCGCATAGACTCGCACAGAGACCCACAGACTCGCACAGAGACCCATAGACCCACACAAAGACCCAGAGACTCGCACAGAGACCCATAGACTCACACAGAGACACAGAGACTCGCACAGAGACCCATAGACTCACACAGAGACCCAGAGACATGCACAGAGACCCAAAGACTCGCGCAGAGACCCATAGACTCACACAGAGACAGACTCGCACAGAGGCCCAGAGACTCGCACAGAGACCCATAGACCAGAGGTCGCAACCGGGTACCCGATACCCGTACCCTACCCGATACCCGGCTACCCGTACCCGGCCAGGTACGGGTACGGGTACCCGTTTGCGACCCTGGTGCGGCCGGGTAAGGGTACGGGTAGGCCGTGAGTCACTGGTGAGTCACCGTTTGTCACTCATTTCGGGTAGGGTATGGGTAGGAAACGGGTACCCGTACCCAGCCGGGTACGGGTACCCATTTGCGACCCTGGTGCGGCCGGGTACGGGTAAGGAATCAAAACCCGTTTGCGACCTCTGCCACAGACTCGCGCAAAGGCCCACAGACTCGCACAGAGACCCAGAGACTCGCACAGAGACCCACAGACTCGCACAGAGACCCAGAGACTCGCACAGAAACCCACAGACTCGCACAGAGATTTACAGACTCGCACAGAGACCCACAGACTCGCACAGAGACCCACAGACTCACACAGAGACATAAACTCGCACAGAGACCCACAGACTCACACAGAGACCCATAGACTCACACAGAGACCCATAGACTCACGCAGAGATCCACAGACTCGCACATAAACCCAGAGACTCGCACAGAGACCCACAGACTCGCACAGAGACCCACAGACTCGCACAGAGACCCACAGACTCGCACAGAGACCCAGACTCACACAGAGACCCACAGACTCACACAGAGACCCACAGACTCGCACAGAGACCCAGAGACTCGCACAGAGACCCAGACTCACACAGAGACCCACAGACTCACACAGAGACCCACAGACTCGCACAGAGACCCACAGACTCGCACAGAGACCCACAGACTCGCACAGAGACGCACAGACTCACACAGAGACACACAGACTCATACAGAGACCCACAGACTCGCACAGAGACCCACAGACTCACACAGAGACCCACAGACTCACACAGAGACCCAGACTCACACAGAGACCCACAGACTCACACAGAGACCCAGACTCACACAGAGACCCAGGCTCACACAGAGACCCACAGAGTCACACAGAGACCCACAGACTCACACAGAGACCCACAGACTCACACAGAGACCCACAGACTCGCACAGAGACCCACAGACTCGCACAGAGACCCACAGACTCGCACAGAGACCCAGAGACTCGCACAGAGACCCAGACTCACACAGAGACCCACAGACTCACACAGAGACTCGCACAGAGACCCACAGACTCACACAGAGACCCACAGACTCACACAGAGACCCACAGACTCACACAGAGACCCACAGACTCACACAGAGACACACAGACTCACGCAGAGACCCACAGTTTGTTGTCCGTGCCCCGCATCTGCGATAAGCGCGGTTGGCTACGCACGTTGCGACAAGGTCGGGGGGGGTTGGGTGCGGGTTGAGAGAAGGTATGCGGGCCGCCAGCCCATGGCATTCTATTCGGCCCCTCGGTAACGATAAGGATCCCGACCCCTGCCTTCAACGGACACGCGATAGCACCACTGGTGTTACACTCTTTGAGGTCGTTGTCGCGGAAACTGTTTCCGTACTTCACGCAGATTTGGTTACTCAGAGAATGACTCGTCAGCAACTTCTTTCAGCACAGCGACAGCGCAACGATGGCTACTCTGCTGCCTTGTCAGATTCCTACCGTAGAGAACACGGCACACGAAGCTGCTGTTGCACACGATGCTGCTGGCCGCGCTACCGACACCACGGCCAGCCCGAGTTCGATTCCTGCTCGCGGACAACAACACCATCAACAGGGACGACTATCTGAATCGGTCCTGGGCCTCCCCTAGGTCGACTCCGTCACAAATGAGTACCTGCTGCGGTGTGTAGTAAACATCGCCCCTCGGTAAGACAAAGGCGGCCGGGCGTGGTGCTGGTCAACCCATCCACTCTCGTGTGCCGTGCCGGCCTTCATAGGTGCTCGCTCGCTAAGGCCACTGGTGAGATGTTAACTACCTCGCCTGGTATGCAGGTGGTCGTGGATTCGATCGCCACCCTGACACCTGCTGCTGTATATTTGAAGTTTGCGTGGCTCTCTCCCCGTGGTCGCGTGGATTTTTTTCCGGTTCCTTCGGTTTTTCCCCTCCACATTTAGAATCGACATCACGCGTTCAGAGCGATTGGCTGCTTTTAAGCCTCTTCGTTGAGCTATCATTTGTGGCCAGGTCGTTTACGTAAAAGAGCTATATAGCTAAGTGGGCCTTAAAATAAATTGTAATGTTTATTTATTTTTTTCAAGTGATTTTCTTACCTTTCCGATACTTTGCACTCCTATTGCGCTTTTGCAATCGTTTGCCACCGTAACGTTCTGACCCCGTGCCCCGACCGGATGACTTCGGACGCCGCACGACGCCGGCTCCGCCATAACCGCATCGCCCGCCCACCAGGATCGGGTGCTCACCTGTCCGTTGTACAGCACTCTGTCGACTGGACAGACCGCGCACGCGGTCCCAGCTCCGAACATCTCCTTGACACGCTCCTCCCGCAGCCCCTTCTGCAGGTCCGCCATGGTGATGTACCGCTCCGACACCTTGAACTCGCCCTGGACGCAAAGCGACTGCGACCGACCAAACAACGACAACGACATCAACGGCGATGACGACATCGACGTCGTCGTCGTCGTCAGCAACGCACGTGACGAGCTCAGCGTTGTCAGGATGAAGACGCGTCTCGGTGGGGGGGGGGGGGGGCGAGCGACGCGGAGTTGTTTAGAAAACTCTTCCTTCGCGCGGGCGTCTGCCTCGCCAGGATGTTTCTCGGCGAGACTCCGTGTCGTCGCGCCTACGATCGGCGTGGTCGGCTACGCACGGTGCCAAAGGTAGCTCGACATACGTGTGCACGTTCACGCACATTGGCCGCCCAGAGGAATCCGGAGAAGCCCGAAAGGGAACCACGGCAGAGCATTGCACACGGAGCGCTTGCCACAAATGAACCACAATGCCTTGCCGACCTCATCAAGGAGCATAAACCGTCGTCACGCGAACTCCGGTCATCCTAACAGCAGCGGCTTCTGGCTAAACCATCGAACAAAGGCGGTCACCGCATCGCGCTGTGCTTTCAGACGCGCTTCTGCGGCCGTGTGGAACGCTCTTCCTTCCGATATTAGGAAGCCATTGGAGCTATGCACTTTTACATCATCTAGACTGAAAACTCATTTCTTTAGAACCGATTTGTGTTTAGTTTGTCGTCCTTTAACCATGCCCCAAGACGTACCCACTGCCCTGGACACGTACCCACTGCCCCAACACGTACCCACTGCCCCAACACGTACCCACAGCCCCGACACGTACCCACAGCCCAGACACGTACCCACAGCCCCGACACGTACCCACTGCATGGACACGTACCCACAGCCCTGGACATGTACCCACAGCCCAGACACGTACCCACTGCCGAGCGAGGTCCAGCAGGCTCTGGCGAGTCACCCCAGGCAGGATGATGCCGTCCAGCGGTGGAGTCGCCAGCTCTTCCTCTGCAGAAGTCAAGTGCAACGACGAGCGAGCGAGTGAATGAGGAGTAACAACGGCGAGCGAGCGAGAGAGTAACGATGGTCTGTAACAACGACTCGTGCTGTTGACCGAGCACCCTTTAAGCCACGGGGGCTTCCGAGAGAACTTCACACGCGGTAAGGAACTCGCCCCCCCCCCCGGCAAGGCACCCCCAGCGGCAGCTGTCCCTGTGCAGCACAGGGCGACTCGGGCTGCAATCAAATGTTAGTCTGCCGAGGGGAGGGCGACGATTGCTACGCATGCAATCCCAAAATCGAGTAATTTGTGAGTCGTTTTTTTACATTTGGCAAACTTGGATTGCGGTGTCAGCGTGCGCGGCTTTCGAACGGCGAATGAAAGGGCGTGGCTCCAGTCCAAACCTCCTTGCTCGTTGATCCAGTAAAGGAAGAGGTTCATCGTTCCGGCTTCCGTGATCTGCTCAGTGTCTCCGTAGAGCCACAGCACCTGCTGGCAGCCCTGCTGAATGGCCAGGTTCTGGACGTAGATAGTCGGGCCGTAGTTCCTGCACGGCGTCACACGCGGAACACCGAACTTTACCTTCGATTGTACGAGACTATTGTCGCGTGTGTGTTTGTGTGCTGAACTTACTTCGCACGGTACGTAGTAAACCGCGCTGATCGGAGGTGCGGGGGTAGGACAACAAAGCTAAACACAACAACAAGCAGTTCTAAATAAATTAGTTTTCTATCCAGAGGATTCAAAAGTGCGTAGCTTCCAGTCGCTTCCATAATTTCGGAACGGAACAACGTTCCAGACGGCCGCAGAAGCGCATCTCAAAGCGCCGCGCGATGCGGCGACCGCCTTCGTTCGATGGCCGAGCCAAAAGCCGCTGCGGGGATGACCGGAGTGCGCGCGGTGATGGTTTATGCTGCTTGAAAAGATCAGCAACGGGATGTTGGTGGTGCATTTGTGGGACCTTGCAATGTATTTGTTCGGCAATTGGAAGGCAATGCAGCTCAGCGAGCACTGGACGGGGCACGGTCGGATCTTGCGGCACGCGTGACGACGCGCGCCAGGGAATCCTGCCCATGCTGCAGCTTGGTAATGTTTTTGGCGGACCTCCCGTAGAAGCGCGAGTTGTAATAAATGTGGCCTCGTCCATGATACTACGCCACACGCCAGCGTGTCGGCTACGTCACGGCTCGCGTCGTAGAGCCCGGGTACGGCAGTTGCAGGGACCTGGCCGCGTCTTGCGCGTGGCAATCGATATTCCGGTGGAGTAATGTGCTAGGGCTGAGCAGGAGCCTCTTGTAGAACACGGCGTACGGACAGACAGATAGAAAGGCAAACTAAACTGAACTATTTCTTATTCTACCGGGTAAGGCCCCCGCTAAGATATAGAGCGCTTTTCAGAAGCGGCCTGGGCCACAAATGCTAGCCCCAACAAAAAGGTGGCTTATCGCGTGTAGATGTATCGCGGACAATTACTCTAAACGCGCGACGTCGATTCGAAAATGTGGAGGGAGAAACCGGAAGATCCGGAGAAAAATCAACACGACCACGGGGGGAGAGAGAGAGAGAGACACGCAAACTCCAAATATAAAATACAGCAGGCGTCAGGGTAGGGATCGAACCCACGACGTCCCGTATACCAGGCGAGGCAGTTAACGTCTCTTATAGCCACCCCCGGGCCCCCGGGTGAGATGTAACGACGCACCCCCCGAGTTTACAATCGCCGACGCCGCCCTTGAAGGCGCGGACGTGCTGCGGGTCGGCGAGCAGCGCCACGGGGCTGAAGCCGTCGGTGCTGAAGTAGGGCCCGACGGGAGACAGGATCACGAAGAGCAGGGCCCGGCCCGGCCGCGATACGCCCAGCGTTTGCTGCGCGCGACACAAAGGCAAAAAATTAACCCGTAAAAACAAAGTCAGATGATTGTCTGCAGTATTAAACAATTGGTAATTAAATATTGTTAAAAAATTCCCTAAACAGTGGAAAATTTTGGAAAAAAATTTTCACGAAAATTAATTGTCACGCACAACGAGCAAGCACACAAGCAAGCAAGCGAGCGAACTTAATATAAAGGATTTAAAAAAGACACGCCCGCACACACACGCGCACGCACACACATGCGCGCACACACACGCGCGCACGGTGTAGGTTTGCGCGTCGAACCGTTGCCCCGCTGCGGGAGATCCCCTCGCAGGCCGATAATGCGCCGCCACCGCCGCCGACTCGTACCTCTGTGCTAATGAAGGTCGGGCGGAGGTAGAGGCTGGCCTTGGTCGAGTGGGGAACCCAGTCCTTGTCCACCTCCACCAGCTTACGAATGCATTCGCACAACTCGGCCGTGTCAAAGCTCTGTGCGGGAAGGAAGGGGGGGGGCGTACGACGCGAGAGTTGATTTAGGAACGTGGGAAATTATATCTTACGTGAGAGTCATTGGCGAATAATCGTGTACGAATCTGCCAATATAAAATAACATCCACGCGGTAACCCTCCACATTTAGAATCAACGTCACGCGTTCAGAGGATTTGTGTGCTCCACATCTCCACGTGACGAGCCACTTTGTTGAGCTCGCGTCTGTGGCTCAGGTCGCTGCTGAAAAAGATCTAGATACTGTGGTAAAAAAAAATTGTTTATAGTTTAGTTTTAGGTAAAAGTAAAAAAGGATATTTCTTCTTCTTGGTTCTTTCGGTAAAGTCACGTAGAAGGGAAATAATAAAATAATAAAAATAAAACATAATAAAATAATTCTCACGACGTTTCGGCCACAACGCAAGCAGCCGTCGCCTCGACAGACCTGGTTTTCACCTGAGGACGGCTGCTTGCGTTGTGGCCGAAACGTCGTGAGAATTATTTTATTATGTTAATTTTTTAATATTTTATTACTTCCCTTCTACGTGACTTTACGGAAAGAACCAAGAAGATGAATCCCTGCGGTCACGAAAGCTTTAAATCGAAATTTAAAGGATTTTTCTTTACGTGGTCAGGACAGACGTGCGACGGAGACACGGTGTCATCCGCCGGAGAATCTCCGTACAAAGGGGGCGCACGGGGGAAGCGGACATGGCGGGGAGGGAGTGGACTAGCGGCGGAAGGGGGGGGGGGGGAGACCTCGGTGCGTGCGTGCGTACGTACGGGCAAGCTGGCTCTCAGCGCCGTGCGGTGCATCCGCTCCATGTTGAGCATCGGCCGGAACATCCGCACCTTGTTGTCCACGCCACGAAACGCCTTCATGCCCTCAAACAGCTGCACGGGAGACGGCAATGAAGCGGCGACACTTAACCACGGCGGCGGACGGCTGAATCGGCACGATGAACCGCAACGGACGAGCACAGGATCCAACTGCACAGTCTCTGCACACCTCTCAGATCGACGTAATGTACGTACATTTACGTATGCCGATGAACGGTGAAGGACCCAACCAATGATGTGTGTGGCATATTCTCAGATTAACATGACCCACTGTTTACTTACACGACGGGTACGTTGACCCCCGCCCCCTCTGGTCTTCGCACCTGATAGGCTCACCGTGATGACGTCACATTTACGCCCCTCTATTCGAGACCGAAACGAGAGGACTTCTTCTACTCCTCCTCAACTCTGGCCATCGCCTGAGCAAGCGTCGTACTCCAATTGCCAACGCTCCAGGTTTCAACTCCCGTTTGGGTTCACTCACGTTTCGTTTACGCGACGAACCTCACGGATCGGCCGCGTGGCGGCGGGTTTCACGACACATTTATATTTAACGCCATCAAACCCAACAACAACAACAACTTTATTATAGAATCCATGTCAACGACCCCCCCTCCACCGCCGTCACCTCTATGGAGTAGTGGAGGGAGGACGAGGCAGGGTGCAGCGACAGGTTCTGGAACGGCTGGATGCGAGGAGTCTGCCAGCCGCCACCCGCGGTCCACTCCACGCAGAACATGTGGTCCGTGAACGTCTTCCCGAACACCAGCTTGTCCACGTCCAGCTTCGTGGCGCCGTGCTTCGTCACCTCCACTTGTAAGTCGGACGCCTAAAGGAGGGAGCCGGCACGCACGCACCCCCCTATGTACGTGCGCAGAACTTCTTTCGCACCCCACGTAGCCAACCGTGCTGAATCGGGAGGTGCAAAGTATACGGCAGGCGTCAAACCCGTGACCTCCTGCATACCAGGTGAGGTAGTTAACATCCCGCCATCGTGGCGGCCCAGTACCTCGCAGAGTCAGCTGTGGGTTCTACAATAAAAATACATCTTCTTGGTTCTTTCGGTAAAGTCACGTAGAAGGGAAATAATAAAATAATAAAAATAAAACATAATAAAATAATTCTCACGACGTTTCGGCCACAACGCAAGCAGCCGTGCTTATTTTATTACTTCCCTTCTACGTGACTTTACCGAAAGAACCAAGAAGATGAATCCCTGCAGTCACGAAAGCTTTAAATCGAAAAATAAAATTACACTTCACGTTTTTGAGGTTTTTTTGTGTCTAAATGTTGGCGCATCTCAAAGACTGAAGCGAGAATTGACGATAACTTAAAGAGAGGGATTGCATTTCAGATTAGGATTGCACCCTCGAAATGTGCGCATTATACCGTAGGGTAAGAAAAAAAAATCGATGCTCACGCTCACAACACGTGCATCGAATGGCAAGCGTGTAAAACTAAAACATGATTTTTGACGACGTATTACAATCCTACGCAGATGTCGCCTGCAGGCTAACGGAACAAAGTAGACGGTGGGGGGTTTGGGGGGCAAGGCAGTACAAACGACACGTAAAAGGGATCTTAAATAAAAATCATCATCATCATCATCAGCTCGATTTAAAGCTTTCGTGACTGCAGGGATTCATCTTCTTGGTTCTTTCGGTAAAGTCACGTAGAATGGAAATAATAAAATAATAAAAAGAAAACAGAATTTACATTTTTTTTATATTATTATTTTATTATGTTTAATTTGTATTACTTTATTATTTCCATTCTACGTGACTTTACCGAAAGAACCAAAGAAGATCATCATCATCATCATCGCATTGCAAGGGAGGGAGGGGTCAGTGTGTGGGGACGCCACTGTGGCAATATGTTAACTACCTCGCCTGGTATGCAGGAGGGCCTGGGTTCGATCCCGACCCTGACGCCTGCTGCTGTATATTTGGAGTTTGCGTGTCTTTCTCTCTCATCATCATCACGGTGGCTAGGATATGTTAACTACCTCGCCTGGTATGCAGGAGGGCCTGGGTTCGATCCCGACCCTGACGC
Source organism: Lethenteron reissneri (assembly GCF_015708825.2). NCBI lineage: Eukaryota > Metazoa > Chordata > Hyperoartia > Petromyzontiformes > Petromyzontidae > Lethenteron > Lethenteron reissneri. The sequence continues at coordinate 7,487,810 of NC_083780.1, forward strand.
CTGCTGCTGTATATTTGGAGTTTGCGTGTCTCTCTCTCTCATCATCATCACGGTGGCTAGGAGATGTTAACTACCTCGCCTGGTATGCAGGAGGGCCTGGGTTCGATCCCGACCCTGACGCCTGCTGCTGTATATTTGGAGTTTGCGTGTCTCTCTCTCTATCATCATCACGGTGGCTAGGAGATGTTAACTACCTCGCCTGGTATGCAGGAGGGCCTGGGTTCGATCCCGACCCTGACACCTGCTGCTGTATATTTGGAGTTTGCGTGTCACTCCCCGTGGTCGTGTGGATTTTTCGCCGGGTCCTGCGGTTTTTCCCTCCACATTTAGAATCAACGTCAGCACGCGTTCAGACTATTTGGCTGCTACAAATTTCCACACGATAAGCCCACTTCGTTGAGCGATCATTTGTGATAGCCAGGTCGCTTCTGAAAAAGGGCTATGTTGCAGCTCAGTGGTGGGCCTTACCCGGTAAAACTAAAAAGAGTTTGTAGTTTTACATTTTGCCGTGCCCGTCGGTCAAACTGGCTGGGCGCGCGTCACTGCCAACGAAGCTGCCTCTAACCTGCCCCAACAAGTCTGCCGGGGTTGAACCTGCGACACGAGACGCCGTTTAAAAGCGCCGCGTGCAACTTTCTTCCATCTTTTCAATGCGAATGGGTAATAGTTACAACTGGATACAAATCCAAGGAAAATCGGACGAGAGAAAAAAATTTAACATTAAAAAAATACAGCACGGGCCACAAGTGACACAAAAAAAAGTTCAAAATCGGCTGAAAACGCACACACCACGCACCTTGAACGACGAACTCAGGCATCTCGCCGACGCGACGTTGCCCAGCCTGGGCAGCACCTAGAAGAGAAAAACACCACGAGCAGAAGAGAGAGACGTCACAGGCAGAAAGGCCGCCGGCACCGCCACCGCCGCCGGTCACCACGGACGGGCGCTAAACACGAGCACTCCTCCGAGTGGCACGAGCACTCCTCCGATTGGGGATGCTGCCCACGGTGTGACGACGAAGCGACGCTGGACTCCAAGAGGTCGCGCCGGTTACATTCGATCTCCCGGCGTGGCAGCCGAGACAACGGTCAGGCAAATCTCTCTCTCTCTCAAGTGCCTGTGCCTCTCCGCCCTTGCCAATCGACTGGCACGTCGCGTGGGGAGTGGGCTAAAGTGTGGGGGTTTCTCCCTACCTCTTCCAAGACGTTAAGAAGAGTAGGCCAACGAAACAAAGACCCCCTCCAAGGGGCTCTCTGGAGCTCCTGCTCGTGGAGAGTGCCTTCTGGCAGCAGTGGCGCGAGCCATGCAGTTGCAGGGCTGCACCTTCACCTTGTTAAGCCTGCTAAACTACTTTACAGCTAGCGTGCGAAATGCACACGAGGATGCATATCGTACATCCGCGTGGTTGCGAGCACGCTTGCTGGAGGGAGTACGCTGCTTCAGGTCACTCTGAAACCTGTTCCCGTTCCGAAACGTCTGCAAGTTTGCAGGGTGCAGTGTCCCGGTCGCCGCCGAATCTCGGAATGCGCAAGCGAATCGGCGTTCATTTTATTTAGAGAGGCGTAGCGCCGCCGTTTTTAAAAGACACCGTACTCGCCGCGGGGAACCGTAGCGACACGAACGCACTCTACGATAGCTGGCGCCAAAGCTGTGCCACACGCCCCTCCCACGTGGGCCTTTTACTTCCCATTCGGAAGGCAAACCGATGACGTACACGCACGTCATCGGAACGGGAAAGGGGTTATTAAAATGACGCACGACCCAGTCTCTCCAGTTGCCGCCACCTCCAAACAAAATCGACTCGGATGTGCGAACCTAAGTCAGACGTGCGAACCTAAGACAAGTCTGCACGTGGGTACGAGCTGGCGCGAACTCGCACGCACAGGCCCGAACGCGTTTTCACACCCGTTATGTCAAGCCGCTAATTATGCACGCACACGTACACACACGCTTTGAATGCACCCGTCTCTCTCTTACACACGGTACAATGACCCTCCCCCCCCCATACGGTTGGGTCGAGTGCTGTTTGCGAGCACCCCTAAAGGCCGGAAAGCAAGCGTAAGAAGGGCACGATGTGGCCAGCGCCGGTGCCGGAGTTTGCAACACCTCACTGGAGGCCCATTTAAGGCCCGAGTCAATCTACGGCGGTCCCAGCCCACTTTGGATATCTCTCGCCACCGATGTTATCCGCGGCTGGCAATCGAATTCGGGCGGCCCGATCCAAAGGGCGATGCAGAAAACAGCCGCATCAGCGCTCTCGCGCGCACGCTCTCACGCGCGCGGACAAACAACTCCCACCGAAAAGAAAAAGTCCACCGCGGGTACCTCAACGGCTAAATGAATAACCAGACTGAACTTTGATCAAAAGCCAGCTCATCACTTTCCCAGCACACACACGCTCGGTTTAGCCAGCTTCGGCACTCGGCACCCGAACGAACGTCGCACGGCCCAAGAAAACAAAAAGACAAAAGCTGCGAATGGGTAAGTCGACTTTCGCTACTCGACACCTGTTTGCGATCCTTCTTCCTTCGTACGACTTTGCGAGCAACGGGTGTTCAGCTGTCGAGGGCGTGATGGGTTTGGTTTCCGTTTTCATTCGCGATGCTGCTTCTCTCATGCCTCTCCCCGGTACCGTTCCCGTTCCGCGGCAATGCGCACCGATGCCCGCTTTATTGAGGAGGTAAAAAGATTCAGATTGATTGAACCGGTTGTAAGTTGTGTGCGACATTGCAATTGCTTTGTCCGAGAGCCGGCGAGTTGCAGATTCACTCACCCACCGCCTTCAAAGCTCACGGTCCGAGCGGTGCCAAGATATAATGCGGCACGACTCCATCGTTTGGGAAGTTCGCAGCCTTAGGTCGCAACACAGGAAAGTCTTTGATCTTCCACGTGTACACGAGGTGCATGTGGGGTTCAGTGCGTGTTGTGTGTTCGGAGCGAGTTACATTGCTTCCCAGAGCGGCAAGAGCCACAGTGTACGATGGTCGCCGCTTGCTCTGTTCAACTTTGCCTTCAGCAGCGCCTGAGTAACACGCTCCACACGCACACTCGCTTTGTCACGAAATCCGCCTTGCCCTCTTCCGATTTATAAACTATAGTCGTTGCGTAATTTATACGGTTCGTAGCGTACGACTGCGACCGATTAATAAGCGTCTCGCAAAAAAACACATTCCTTCCCCTACACACATATACGCACATCTTCACTTAGCAAGTATTTCACGGGATTTTCTGTCACAAAGAAAATAGAAGAATTGAGAATTAGACACGGGGTATCACAGTGGCATTTACAAAGTCAAGAAAAAAACTGAAATGGAGTTGCGCGGGACATCTCCGATGTCAGATGAGAGACGGGGGGTGGGGGAAGAGAGAAAAACTATTAAAGCAGCGGTCTCCAAAATTGTTGGCACCAGGGACCGGTTTCGTGGAAGACAATTTTTTCACGGACCAGGGGGGGGGGGGGGGTTCATCATTGGGTCTTTCGCCCTCTTCACAGAAGCTCTCTAGCGACGTTATTTTCTACTCATTGTGGCTACTAGGGGTTAGAGCTTGTGGGCTTACCAAAACCGTGACTGAGAGAAGTGCGCAGTGCGGGAAAGAGGCGCGGACAGAAGTGGGAAATTAAATAATGGGGGCGAGCCACGCGCGGACTAAAAAAAGTGTCGGATTCTGACTTGTCATAAGGAGCGCGCAACCGAGATCCCTCGTGTGCGCAGTTGACAGCAGGGTTCGCGCTCCTATGAGAATCTCATGCCGCAGCTGATCTGACAGGAGGCATAGCTCATACGGTAATGCGAGCGATGGTGAGCGGCTGTCAATGCAGATGATGAAGCTTCGTCTGTCAATACATATGGTGAAGCTTCGCTCGCCCACCGCTCGCCCACCGCTCGCCCACCGCTCACCTCCTGCTGCTGTGTGGCCCGGTTCCTAACAGGCCATGGACCGGTACCGGTCCACGACCCGGGGGTTGTGGACCCCTGTATTAAAGGAATGGATGTCGATGAAGGGGAGAAGACGGACAGAAAAATGAGACGTTGGGATGAGTCGAAAACATTTGGGAGGAGTGCACCTCCGATTAGCGCGGTTGGCTGCGCGAGGTGCAAAAGAAGTTCAACGTACGGGCGTACACACGTACGCGAGATCACGGGAGGGGGGAAGCACTTGCCTTAGCTGTGGGGACGTTCGAGCTGGAAAAGATTTGTGTTTCAGATTCACCATTTCCGTGTCCGTCGGATTTGTTGGACGGTCAACGCACAAGATTCACCAACTGGCGTTAGTTCGGGAGAAAACGTGTACATCGCACATTTGGTGGTGCCCTGGTGGGGCTGGCGCTGGCAGTGTGAACTCTAGACATGGGGCTGGTGTTGGCAGTGTGAGCTCTAGACATGAGGCTGGTGTTGGCAGTGTGAACTCTAGACACGAGGCTGGTGTTGGCAGTGTGAACTCTAGACACGAGGCTGGTGTTGGCAGTGTGAACTCTAGACATGAGGCTGGTGTTGGCAGTGTGAACTCTAGACATGAGGCTGGTGTTGGCAGTGTGAGCTCTAGACATGAGGCTGGTGTTGGCAGTGTGAGCTCTAGACATGAGGCTGGTGTTGGCAGTGTGAACTCTAGACATGAGGCTGGTGTTGGCAGTGTGAACTCTAGACACGAGGCTGGTGTTGGCAGTGTGAACTCTAGACACGAGGCTGGTGTTGGCAGTGTGAACTCTAGACACGAGGCTGGTGTTGGCAGTGTGAACTCTAGACACGAGGCTGGTGTTGGCAGTGTGAACTCTAGACACGAGGCTGGTGTTGGCAGTGTGAGCTCTAGACATGGGGCTGGCGCTGACAGTGTGAACTCTAGACACGAGGCTGGTGTTGGCAGTGTGAACTCTAGACATGAGGCTGGTGTTGGCAGTGTGAACTCTAGACATGGGGCTGGTGTTGGCAGTGTTAGCTCTAGACATGGAGCTGGTGCTGGCATTGCGAACTTTGGGCTGATCTAAATATAGACGTGTTTGCGTGTGAACCGCGGGCGTGCGGTTTGTGTGCACCTGTGTGTTTCACGGTCGCGAGTGGGGCAAGTTTGCGTGTGACCAGTGTGTATTAGCGTGGCGAGGCGTTGGTTCTCGAACCGACACGAGCAATACCCGGTAGGCACGCAACGTTGGGCCAACGTGAGCACGTGGTCACAACCGTCGGATCAAAGTTAGGCGAAACTTGGCACGTTAACTGGGTGTTTACGTGACATCCCACACATGACGTCAGCATATGGTGAATAATTCAGTCCAGGCATCGACCTCACTGAAGTCCATTTTGTTTGAAAGTGTTTTTTTAAATACTCAACGTGTTGAAAAAGTAGCCGGGGGCTTGAAATGTGAACGAATGCAAATGAAGATGAATGCAAATGACTCAAATTGATCCACCATTTATAATTTCCAAAGGATTTTTTCTCCGAATAAAAAGGCACCATATTAGACTGAGAAAAAAAAGTCAACGGGAAGTCGAGTAGACAACAAAAAGCAAAAGGGTGCAATAAGGCAGCAAATCAGTCAGTAGCAGGACCAAGACAAAAACAAAGATCCCCCGTATAGCCTTACCAGACTGTTGGGGCAAGTGCTGAGAGCGAGCAGCACCTATGAAGGCCGGAACGGCACAACAAAGGGGTGGAGTAGCCAACATCACGCCCGGCCGCCTTTGTCTCTAAGGTGGCGATGTTTACACACCGCACTAGGTACTAATTTGAGGCTGAGTCGACCTAGGGGAGGCCCATCACCGGTTCAAATAATTTTCACTGGACCAGGACACGGTCCTACAGGCTGCGACGAGACTTGGAGAGGCACATCCAAAAACCACTACCACCACACACCTCTGGCGAGAGATGCCTTTTATGCAAGTAACAGTCAGAGGTCGCAAACGGGTTTCGATTCCTTACCCGTACCCATACCCGGCCGCACCAGGGTCGCAATCGGGTACCCGTACCCTACCCGATACCCGCCTACCCGTACCCGGCCGGGTATCGGGTAGGGTACGGATACGGGTGCCCGATTGCGACCTCTGGGATGAAGCCATGTTGCAGGCGCGGGTGGGTTGATTCTAGGAACTTGAATTGTGAGAAGAGACAAGACGTTGGGAAATGAGTGACAAACGGTTACTCACCTGTGACTCACGGCCTACCCGGCTACCCGTACCCGGCCGCACCAGGGTCGCAAACGGGTACCCGTACCCGGCCGGGTACGGGTAGCCGGGTATCGGGTAGGGTACGGGTATCGGGTACCCGATTGCGACCTCTGGTAACAATGCATGTACTGATCAATTGTATCATATTTAGACTCGCGTCATCCATGCATGGAATTGCGTGTGCCCAGAACTAAATCTAGAGGATGTGTGTCAATGTTGTATGCATTTCATTCACGTGTAATCCCGTGGCCAACTGTACAGGGGCTACATTCATCACAGCGGTAATTAAATGACGACGCGAAATCGTGCACAGGCATGGATTCCGCATTGCCTTCCAACATCCCTTTGCGCTCGGAAGTTAGTTTTTACTTAATGGATATTTTACGCGTTACGACATACGAATCAGAAACATGTGGACATTAACCCTTTCCCGTTACGAGACGTCTACGAGGTTTGCAGGGTGTGGGAGTCCCGTTCAGCGTTGAATCTCAGATCTCGTAAAGCGGTTGAGCGTTAATTTTACTTAGAGAGGCGTAGCACCATTGTTTTCAAACACGTCGTACTCACCGCAGAGAACTGTAGTGACACGACCGCACTCTATGATAGGTGGCGCCAAACTGTGCCACGCACCCTCCCGCATGGCCTTGTTGGGAGCCTCGGTACGTCTTCCGACCTGAAGACGTTCCGATAACGTTATTTTAGAAAGATATTTCACTGGTACGTCTTCACGTCGGAAGATGACGTACTTGTACGTCGTCTTCCGTATTTGTACGTCGTCGGAAGAAAAACTGATGACATACGCTACGTCATGGGAATGGGTTAACAAAGATCAGAGAGAGTGTGAAAATAAATGTAAGGTAATAGGTTTTAACCCTTTCAACTGGTACAAAAACTGACACCTTTATACAAGGCATCATGTTTGCAATAACCACAACACAAGCAGTCAAAATGCAAACAAAAAGAAACAACTCTGATAATGATATGCACTGTCCTTGAAGTTGATTGGTCCACACCCGAGACAGCTTTCTTAGAGCCTAGTCTCCATTGGTGTTGGACCAGATGACCAGTTGAAAGGGTAAAAACCTATTACTATATTTTTCCACTGGTAAAGGAGATGTCTCATAGTATATGTAAGGTGTTCTTGGTTCTTTCGGTAAAGTCACGTAGAATTGAAATAATAAAAATAAAACATAATAAAATAATTCTCACGACGTTTCGGCCACAACGCAAGTAGCCGTCCTCAGGTGGAGATCAGGTCTGTCGAGGAGACAGAGTCTGAATGACAAGCCCCAGGCTTGTAGTGACTATTTAAGCTGAGATGGAGGGGCGTGAGAATTATTTTATTATGTTTTATTTTTATTATTTTATTATTTCAATTCTACGTGACTTTACCGAAAGAACCAAGAAGATGAATCCCTGCAGTCACGAAAGCTTTCAATCGAAATATGTAAGGTGTTCAAAGAAGCACTGGGCGAACACTGCGCGACCCCCGTTGCAAGTTCAGATGATAAATTAGTCATTATACATTCTGGTCATGCTGTGTCCCTCACCTGATCTCTCGCAAAACAAGGCGAGCACCGATAACCGGGTATTGGATGACAGCTTGGCTTGGGAAGAACAATCTGCCCCACAATGCCTCGTGTGTTCCCACACGGAGGCACGGGAGGCAGCGTCGCCCACGCATGGAATCGGTCTGCAGCCATCAATAGCTCCCGTCTTGGATGCTATAAAAAGTAACATCTGTCCGAGCAGTTCCACAAATAAACTGGGCTATAGAGCTCTTTTTCAGAAGCGACCCGGCCACAAAATTACAGCTCAACGAAGTGGCTTATGATGTGGAAAGTCATAGCAGTGGAATAATCTAAAATACGTCGATTCAAAATGTGGAGGAAAAAAACCTTGAAGACGCGGAGAAAAATCCGCGTGACCACGATGAGAGAGGGAGACACGCAAACTCCAAATATACAGCAGGCGTCGGGGTCGGGATCGGGATCAAACCCACAACCTCCTGTAAACCAGGCGAGGTAGTTAACATCTCCTTGCAACCGTGATGATGATGAGAGGGAGACACGCAAACTCCAAATATACAGCAGGCGTCGGGGTCGGGATCGGGATCAAACCCACAACCTCCTGTAAACCAGGCGAGGTAGTTAACATCTCCTTGCAACCGTGATGATGATGAGAGGGAGACACGCAAACTCCAAATATACAGCAGCAGGCGTCAGGGTCGGGATCGAACCCACGACCTCCTGTGTACCAGGCGAGGTAGTTAACATCTCGCCACTGCGGCACCCCAGTCGTCTACCACCGACACCTTTAAAGTGTCTCTGCCGCATGTGGTGTGTGCTGTGCGAAAGCTCGCGTGACATGGTGCCCCCCGCACGTCACTCGGAAACCCACGGGGGTTCCTTTCCCACCCACGACGTCGCCAACAAAGAAGGTGAGGTTCACCACGTGACCATCTCGTGTATGTATGTTGAACTTCTTTCGCAACGTACGTAGCCAACAGCGCCAATCGGAGGTAACTGAACACAAAAATTAGTGTTTAAAGAATGAGTTTTCAATCTGGATATAAAAGTGCATTAGCTCCAGTCGCTTCCTAATGTCGGAAGGAAGCGCGTTCCAGACGGCCGCAGAAGCGCACACAAAAGCGCGCGATGCGGTGACCGCCTTCGTTCGATGGCCGAGCCAAAATCCGCTGCTGCTGTGCGGATGACCGGAGTTCCCGTGATGGTTTATGTTCCTTGACGAGCTCAGCAGCGAGGTATTGCGATCCATTTGTGGCAAGCACTCTGTGTGCAGTGAGTGCGACCCTATAATGTATTCGCTCAGCAAAAGCAAGTCAATGCAACTCGGCCACTGGACGGACACGGTCGGATCTTGCAGTACCCCGTCACGACACGTGCGTCCGCGTGGGAGAAATATTAATACCCCCGCCGCCCCCCCCCCCCCCAGTGTGGCAAATAAATGTCCCCGTGTCTTTATGTTCACGACGACGGAAAGTCCCGTGTCACCTTATACCCGTTGCCAATGCGTCCGCTCGTTTCTAAAAAGCAGGGTTGTAAAACTTTTTTTAATTTTACCAGGTAAGGCCCCATTGAGCGATGTAGCTCTTTTTCAGAAGTGACCTGACTGTCACAAATGACAGCTCAACCAAGTAGCTTATCACGAGGAAATGTACAGCAGCCAAATACTCTTGAACGCATGTGGATTCTAAATGTGGAAGGAAAAACCGGAGGACCTCTCTCTCTCTCTCTCCCTCCCCGCGGTCGCGTGAATTTTCTCGAGGTCCTCCGGCTTTTCCTTCCACATTTAGAATCAACATGCGTTCAAGAATATTTGGCTGCTGTACATTTACAAATGATAGCTCAACCAAGTAGCTTATCACGTGGAAATGTACAGCAGCCAAATACTCTTGAACACATGTTGATTCTAAATTTGGAAGGAAAAACCGGGGGACCTTGAGAAAAATCCACACGATCGTGGGGAGGGAGAGAAAGAGAGACACGCAAATTCCAAATATACAGTTGTTAGGGTCTGGATCGAACCCACGACCTCCTGTATACAAGGCGAGGTAGTTAACATCTCTCCACCTTAGCACTCATGTAACAACGGTGCATCGATGCATTGAGTAACATTGATTCTGATGCTCATGATACAAGCATAAAACGACGTAGAAATTATGTTAGAATTTACGGAAATAACATGGAAATACATTTGCTAATTAACATTTAAGCAGCGTTAACAGAACTGCAAAGCAGACCAAAGTTGAGGAGGAGTAAACATGAGAGGGTTAAAACGAGAGTCAAAAAAAAATATTATTGGTTCAAATCGTCACAATCTTGACAATTCGTTCCAATCACAGGAGGAGGAGGGGGGATGGTGACTTGTCAAGGAAGGGTAACAAAGCAATAGGAAGCGGCATCACTCCGCACCACACAAACATCACAATGGCAAACAGAACGCCGTCACAGAATTCTACGGGGAATGCACGGGGGGGGGGGGGGGGGGGGACCACCACAAAGGTCACGGGACTGTGTCGAGAATAGGTCTGCATATATAACCTTCAAGATACATGGACAACACCGTACTGCGAAACGTAACGCAGCAACACCTGTGCCACGAAGAAGGGACACTGCCGGGAAACGTGGCCTTTTGTCATATTTAGTTTGATTTTTAAAGGCCACCACGTTGATGACGAATGTGCCACCACTGGTGACGCAGCAGCAGCAGCAGCATCACCAGATAATTTAATTTTACTAACTATTGTAGAGGTGCAATGACGGAGCCAGGATTTTCAATGAGAAATGATAGAGGAGTTGTTAGTAAGTAAGGACTTGTCGCTTGCTTTTTATCCGACGCGTGTGCGGTGATGGCGCAGCCATCGATCGAGGGTCGAATTCGAACCGCGTTGTGTGATCGGCATCGCGCTCGCTGAAGGTGTTGACGCCTTCAGGGAAGTTATGTGCTGTAAACGCAACTTGTACACAATTCTGTGAGTCACTTATAACTGCTTTGCCGTTATTTATTGCCAATTATGGACTCAGACTATTGTCCTATCATCTCATAGAGTCCCTGGCACATAATAATATGCTTCACAGTGGCAGTGGGGGTCGCAAAATGCCGATTTATTATGAATAAACCCCAATTATCCGATAGAAATTACGGATTTCGATCGGATCATTGGGGGGGGGGGGGGGCACGTGCCACCCCACCCCCCACTGGCTGCGCCAGTGTAGAGGGTGTTTACATTGTGAAACGCACACTGCAAACTTGGACAGGCCTTCATCGTCGACATTTGAACAGGTACCAGGTGATGGCTGTAGAGGTCATGCTTGGGTACACAGTGACTGTTTAGCCCAAGTGCATTTGCAAACCATGTGGTGCACACACACACACGCAACGACCCCCGTGTAGCCTTTAACATGCTGCCAGGGCGAGTGCTGTTTGCGCGCACGAAGTGGCGGTGGCGTCACCAGCAGCAGAGTCAGAGTGTGTATTTACACCAGAGGTCGCAAACGGGTTTTGATTCCTTACCCGTACCCGGCCGCACCAGGGTCGCAAACGGGTACCCGTACCCGGCAGTAGCCGTACCCTACCCGTACCCGGCCGGGTACGGGTAGGGTACAGGTATCGGGTACCTGATTGCGACCTCTGGGATGAAGCCATGTTGCAGGCGCGGGTGGGTTGATTCTAAGAACTTGAATTGTGAGAAGAGACAAGACGTTGGGAAATGAGTGACAAACGGTGACTCAGCAGTGACTCACGGCCTACCCGTACCCGGCCGCACCAGGGTCGCAAACGGGTACCCGGCTACCCGTACCCGGCCAGGTACGGGTAGCCGGGTATCAGGTAGGGTACGGGTAGCCGGGTATCGGGTACCCGGTTGCGACCTCTGATTTACACTGCAGGAGGAATCCGATGGGCTATAAACATCTTATTTACACTATGAGACATCTCCTTTACCAGTGGCAAAATATAGTAATAGGTTTTTACCCTTTCAACTGGTAGAAAAACTGACACCTTTATACAAGGCATCATGTTTGCAACAACCGCAACACAAGCAGTTAAAATGCAAAAAAAAACTCTGATGATGATGATATGCACTGTCCTTGAAGTTGATTGGTCCACACCCGAGACAGCTTTTCTTAGAGCCTAGTCTCCATCAACTTCAAGGACAATGCATATCATTGTCATCATCAGAGTTGTTTATTTTTGTTTGCATTTTGACTGCTTGTGTTGCGGTTGTTGCAAACATGATGCCTTGTATAAAGGTGTCAGTTTTTGTACCAGTTGAAAGGGTAAAAACTTATTAGTATCTTATTGACAGATGTCCAATATCAGATTCTGTATTTATACTCGAGGAATCCGATGATCTATCAAGCTCTTTTTCGCAGATGTCCAGTAGGGACGGGTCAAACCGTTATAAAAAAAAACACAATACAAAAACACAACAGGAGTGCAAGTATACGAAATACAAACAAATCACTTTTTTTTTAATGGTACAAAAAAAACCATGTTTTTCTCTTACCGAGTAAAGCCACACATTGATAGCTCAACAGAGTGGCTTACGGCATGGAAAATTTAGAACCAGCCAAAATCATCCAAATAATCTAAAATTGTGTGCCAGGCTAGGTGCACTTTTGAGGGCCACGTTCAAGTGACAGTCAGAGGTCACGGCAAGTGACAGGCGGAGGTCACGGCAAGTGACAGATGGAGGTCACGGCAAGTGACAGATGGAGGTCACGGCAAGTGACAGAGGTAACGGCAAGTGACAGGATGAGGTCACGGCAAGTGACAGGCGGAGGTCACGGCAAGTGGCGGAGGTCACGGCAAGTGACAGAGGTCACGGCAAGTGACAAGAGGTCACGGCAAGTGACAGGATGAGGTCACGGCAAGTGCCAGGCGGAGGTCACGGCAAGTGACAAGAGGTCACGGCAAGTGACAAGAGGTCACGGCAAGTGACAGAGGTCACGGCAAGTGACAGAGGTCACGGCAAGTGACAGAGGTCACGGCAAGTGACAGGCGGAGGTCACGGCAAGTGCCAGGCAGAGGTCACGGCAAGTGACAAGAGGTCACGGCAAGTGACAGGCGGAGGTCACGGCACAGACCCCAATGTGCCGGTTGACCCTTGGGCATGGAAACTTGCCAGCTGATTTACTCCCAATGCGGCCAGCCAATCAGCGCGAGCCGTGCGCGCACACCCCCAGCCCGGCCCCCACCCCAAGCCCCCCCCCCCCGCCCCTCCACAACGCCCCCCTCTTCCCATTGGACGAGCGCACGCCCATGCCCCCCACACACACCCCAAGGCCCCATAGCTTCCGAATCGATTCAAAGTGTACGATTCCCCCAGTTTACGATTCTCAAGTTCACGGCACGCCCGGCCGCAGAGGCGAATCGCGCTTTTCGAGAGTCGATAGGCGAGAATCGATTCTTGGTGAATGAGCACGAATACAGTACACGTGGTGGTTCGAAGCCGGTCACACGCTTTGGCTTTGTACTGCGCCACGCCTCGAGGTGGATGGGGATCGTGGCGCTTGGGAGTGAACTGCGTGGGCTGACGGAACATGTGGTGGTTAGGAGATGTTAACGAGCTGGCCTGGTATACAGGAGGTCGTGGGTTCGACCTTGACGTCCTGCTGTATATTTGGAGTTTTTGTCTCTCATCATCATCACGGTGGCAAGGAGATGTTAACTACCTCGCCTGGTATACAGGAAGTCGTGGGTTCGACCCTGACCCTAACGCCTGCTGCTGTATATTTGGAGTTTGCGTGTCTCTCATCATCACGGTGGTTAGGAGATGTTAACGAGCTCGCCTGGTGTACAGGAAGGTGTGGGTTCGATCCTGACGACCTGCTGTATATTTGGAGTTTTTGTCTCTCTCAATCATCACGGTGGCTAGGAGATGTTAACTACCTCGCCTGGTGTACAGGAAGGCGTGGGTTCGATCCTGACGACCTGCTGTATATTTGGAGTTTTTGTCTCTCTCAATCATCACGGTGGCTAGGAGATGTTAACTACCTCGCCTGGTGTACAGGAAGGCGTGGGTTCGATCCTGACGACCTGCTGTATATTTGGAGTTTTTGTCTCTCTCAATCATCACGGTGGCTATGAGATGTTAACTACCTCGCCTGGTATACAGGAGGTCGTGGGTTCGACCCTGACGCCTGCTGTATATTTGGAGTTTTCGTCTTTTTCTCATCATCATCATCACGGTGGCTAGGAGATGTTAACTACCACGCCTGGTGTACAGGAGGTCGTGGGTTCTATCCCGACCCTGACGCCTGCTGCTGTATATTTGGAGTTTGCGTGTCTCCCTCTCTCGTCGTGGTCGCGTGGATTTATTTATCCGGGTCCTCCGGTTTTTCCCACCACACTTAGAATCGACATCACGCGTTTAAGAGTAACTTTGGCCGCTGTTCGTTCCCTAGCGATGCCCATCAGCAGCCACTTCGTTGAGCTATCATTTGATAGCCGTCTGAAAAAACAGAGCTACAATATAGCTCAGTGGGGCATGACCTGGTAAAATAAAAATAATAATATATGAGCAGACAAGCAAACAACAGCTGTACCGAACAGTACAAACGACGCGTTACAGCATCTTAGAGTTGGGGACGAGGCAGGAGACAGAGCAGACATACGTCTACACTTATACACGATACGCAGAAAGACAGCGCCAGACCAACGCTGGAAAAATGAACGAGAATGCGCAGAGCGAGACGTAACAATTCTTGGAACGGTATCAGACGTCGTTTGAGACACACAGCAGGCAAAGAGACGTGTAGCAGCAAGTTTCCACTCTTGCTGCCAAAGTGTACACACACACGCACAATAACGCGTCAATGTAAACATCTGAAATGCCTCCAATGGGGAAAGAAAGATTTCGACATTTCAGCCGACTGGCACTCAGACAAAACCAGACAATGTTCTAGATTTGAAGTTTTCGTGACTGCAAGGATTCATACTCTTTGGTTTTTTTCGGTAAAGTCACGTAGGTGAAAAATTAAAATAAATTAAATCACGACGTTTCGGAGGCAACACAAGCTTCCGTCTTCAGGTGGAACGGTCACAGCAAACTTGATACAGTCATTTTGCTGCGATGGTCACAGCAAACTTGATAGTCATTTTGCTGTAATGGTCACAGCAAACTTGATACAGTCATTTTGCTGTAATGGTCACAGCAAACTTGATACAGTCATTTTGCTGTGATGGTCACAGCAAACTTTATAGTCATTTTGCTGTAATGGTCACAGAAAACTTGATACAGTCATTTTGCTGTGATGGTCACAGCAAACTTGATACAGTCATTTTGCTGTGATGGTTCCACCTGAAGACGGAAGCTTGCGTTGCCTCCGAAACGTCGTGATTTATTTTGTCTTAATTTTTTACCTACGTGACTTCACCGAAAAAAACCAAAGAGTAGACAATGTTCTGTAGAGTTTTTTTTATTGTCGATAACACTGCTGGATGAGGGCGTGCCCACTACTTGGGGGTTCATTTGACCATGTCCCTTCACGCCGGTCAGTTCTGGATTCTTTGTCAGGGTGGGGTAGTGGGCATACAGGGTACTTCACATGTTTTTTTTACATTTATGACAATTTGCAACAATACCACGAGAAATGTGCCTCCGGAGATCACTTGGAGAAGCTTCCAGGCCACGCGTTGACAATGATGGTGAACAAGTGAAGACCCTTTGACTTTTTGAAGCTATTAACATAACATTTGTTAATTGTTTTTTTATCCTTCTATCTGGCAACAGAACTGACACCTTTTTTACAACGAGTCATGTTTGCATAGACCACAATACCTGCAGTCATGCAAACAAAAAACATAACTCTGATAATGTATGCACTGTCCTTGAAGTTGATTGGTCCACACCCGAGACAGCTTTCCTTAGAGCCTAGTCTCACATGGGTTGGACCAGATGACGCCAAAAGGCGCACAACTCAAAGACAATGCACCATCAGAGTATGAGAGCTCGGGGTAAGCATTTACACCATTGGAACCTCATTTGCCTATAAAAAATATGATAATTGTTTTTTACCCTTTTATCTGGCAACAAAACTGACACCTTTTTTACAAGGAGTCATGTTTGCATAGACCACAATACCTGCAGTCATAATACAAACAAAAAACATAACTCTGATAATGTGTGCACTGTCCTTGAAGTGGATTGGTCCACACCCGAGACAGCTTTCCTTAGAGCCTAGTCTCACATGGGTTGGACCAGATGTTGCCAGATAGAAGGGTAAAAAAAACAATTATCATATTTTTTACTGGCAAATGAGGTTCCAATGGTGTAAATTACATTTCTTATCACGTTACAGTGAATTCTTATCCGTTCTGTTCCCATTAACAACGATAGTCCCATACGAGTGTTAACATTTGTTTAAGCACCCTGCATAAGTAGAGCACAACAATAGACACAATTGCTGCGTTGCCCCTTCCAGTGCACAACAACAACAAGTTGCCCCCCCCCCCCCCACCACGACAACCGGTTGTGTGTGCACAGTGGTCAACCTCCCGTACAAGGCACGAGAACCCAGGCACCCTGGGCTGGACGGCGTTACAAACGGTAGCGATGTTCCTCCCAGGTGAAATGTTTGAATTGCGAAGAGAGCAGAACGAATGTTCCAGACGGACGGCTCTTTCCCCATGGCTTGTCGGGAAGGAGGGGAGGGGACGACTGCCTCCACTCCCCCTAAGGGGTAAATGTTCGTGAATGTGTCTCGTAAAGGGACTTTTTAGATTGCCATCACTCTCGAATGCAACAGGTTAGTGATGGGCTTTCTCCGCATACTCTACGATGATGAGATGTTAACTACCTCGCCTGGTGTGCAGGAGGTCGTGGGTTCGATCCCGACCCTGCCGCCTGCTGTATATTTGGAGTTTGCGTGTCTCTCATCATCATCATCATCACGGTGGCTAGGAGATGTTAATTACCTCACCCAGTATACAGGAGGTCGTGGGTTCGATCCCGACCGTGCCGCCCGCTGTATATTTGGAGTTTGTGTCTCTCTCATCATCATCATCACCACGGTGGCTAGGAGATGTTAATTACCTCGCCTAGTACACAGGAGGTTGTGGGTTCGATCCCGACCCTGACGCCTGCTGCTGTAGATTTGAAAATTGCTTGTCTCTCTCTCTCCGTGGTCGCGTGGAATTTCTCCGGGTCCTCCGGATTTTCCCTCCACGTTTAGAAATCAACATCACATTCAGAGTATTTGGCTGCGATACATTTCCACATGATGATGAGCCACTTCGTTGAGCTATCATTTGTGGTCAAGTCGCTTCTGAAAAAGAGCAGTATAGCTCAGTGGGCCTTCGCTAGTAAAATAAAATAGTTTCGTAGTTTAAACTCCTCCCAGAAGATGCACAACAGCAGCAGCACCCTGCCTGCCTGACGATGCCTGCATCGGTCACGAACAGCAGTCGACCACAGACTGCTACAATTTAAGTTTGTGAGCCGTTCTTACATTCAGTTTTGGAAGAAGCTCCCAGCAAAAAACGGGGTTGCGGCAAAACGTCGGACATCACGCCGACCCGACACGCGGCACTACAAAACAACAGAAGCTACACAGCAGTGGTGCATTACCTGGGAGGTGCACGCCACCCCCAAGGGGTGTGAGATGCCCTTTCTGGGGGTGCGAGATGCCCTTTCTGGGGGTGCGAGACGTGACCAGATCTTGTTTTTTTAAAGGTAAATCATCTTAAAAACACAAATCAAGCACGGGCATCAAAGTTACAACTATTGTGTTTCATCAAACCCTATGTATATATTAACATACATTTTAAACAATTCAGAACCAATGGCTGCGGTCAAGTTTAAGAGCCACTGCTATACTGCGACAACCACGTACCAGTGACGTGTACACAACATTGGCGAGTCCCAGCAAGTGGAACTCCCGGCCACGTGTACTCACAACAGCCGAGGCTTCACGTTACACACACACACACGCCACTAAAGGCAAAGGACCCCCGTGTAGCCTACACAGAGTTACAGGGGCAAGTGCTGTTAGCGAGCACCTATTAAGGCACGCAAGGCACACGAGAGAGGTGGGTGGCCAGCATCACGCCCGGCCGCCTTTGTCTCCCCCGGTGGCGATGTTTTACACACACCGCACCAGGTACTCATTTGAGGCCGAGTCGACCTAGGGGAGGCCCCGGACTGGTTCAAATATTGAAACGTGAGCGGCAATCTAACTCGGGTCGCCGGCTTCGTGGCGCAATTACGCCAACCCACAACCACACTACCGCTCCCATGACATTGACACACACCACCACCACCACAACACAACACACTTAACACCATCACGCCACCCTGCCACCAACCCACCACCACATCCGCAAACATCAACTGGCGCAATAAACCAAGGGCCCCGTAAATGGGCAAAGATTTCCACCCCCGGTGCAAGCCTTTTCGGAGGCTGCTTGTGATGGATGGGGTATATGGGATGGATGGGGTGGATGGGATGGATAGGATGGATGGGTTGCATGGGGAGGATGAGATGGATGGGGTGTATGGGATGGATGGGGTGGATGGGATGGATGGGGGTGGATGGGGTAAATGGGATGGATGGGGTGGATGGGGTGGAGTGAATGGATGGGATGGATGGGATGGGGGTGGATGGGGTGTATGGGATGGATTGGGTGGATGTGGTGGATGGGATGGGGTGTATGAGATGGGATGGATGGGGTGGAGTGAATGGGGTGGATGGGATGGATGGGATGGGGGTGGATGGGGGTGGATGGGGGTGGATGGGATGGATGGGGTGGATGGGGGTGGATGGGATGGATGAGGTGGATGGGATGGATGAGGTGGATGGGAAGGATGGGAAGGATGGGTTTTATGGGGAGGATGGGATGGATGGGGTGTATGGGATGGATGGGGTGTATGGGGTGGATGGGATGGATGGGGTGGATGAGGTGGATGGGAAGGATGGGTTTTATGGGGTGGATGGGGTGGATGGGGGTGGATGGGATGGATGGGGTGGATGGGGGTGGATGGGATGGATGGGGTGGATGAGGTGGATGGGAAGGATGGGAAGGATGGGTTTTATGGGATGGATGGGGTGTATGGGATGGATGGGATGGATGGGGTGGATGGGGAGGATGGGATGGATGGGGTGTATGGGATGGATGGGATGTATGGGGAGGATGGGATGGATGGGGAGGATGGGATGGATGGGGTGTATGGGATGGATGGGGTGTATGGGGAGGATGGGATGGATGGGGAGGATGGGATGGATGGGGTGTATGGGATGGATGGGGTGGATGGGATGGGTGGAGTGGATGGGGTGTATGGGATGGATGAGATGGATGGGGGTGGATGGGAAGGATGGGAAGGATGGGGATGGATGGGGTGTATGGGATGGGGTGTATGGGATGGGGTGGATGGGATGGGGTGGATGGGATGGATGGGTGGATGGGGTGTATGGGATGGATGGGATGGATGGGGTGAATGTGGTGGATGGGGGAGGATGGGATGAATGGGGTGGGCGAGTGCTGTTTGTTAAGAGCGCGTCGCAGCGTCAACGAGGCACGGCGAGGTTGCCACAACACCACGCCCGGCCGCCTTTGTCTCCCCCCGGCGCCGACGTGTACACACCGAAGCGTGTACCCCCCCTTGGCTCATTTCAGACCGAGTCCACCTAGGGGAGGGCCCCAAAGACCGGTTCGAAAAATGTGTCGCCACGTGCGCTTTGCTCCGCGAGCCAAAATCTGCCGGCTGGTTCAGAGCACGGCGTGTTAACCGCTGCACCACCGCTCCCCACTAACACGCGCACGCACACCACAACCTTCACACGCAGCATCACCACACAGACAAAGACAAAGACAAAGATCCCCCGTGTAGCCTTAACATACCATTGGGGGCAAGTGCTGTTCAGGCGAAGACACACACACACACACACAGACCCCACCATAACACCCAACACGCCCCCCCACCCCCCCCATTGTCACACATCCGCACACCGCATCACCACGCCGACACACGCACACACACACAGACCCCACCATAACACCCAACACGCCCCCCCACCCCCCCCATTGTCACACATCCGCACACCGCATCACCACGCCGACACACGCACAAGCCGAAGAAGATTGTGAACCACAACCATCAACAACCATCCACAACCAGCGGCACAACATCACGACCGCCGCTCACTAGCAAGCTGAAGGAGCGGACGAGCTTGGTGGTGGTGGGGTGGTGGTAGTGGTGGTGGGGGGTGTGGTGGTGGTGGTGTGGTGGTTGTGGTGGGGTGGTGGTGGTAATGGGGTGTTGGTTGTGGGGTGGTGGTGGTGGGGTGGTGGTGGTGGTGTGGTGGTGGTGGTGTGGTGGGGTGGTGGTGGCGGGGTGGTGGTGGCGGGGTGGTGGTGGCGGTGTGGTGGTGGCGGTGTGGTGGTGGTGGTGGTGGCGTGGTGGTGGTGGTGGTGGCGTGGTGGTGGTGGCGGGGTGGTGGTGGCGGGGTGGTGGTGGTGGGTGGTGGTGGTGGTGGTGGTGGTGGTGGTGGTGGTGGTGGTGGTGGGTGTGGTGGTGGTGGTGGTCTCGGTGGGGTGGTAATGGGGTGATGGTGGTGTGGGGTGGTGGTGGTGTTGGTGGTGGTAGTGTGGTGGTGGTGGTAGTAGTGGTGGTGGTGGTAGTAGTGGTGGTAGGGGTGGTAGTGGTGGAGTAGTGGTGGAGTGGTGGTAGTGGTGGAGTAGTGGTGGTATCCTTACTTTCGCCGCCTGCGACGTCAACCTCAGAATCGAGGTGGCCGCATTCTTTGCCGACAGAACCACGCCGCCTGCCATTATTCTCCTCCTCCGCCTTCTCTTTCTTCTCTGCCTCTCTCCGTCTCTCTCTCTCGCTGTCTCTATCACTACCCCTTGTCCTCTCCTCTCTCTATCTCCTGCTGCTACTTGCTACTCTCTCTCTCGCTTCTTTCCCTCCGCGTTGCACCGCCGGAGTTGACTTGGCAATGAATGGCTGAGGATCGAATCCACGACCAGTGACTCTCACCCCCCCGCCCCCCCCCCGGGGCTCCCCGGTGTTGCGCATGCGTCAGACGGCACAAATACAACACGAGGTGGCGTGCAGGATGCCTGCCACCACCAGTGCAGCAGCCATGCTCACTCCACTGCTGGGTGATGGCACTAAACCACCATCAGTGCAGCAGCTATGCTCACTCCACTGCTGGGTGAGGGCATCAAACCACCATCAGTGCAGCAGCCATGCTCAATTCACTGCTGGATGATGGCACCACCCCACCATCAGTGCAGCAGCCATGCTTAATTCACTGCTGGATGATGTCACCAACCCACCATCAGTGCAGCAGCCATGCTTAATTCACTGCTGGATGATGTCACCACCCCACCATCAGTGCAGAAGCCATGCTCAATTCACTGCTGGATGATGTCACCACCCCACCATCAGTACAGCAGCCATGCTTAATTCACTGCTGGATGATGTCACCAACCCACCATCAGTGCAGCAGCCATGCTTAATTCACTGCTGGATGATGGCACCAACCCACCATCAGTGCGGCAGCCATGCTTAATTCACTGCTGGATGATGTCACCACCCCACCATCAGTGCAGCAGCCATGCTTAATTCACTGCTGGATGATGTCACCAACCCACCATCAGTGCGGCAGCCATGCTTAATTCACTGCTGGATGATGGCACCAACCCACCATCAGTGCAGCAGCCATGCTTAATTCACTGCTGGATGATGGCACCAACCCACCATCAGCGCAGCAGCCATGCTTAATTCACTGCTGGATGATGTCACCAACCCACCATCAGCGCAGCAGCCATGCTTAATTCACTGCTGGATGATGTCACCACCCCACCATCAGTACAGCAGCCATGCTCAATTCACTGCTGGATGATGTCACCACCCCACCATCAGTGCAGCAGCCATGCTCAATTCACTGCTGGATGATGGCACCACTCCACCATCAGTACAGCAGCCATGCTCAATTCACTGCTGGATGATGTCACCACCCCACCATCAGTGCAGCAGCCATGCTCAATTCACTGCTGGATGATGGCACCACTCCACCATCAGTACAGCAGCCATGCTCAATTCACTGCTGGATGATGTCACCAACCCACCATCAGTGCAGCAGCCATGCTTAATTCACTGCTGAATGATGGCACCACCCCACCATCAGTACAGCAGCCATGCTTAATTCACTGCTGGATGATGGCACCACCCCACCATCAGTACAGCAGCCATGCTTAATTCACTGCTGGATGATGGCACCACTCCACCATCAGTACAGCAGCCATGCTCAATTCACTGCTGGATGATGGCACCACTCCACCATCAGTACAGCAGCCATGCTTAATTCACTGCTGGATGATGTCACCACCCCACCATCAATACAGCAGCCATGCTCAATTCACTGCTGGATGATGTCACCACCCCACCATCAGTGCAGCAGCCATGCTCAATTCACTGCTGGATGATGTCACCACCCCACCATCAATACAGCAGCCATGCTCAATTCACTGCTGGATGATGTCACCACCCCACCATCAGTGCAGCAGCCATGCTTAATTCACTGCTGGATGATGTCACCAACCCACCATCAGTACAGCAGCCATGCTCAATTCACTGCTGGATGATGTCACCACCCCACCATCAGTGCAGCAGCCATGCTCAATTCATTGCTGGATGATGTCACCACCCCACCATCAGTGCAACAGCCATGCTTAATTCACTGCTGGATGATGTCACCACCCCACCATCAGTGCAGCAGCCATGCTCAATTCACTGCTGGATGATGTCACCACCCCACCATCAGTGCAGCAGCCATGCTCAATTCACTGCTGGATGATGTCACCACCCCACCATCAGTGCAACAGCCATGCTCACTCCACTGCTGGGTGATGGCATCAACCCACTATCAGTGCAGCAGCCATGCTCAATTCACTGCTGGATGATGGCACCACTCCACCATCAGTACAGCAGCCATGCTCAATTCACTGCTGGATGATGTCACCACCCCACCATCAGTGCAGCAGCCATGCTCAATTCACTGCTGGATGATGGCACCACTCCACCATCAGTACAGAAGCCATGCTCAATTCACTGCTGGATGATGTCACCACCCCACCATCAGTGCAGCAGCCATGCTCAATTCACTGCTGGATGATGGCACCACTCCACCATCAGTACAGCAGCCATGCTCAATTCACTGCTGGATGATGTCACCAACCCACCATCAGTGCGGCAGCCATGCTTAATTCACTGCTGGATGATGTCACCAACCCACCATCAGTGCAGAAGCCATGCTCAATTCACTGCTGGATGATGTCACCACCCCACCATCAGTGCAGCAGCCATGCTTAATTCACTGCTGGATGATGTCACCAACCCACCATCAGTACAGCAGCCATGCTCAATTCACTGCTGGATGATGTCACCACCCCACCATCAGTGCAGCAGCCATGCTCAATTCACTGCTGGATGATGGCACCACTCCACCATCAGTGCAGAAGCCATGCTCAATTCACTGCTGGATGATGGCACCACTCCACCATCAGTACAGCAGCCATGCTTAATTCACTGCTGGATGATGTCACCAACCCACCATCAGCACAGCAGCCATGCTCAATTCATTGCTGGATGATGGCACCACCCCACCATCAGTGCAGCAGCCATGCTCAATTCACTGCTGGATGATGTCACCACTCCACCATCAGTACAGCAGCCATGCTCAATTCACTGCTTTATGATGTCACCACCCCACCATCAGTGCAGCAGCCATGCTCAATTCACTGCTGGATGATGTCACAACTCCACCATCAGTACAGCAGCCATGCTCAATTCACTGCTTTATGATGTCACCACCCCACCATCAGTACAGCAGCCATGCTCAATTCACTGCTGGATGATGTCACCAACCCACCATCAGTGCGGCAGCCATGCTTAATTCACTGCTGGATGATGTCACCAACCCACCATCAGTGCAGAAGCCATGCTCAATTCATTGCTGGATGATGTCACCACCCCACCATCAGTGCAGCAGCCATGCTCAATTCACTGCTGGATGATGGCACCACCCCACCATCAGTGCAGAAGCCATGCTCAATTCACTGCTGGATGATGGCACCACTCCACCATCAGTACAGCAGCCATGCTCAATTCACTGCTGGATGATGTCACCACCCCACCATCAGTGCAGAAGCCATGCTCAATTCACTGCTGGATGATGGCACCAACCCACCATCAGTACAGCAGCCATGCTCAATTCACTGCTGGATGATGTCACCAACCCACCATCAGTGCGGCAGCCATGCTTAATTCGCTGCTGGATGATGTTACCAATGACAAAGACGCCCCCCCGTATGGCATTTAGCAGACTGTTATGGGCAAAAGTCCAGCTATAAAGGCGACACGGGTTAGATCGCGTAAATATAAACGTGTCATTAACCCATACTCTTTGGTTCTTTCGGTAAAGTCCCGTAGGTATAAAATAAAATAAATTAAATCACGACGTTTCGGGCGCAACACAAGCGTCCGTCATCAGGTGGGACAACCACAGCAAGAAACAATTGCTTCAGCAATGGTTTATTTTCGATTTAAAGCTTTCGTGACTGCAGGGATTCATCTTCTTGGTTCTTTCGGTAAAGTCACGTAGAAGGGAAATAATAAAATTATAAAAATAAAACATGATAAAATAAAATATATATTTTATATAATATATAAAATGAAAGATATAAAATATATATTTTATTTAATTAATGAAACATAATAAAATAAAATATATATTTTATTATAATAAAATATTTTATTATGTTTTAAAAATCAAACATAATAAAATAAAAGATATATTTTATTTTATTAAAATAAAAAATATATTTTATTTGGTTATGTTTGATTTTTATTATTTTATTATTTCCCTTTTACGTGACTTTAACGAAAGAACCAAGAAGATCAATTATTTCTTGCTGTGGTTGTCCCACCTGATGAAGGACGCTTGTGTTGTGCCCGAAACGTCGTGATTTAATTTATGTTATTTTCTGCCCAGGTGACTTTACCGAAAGAACCAAAGAGTTTGGATCCCTGCAGTCACGGAAACTTCAAATCTAGAAAGTGTCATGAACCCACCACCACCCACAAAACGTGCCAATTCGTTACTCTCCAACACACCGGCGTGTTGGAGAGTAAACCCACCAGCCTTTCAACAAGAAAACCGTGGCGTGATACCTGTACTGAATATGATATTTTGTTTGTTTTAAATTAATTGTTTCGCCTGCAGGTGACGCTCAAGAGCGAGGTTGCGTCGTGCGCGCTTTGTGGATGTGATGGGGAGGGCGGTGCACAAGAATGACCGCCCCCCCCCCACATCATCCACTACCATGGGTGGAACAAGTAAACCCGTAAAAACAAAGTTTTTCACTATAAATCCTTTATATGCGTGGCATCGTGGCGGCTAGAGTCCTCTCGTCCTCTGGCTTGAGATGGCTGCCACCTATGGGTCAGATGATTGTCTGGCAGCATTAAAAATATGGAATTAAATATTTATTTATTATTCCCTAAACAGTGTAAAATTTTGGAAAAATTTTCACTAAAATGCATTGTCACGCACAACGAGTCTGTGTGCAAAATGTCAGCTCGATTGGATCACGGGAAGTGGGTTAAAAAACGACCGAAAATTTGCACGGTCCTAAGCAAGCAAGCGAACTTAATATAAAGGATTTAAAAAACCCGATTTTTCCAGCGGTAGGCATCGCGTTTTTTCTTTAATACAATTAAACCCGATTTCGGGGAATTAAAACCTGGTTTAATGAATACGAAACTCTGACTTTAAACCCTGCGCAAAACCTACGCATTTCACAAGTAGTACTAATCGCATATCTGTATTTCCCATAAATATGCTAAAATTCCTCTTGATATGCACATTATTTTGTCAAGGCGCTCTTCCTCCTCCCTCCCAGCTTAAATAGACGCTCCAAGCCTGGGGTGTGTCATTCAGACGCTGTCTTCTCGACAGACCTGTTCTTCACCGGAGGACGGCTGCTTGCGTTGTGGCCGAAACGTCGTGAGAATTATTTTATTATGTTTTATTTTTATTATTTTATTATTTCCATTCTATGTGACTTTACCGAAAGAACCAAGAAGATCTGACCCAAGGCTTAGGCTGCTTCCTCGTCGGTGCTGCTATCGTACTCGGGGGGGGCCGTCGGGCACGGGGTAGTCGTAGAATGCGGCGGGCAGGTTGGTCTTGATGAACACGAGCTTCTCCTCCACAATCGTGGGCGCCGCCAGTGAGTTCCTTAGCTTGGAAATGGATGAAGCCCATCGTTGAGAAGTGCGGTGCTGCAATTAGAACCAATTAAACCGGATTTCTCCCAATCTCAGATGATCGGGTTTAATATAGAAAGACAATTAAACCCGATTGTAAAAAACCCGACTGTGCCACCCTTGGCTACCACCAGCTGTGCAGACGTCGTCGATGGCTGAACCATGATTTTCAGGTAGTGGAGGGGGGGCAACCCCTCCAACAATGAGATATGATAGAGGAGTTGATAATTGGTTTTTTACCCTTCTATCTGGCAACAAAACTGACACTTTTTTTACAAGGAGTCATGTTTGCATAGACCACAATACCTGCAGTCGTAATGCAAACAAAAAACATAACTCTGATAATGTATGCACTGTCCTTTTATCAAAGTTATGTTTTTTGTTTGAATTATGACAGCAGGTATTGTGGTCTATGCAAACATGACTCCTCGTAACAAGTAAACCCGTAAAAACAAAGTTTTTCACTCTAAATCCTTTATATGCGTGGCGGCTAGAGTTCTCTCGTCCTCTGGCTTGAGATGGCTGCAATCTATGGGTCAGATGATTGTCTGCCAGTATTAAGCAACTGGTAATTAAATATTTAATTTGTTTTCCCTAAACAGTGTAAGATTTTGGAAAAAAAAAGTCACGAAAATTAATTGTCTCACACAACGAGTCTGTGTGGAAAATGTCAGCTCGATTGGATCACGGGAAGTGGGTTAAAAAACGACCGAAAGATTTGCACGGTCCTAAGCAAGCAAGCAAGCACGCAAGCACACGAACTTAATATAAAGGATTTTAAAAAGGTGTCAGTTTTGTTGCCAGATAGAAGGGTAAAAAAACAATTATCATATTTTTACTGGCAAATGAGGTTCCAATGGGATAGAGGAGTTGTTAGTAAGTAATGACTTAATATTATTTGTTTTTTTCGGTAAATTCACGTAGCCATGGAGTCAAAATAAAATACATATTTAATTAATTTTTTACCTACGTGACTTTACCGAAAAAAACAAAGAGTATGAATCCTTGCAGTCACGAAAGCTTCAAATCTAGAAGTGAGGACTTGTCCCTTGCTTTTTATTCGAGGCGTGTGCGGCGATGGCGCAGACGTCAATCGAGGGTCGAATTCGAACCGCGTTGTGTGATCGGCATCGCGCTCGCTGAAGGTGAATGCCTTCAGGGAAGTCGTGTCCTGTAGACGCAACTGCGCACAATTCTGTGAGTCGCTTACAACCGCTTTGCCGTTACTTATTGCCAATTATGGACTCAGACTATTGTCCTATCATCTCATAGAGTCCCTGGGACGTAATAATATGCAACACAGTGGCAGTGGGGGTCGCAAAATGCCGATTTATTACTAATAAACCCCAATGATCCGAAATTAAGGATTTCGATCGGATCATTGGGTGGACACGTGCCACCACCCCCACCCCACTGGCTCCGTCAGTGCACGTCGTCACATCATGTCATCAAGACGTCACCGACGACGAGTGTTCCAATGATGCAACTGCACCGCATTATTGCGTTACACTTTTTTTACGTGAAATAATAATTTAATTTTGTTTTTTTTTATTCACAGGAGCCGAAATGGATGGGGGTGCACCCAGCATTCATTCTGAATCAGAGGGTGTCTACCAGCCTCGCCTGCAGTGCAGTCTCGCCTCTAATCTAAGTTGTCTTGTGGTTGTTGTTGTTTGACTTGCATCCCACTGGGATTTTTGCACACAGCGTTGGTGTACGGTGCTTTTTTCTGCAATATTTTGCTGTCTTTTCTTGGATTTTCTGTTTGCACTTAGTAACATATTCACTTTAAGATGTTTTTTGTTCATGTTTTAGTTTTTTGTTTGTTGCGGTTGCACCCGATTCAAGAACCGAATGGCTCACAGGGCTATACCTAATACATGAACTTGAACTCGACCCCTGTAATTCCATTCTCTGCGAGTCATCATCAAACAACATCCTCAAATCTACAAAGCTATCAACCCCTTATCAGTGCCCTGGCTTAGTACAGACCGTTTCAGACCTTATTGGTCACCCCGTGCCCCGTATAAATATCAACGTTCATCCCAAGCTGTAGCCATGGAGTCAACATTGGGGGGGGGACCCAAATGTTCCAGGAGGTCTGGGGACCCCCCCCCCCCCAGAAAAAAAAATCTAAATTTGAAAACTCATTTCCTGCCTAAAATATTTAAAAAAATTCACCAACACATGGGATGGACTTTTTATTTATTTTTAACAATAATGTCTAATAGTGTATTGTATTACATTGCTGTTTTTTCTTTTTTTACCTTTTCTTGTTTCGTTGCGTGTAATGGCAGAGATTAAGGATTTATAAAGTACAACCATAACCACAATCATAGAAATAGAAATATATTTTATAGCAATATATTGGGGGGGACATTTTGAGCATATTTGTATATACACCACGCTACACAATACACTACACCACAGCACAAACTACACTATACACAACACTATAGACTACACTATACACCACACCACTACACACTATACTACACACTACACTAATTTACACTACATTGTTAAAGCCTCATGTCGGTTCTTTGCTGTCGGTCCCCTCGGTGTGGAAACTCTCTAATCCCGTGGCACATCTGCGACAGGAAATGCACTGTGACTTCTAAGAAACATCCGAAGGTTTCTCTCTCTGTCTGGGTCAGACTTTCGAGTTTGACCCCGCACCTCTTGAGTTGTTCAATTGTCTACACATTTTGCCAGGTTATGACATCGTTATTAAATCCTTTATATTAAGTTCGCTTGCTTGCTTAGGACCGTGCAAATATTTCGGTCGTTTTTTAACCCACTTCCCGTGATCCAATCGAGCTGACATTTTGCACACAGACTCGTTGTGCGTGACAATTAATTTTCGTGAAAAATGTTTTCCAAAATTTTACACTGTTTAGGGAATTTTTTTAAAATATTTAATTACCAATTGTTTAATGCTGCCAGACAATCATCTGACCCATAGGTGGCAGCCATCTCAAGCCAGAGGACGAGAGGACTCTAGCCGCCCCGATGCCACGCATATAAAGGATTTATAGGGAAAAACTTTGTTTTTACGGGTTAATTTTTTGTTGTTGTATGTTTGTGTTCTTGTGTTGCACCATGCGTCGCCCCACGTGCTCACGAGGTTGTGTCGGGGAATTCAAGTGAGCAGGCGATTGGCTCAGCTCTGCGACATCGGCTGGCCAATGTACAGAATAGCCCAAAAGTCAGGACCACATACAGTTATTACATTTGTTTCTTGCAGCACCAGCTTTCACATATTTTTAATGTTTATTCTTTGAGTTAATGTTTTATAGATCGTCATTAATATCTATTTTTGTTGTTCCTTTTCAGATGACTCTTTAAAAAATAAAATATACCCAAAGACCAATGAGTTGAATTCATTTCACAAACGCATGCTAAAGAAGGCAGCTGTCATTAACAGAAACAATCCTACATTCGTTTCAAAAGATAATTCATGCATGCATTAATGTCAATGGTCGTCAATTTGAACATTTGCTCAAATTAATTAGATAACCCACACCTACGATTAGCAAGGTTGCCTAGTTATGGTGTGAAATAAGTTCAACATACGTACACACAACCCTTTGTGATTTGCTAAAATAAATATACAGGTGTGTGCCCTACCTAACTTTTGGGCCACCTTGTTAAATATTGCTTAAGCGCATTTAAATGCTTTTTTGTGCGGTACATCGTTGTGTTTTTTGTTGTGTGCTTTATCCCAGGTCTCCCCCTTCTTGGAGAAGAAGAGATTATCTCATTCTCATCTGGTCGCAAAAATAAAGTCGCATAGGCATCGATCCAGTTTTGAGTACATGCCATGTGCGAGGAGTGCTAATTAGACAAACATTCGTAGCAATCATCTGGTTATACCGCCCGATGAAAATAGAATACGATGCGATAACCGATTCACTTTGCATTTTTTCTCGTATTTAAAAAGGTACCGTGTACAACACTGAACGCGTTACCACCGCCGGACATGCCAACCGGTGTGTCTGGTGCAGACACACCTAACGCCGGAATGTTGCAAAGTTGGCAATGGCAGCTTCTGAATTACCGCTCTTACAAACTCCCACACCCATCGGGCTCGAGGCCAGTGCTCTTCATGACAGGACCCCCTGGTGGGGGAGGGGGGGGCCCACCCCGACACGATGCAAAAGTGACAACACCCCCCTCCCCCCCATCATCATTATCGTGCTGCTGTCAAACCCAACAACAATGGTTTCAAATGTGTGGCGGCAAGTTCACTCACACTGATGTCTTATCGTCAGTGAAAGTGCCCCTCTCCCCATCTTAAACGTAGTGAAGAACGCTGCTGTATGTTGGTTCTCAAATCTCACCTAGAATGCCAAATGTATATGCTGTATAGAATGTTTTTAGATGTGTAATGACGACTTGACACACTTCTCTTGAGATGGCACTTCATTGAAGACGCGTTCACTTGACATCAGGCGGAGACCCCCACCGCAACAGCCCCGGGTCTCCCGCGCATCAAAGATCAAAGATCCCCCGTGTAGCCTTAACAGACTGTAGGGCCAAGTGCTGTTAGCGAGCACCTATGAAGGCCAGAGCGGTACACGAGGGGGTGGGTGGCCAGCACCACGCCCGACCGCCTTTGTCTCCCTAGCGACGATGTTTACACACACGCACCAGGTACTCATTTGAGGCTGAGTCGACCTAGGGGAGGCCCAGGACCGGTTCAGGGAAGGGACTGGTGGCCACCAGTCCCCGCGCATCTCCCCCTTATATACCGACATTAGGACACGCCCCCCTTCTCGATCATTCTCGCTGACTCTGGACGCTCGCTCCACCGGCAGACTCCACCGTCCGCTTCCGTCACCTGACCACGCTCCCTTCTCGATCATTCCCATAGGCACCAGTCCCTTCGCACTCACAGCTGATACCCCCGTCATTACCTCTCGTAACCACCAGTCCCTTCGCACTCACAGCTGATACCCCTGTCATTACCTCCCGTAACCACCAGTCCCTTCGCACTCACAGCTGATACCCCTGTCATTACCTCCCGTGACCACCAGTCCCTTCGCACTCACAGCTGATACCCCTGTCATTACCTCCCGTGGCCACCAGTCCCTTCGCACTCACAGCTGACTCCCCTGTCATTACCTCCCGCGGCCACTAGTCCCTTCGCACTCACAGCTGATACCCCCGTCATTAACCTCCCGTGGCCACCAGTCCCTTCACCCCTCACAGCTGATACCCCCGTCATTACCTCCCGTGGCCACCAGTCCCTTCACACTCACAGCTGATACCCCTGTCATTACCTCCCGTGGCCACCAGTCTCTTCACACTCACAACTGATACCCCAGTCATTACCTCCCGTGGCCACCAGTCCCTTCGCACTCACAACTGATACCCCTGTCATTACCTCCCGCGGCCACTAGTCCCTTCGCACTCACAGCTGATACCCCCGTCATTACCTCCCGTGGCCACCAGTCCCTTCACACCTCACAGCTGATACCCCCGTCATTACCTCCCGTGGCCACCAGTCCCTTCACACTCACAGCTGATACCCCTGTCATTACCTCCCGTGACCACCAGTCCCTTCACACTCACAGCTGATACCCCTGTCATTACCTCCCGTGACCACCAGTCCCTTCGCACTCACAGCTGATACCCCTGTCATTACCTCCCGTGACCACCAGTCCCTTCGCACTCACAGCTGATACCCCAGTCATTACCTCCCGTGGCCACCAGTCCCTTCGCACTCACAGCTGACTCCCCCGTCATTACCTCCCGTGGCCACCAGTCCCTTCACACTCACAACTGATACCCCTGTCATTACCTCCCGTAACCACCAGTCCCTTCGCACTCACAACTGACTCCCCCCTCATTACCTCCCGTGGCCACCAGTCCCTTCACACTCACAACTGATACCCCAGTCATTACCTCCCGTGGCCACCAGTCCCTTCACACTCACAACTGATACCCCTGTCATTACCTCCCGTAACCACCAGTCCCTTCGCACTCACAACTGACTCCCCCGTCATTACCTCCCGTGGCCACCAGTCCCTTCACACTCACAACTGATACCCCAGTCATTACCTCCCGTGGCCACCAGTCCCTTCACACTCACAACTGATACCCCAGTCATTACCTCCCGTGGCCACCAGTCCCTTCGCACTGACAACTGATACCCCTGTCATTACCTCCCGCGGCCACTAGTCCCATCGCACTCACAGCTGATACCCCTGTCATTACCTCCTGTGGCCACCAGTTGCTTCATACCTCACAGCTGATACCCCCGTCATTACCTCCCGTGGTCACCAGTCCCTTCGCACTCACAACTGACTCCCCCGTCATTACCTCCCGTGGCCACCAGTCCCTTCACACTCACAACTGATACCCCAGTCATTACCTCCCGTGGCCACCAGTCTCTTCGTACTTACAACTGATACCCCTGTCATTACCTCCCGTGGCCACCAGTCCCTTTGCACTCACAACTGACTCCCCCGTCATTACCTCCCGTGGCCACCAGTCCCTTCGCACTTACAACTGATACCCCAATCATTACCTCCCGGAATCTGTGTGGGTGGCTTTCCTGTAGACATTCTGTCTACAGGAAAGCCACCCACACAGGAAAGCCACCCACACAGATTCCTACTTGAAACTGGATTCCCACCACCACCCATCTCAAAATAATTCTCTCATTAAAACGCTATACCACAGAGCTCATGGCATTTCTGACCAACACCACCTGGCCAGTGAATTAAGACACGTACATCGGGCCCTCAGGATGAACAGATACTCTGACCGCACCATCCGCCAAGCTGTCTCTCCCACCATACAGAAACAGCCACATGAAACTCCGATCTAAACTATCACGTTGCCATACATAGCAGGCGTGACCAAAAAGATCTCCAAAATTCTAAACAAGCATAAGATCCAAGTCCAATTCAGTACAGTGCATAAAATCCGTGATCTGATTCCATCTGTGAAGGATGTCGTTCCTGACTTACAGTATCCTGGAGTCTACAAACTGAGTTGCATTTGTGGTGATTGCTACATTGGAGAAACGAAACGTCATGTCTCTGATCGTGTACGCGAGCACAAGTCAGATCTGAAACACGGCAGAACTGATTCTTCGGCCGTTGCCGATCATTGCTACAACTCTGTGGGCTCTCATGAAATTGTCTTTTCCGAGACCAAGGTACTCTGCAAACCTCCTGGCTACTATCAAAAGGTTTGTACACGAAGCCATGCAAATATACAAACACAGACATAATTTCAACCGTGATGATGGGTACAAACTGAGTAATCATTGGAAAGATGTGATTAACCATGCAAAAAAGATTTAACTACACATATTTGGACCATCTTATTTGACAGACAACTATTCTTGAGTTACTGTACAGGTTACCGATAGACAGCCAGTTTTGTTTTACCATGTTTAGCTTCTTTTTTCACACACTGGTTTCCTGCTATAAGTTTTACCCACCAAACAACACAGCAGGAGGCTGTTTCTTCCTGACCTGCTTTTGTGCTTTTACCATCTACACGGCAGAGGCTCGGTCTCATTAGCAGCAGTTGCACTTTGAACAACTCTGGCACCCCCCCCCCCCCCCTCTCAGGCTCAGTCCTTTGTTACGTAGACTAGCCGTAGTCTCAAGCCGCACCTTACCATAATAATAAAAAGTGGGCCGTTCCTGGCCCATCCCCCCCCCCCCATCAACCAGTATATATACGGGGTAGTATCTCTTAGAATCTCTCATTTACTTGATACAGCTATCGTGCTGTGACGGTTCCACCTGAAGACGAAAGCTTGTGTTGCCTCCGAAACGTCGTGATTTTTTTATTTAATTTTTATTTTACTTTAATTAATTTTTATTTTTTACCTACGTGACTTTACCGAAAGAACCTAAGAATATGATACTCCTGTCATTACCTCCCGTAACCACCAGTCCCTTCGTACTCACAACTGATACCCCTGTCATTACCTCCCGTGGCCACCAGTCCCTTCACACTCACAACTGATACCCCTGTCATTACCTCCCGTAACCACCAGTCCCTTCGCACTCACAACTGACTCCCCCGTCATTACCTCCCGTGGCCACCAGTCCCTTCACACTCACAACTGATACCCCAGTCATTACCTCCCGTGGCCACTAGTCCCTTCGCACTCACAACTGATACCCCAGTCATTACCTCCCGTGGCCACTAGTCCCTTCGCACTCACAGCTGACACCCCTGTCATTACCTCCCGTGGCCACCAGTCCATTCACACTGTAGGCCGACTCCCCTGTCATTACCTCCCGTGGCCACTAGTCCCCTCACACCGCACGCAGGCTCTATTATCATTACAAATGTACTGTATTAGATCTTATCGGTGAAAGTGGTCCCCCACTGCTCTGGGTCTTCCCCTTGGTTCCTGACCCCCCCGGGGCCCACTCCAATGTCCATCTCTGTAACCCGGTGAACCTTAAACGAACCTGTTACAATGCAACAATCCATCTGGCAACTGCACATGAGCAGATTTCATTGCTCCGTCTCCCACGTTGGACGTGCAGTGCTCCCGGGTAAGGCCCAGCGAGCTAGATAGCTAGGCCTCGGCAAGGTAAGATAAAAGTTAAAATGTAAAAAAAAACACGCCTACCGTTACCTTACATTTTACCTTACCACAATACAATCACTCTACCCTACCTTTTACCTTGCCGAGGCCTATATATAGCTCTTTTCAGAAGCGACCTGGCGTCTTTGGCCACAAATGATAGCTCAATGAAGTGGCTTATCATGTGGCCATTTTTATAGCAGCCATAGCCGGAGGACCCAGAGTAGCAGTCCCGTATTAGGCACGCTAGCCCGGAGGCAGTACCTATAGAAGGGCCGTTGTTATTGCTAAGCTGCAGAGTGATTTCAACAAACTACAACATCAGCTAGTTGCTCTTAAACTAGTCCTGAATATCTCCAAAACCAAGGTGCTATGCTTCTCACCAGGGCTAAAGCAGGAAGTTATTTTTTCCCCAATTACATTCCTTAAATAATTATCAAATAGAGCAAGTCAAGATCTATAAGTATATTGGGGTCATTCTTGATTCAAAACTGAATTTTGAAGATCACATTGATTACATTGGTAAAAAGACAAAAATAAAAATTGGTTTTCTGTATCGACACAAGCACTGCTTCCCCCGTATGTTCCGTTTGGAATTGATTAAAGCTACCGTACTGCCTCTACTTGATTACTGTGACATCGTGTATAAATCAGCCCCAAGTACTGTACTGAAGAAGCTTGACTCAATGTATCACTCGGCCTTAAGATTTGCATTGAACTGTCCATATAGGACTCACCACTGTGATCTCTACATTGGGTCAAACTTAACATCTCTCAATGTTCGACGGCTTGTGCATCAGATCTTATTTATTCATGATGTACTTACAAAAAAATCCGCAGATTACCTGCTGGATCTCCTCTCTGTTTCAAAGAACAAATTTGACCTAAGGTCTTTGCTCATTTACCAGCTTCACATTCCCTATTGCCGTACAAATACTGGAGGAAGGGCCTTTGCTATTGATGCCCCCAGGGTCTGGATGCTATTGCCAATAAACTGAAACTTGAGTCACTACCTATGAGATCTTCACTCAAAACTGCTTTAGAAGAGTTGTACACCCCTAGCTGCCACTGTAATTCAGTGGCCTAAAATACAGTGTTTCGCTCCGGATGATCGCTGCAAAGTATGATCTTGTGTTTTGATTTAGTGTGCTGATCTTAAAGGTGCATTGAAAAATGTTGACACTCCGGCTGATGCTCCTGCTGTTGTGGAGTGACTCATGCAGCCAGCTATTGCTGCAGAGTTTAGTAATACATATTGTTTACATCGTTAATTGTGAAAATTCCGTCACAGTTCCTATGATCACTGTTTCATTGCTTTTATGGCTTTATTTTGTTGACTTTTTTTAAAGTTTTTAGGTTTGGCCATGTTTGTTGCAGTACAGAGTTAGACTGATGGCCTTAATCTAAGTTGTCTTGTGGTTGTTGTTGTTGTTTGACTTGTATCCCACTGGGATTTTTGCACACAGGGTTGGTGTACGGTGCTTTTTCTGCAATATTTTGCTGTCTTTTCTTGGATTTTCTGTTTGCACATAGTCACTTGAAGATGTTTTCTTGTTCATGTTTTTGTTTGTTTTGTTTGTTGCGGTTGCACCCGATTCAAGAGCCGAATGGCTCACAGGGCTATACCTAATAAATGAAACTTGAAACTTGAGTGTGCCGGGTTGTACTGCCAAACGTTGTGTTAAATAAATAGTGTTGCCTCCAAGACCCGCGTCCGACGTCTCCAGAATCCACAGCATTACACATAAGCAACATTGCAAACCTCTCCCGAAGGTAAGAGAAACACCGTCCGCTTATTTCCTTTACCGCTTACATTCTCCGCAACTTTCGATTAACACGCACGCCTACGTACAACGACGCTTGTGCTTGATTTTTGTTACGTCCTATATTACGTAACGCTGCGTCGAGCTAGGACTCGTTTCTTTCGCGAGAGGCTTCCCTGCCCGTAGCATCTGGCGGTTCTCCAACATCGTTTCAAAGCGGACGCGGCGACTCTGCCGATGACGCGACGTGTCGAGGCGCGTCCACACTTTTGCTTGTGCCGTTTCGAAATCGGCAGAGGTGTGGACTCGAGTCATGTGACTTGGACTCGAGTCAAACTCGAGTCATGAATTTGATGACTTCAGACTCGACTTGGACTTGCATAACAATGACTTTGTCCCACCTCTGAGGTGTGGACTCGAGTCATGTGACTTGGACTCGAGTCAGACTCGAGTCATGAATTTGATGACTTCAGACTCGACTTGGACTTGCATAACAATGACTTTGTCCCACCTCTGAGATGTGGACTCGAGTCATGTGACTTGGACTCGAGTCAGACTCGAGTCATGAATTTGATGACTTCAGACTCGACTTGGACTTGCATAACAATGACTTTGTCCCACCTCTGAGATGTGGACTCGAGTCATGTGACTTGGACTCGAGTCAGACTCGAGTCATGAATTTGATGACTTCAGACTCGACTTGGACTTGCATAACAATGACTTTGTCCCACCTCTGAGGTGTGGACTCGAGTCATGTGACTTGGACTCGAGTCAGACTCGAGTCATGAATTTGATGACTTCAGACTCGACTTGGACTTGCATAACAATGACTTTGTCCCACCTCTGGAAATCGCTGCTGGTGGAAGTTTTACACCCCCTCAGCGGACCTTGGGGAAACCCAATGGGTTGTGTAAAGAATATTTTGGGTTTTTTTTACACGCTTTCTTTTAACTCACTCTATCTTCTTGGTTCTTTCGGTAAAGTCACGTAGAAGGGAAATAATAAAATAATAAAACTAAATAAAATTATTCTCACGACGTTTCGACCACAACGCAAGCAGCCGTCCTCAGGTAAAGAACAGGTCTGTCGGAAAGACAGCGTTTGAATGAACACCACCAAGCTTGGCAGCGTATATTTAAGCTGGGTTGGAAGGGGAAGAGCGCCTTGACAAAGGAATTTGCATATCAAGAGGAATTTTGCATATTTATGGGAAAAGTCACACGGGCATAATATGACTTTGAAAACCCCCCGCCCACCTCCTATGCATTCCACAAGTAATGACTAATCCCATATCTGCATTTCCCATAAATATGCTAAATTCCTCTTGATATGCAAATTCCGTTGTCAAGGCGCTCTTCCCCCTCCAACCCAGCTTAAATATACGCTGCCAAGCTTGGTGGTGTTCATTCAGACGCTGTCTTTCCGACAGCCCTGTTCTTCACCTGAGGACGGCTGCTTGCGTTGTGATCGAAACGTCGTGAGAGTTATTTTATTATGTTTTATTATTTTATTTTTTCCCTTCTACGTGACTTTACCGAAAGAACCAAGGAAGACGTTCTACTTAATTAAATAGACGTTTTAATAAATGTTTTCTCCTACAATATCAGTGCCACATTAAATGCGCACTACAATGACAATAGTTTAAAGCGATTTAAAGCATGTTTTATTTTCATAATGAAAACATGGTTTTTTTGGGGGGGGGGGGGAAGAGCTTTGTGACGTCATATTTGAGCGGGGGGGGGGGTCTGACTTTTTGTGACGCCGTGTGACGAGGAGTTGGGGGGGGGGGGTGATCAAAAATCGTCCAAAATCGCGTGACGTCATTTATGGACGGCCCCACACCGGGTGTGTTCACAAACGCACGTGACCGACGTCCAGTAAGCCGCCGTCACGTTGGGCACAAAGCCACGCGTCTGTTGAGTCGCCGCGTGCAACCGCAGATGCCATCGTGCGTCCCACGTGTGACACATTAGGAAGGGACCACTCGTTTAATGATGTCCTTGTGCAGCAGCAAGGGGGGAGTAAAGTGTGGTTCTGTGAAAGTCCTTGCTGCTTTCATGGCTTTATTTTGGTGATTTTTGAAAAGTTTTTCGGTTTGGCCATGTTTGTTATAGTACAGAGTTAGACTGATGGCCTTAATCTAAGTTGTCTTGTGGTTGTTGTTTGACTTGCATCCCACTGGGATTGTTGCACACAGTGTTGGTGTACAGTGTTTTTTCTGCAATATTTTACTGTCTTTTCTTGGATTTTCTGTTTGCACTCAGTCACATATTCACTTTAAGATGTTTTCTTGTTCATGTTTTTGTTTTTTTGTTTGTTGCGGTTGCACCCGATTCAAGAGCCGAATGGCTCACAGGGCTATACCTAATAAATGAAACATTGATGTGCTGTGCAGTGCATCAATGCACGTGTGTCCAGCAGCATGCGATGACCGAGTTCGACCTGTAGGTGGCTGGGAGGCTTATTGAATAACCGCACTGGGAAACCAGTCACGTGGTTAATGGCGAGCACCTACCCAGCCGTCCTTCATTTCGAGTGTACAACACGCGGATCCCAAACAGGCCGAGCCGATTGCATTGCAGCACCACATGAGAGCCAAGGGCACCGCGACCCAGATTCAAACGAATAAACACCCGCCCCCCCCTCTATCTTTCCATCCCATCCCCACACACTTCCTGTCTCTCGCCCCCCATCACCACCAATTCTATCGGGTTTCCACGCTCGTGCCGCATAGAGCTCGTTTATAAAAAAAAAAGACCGACACGTGGTGGAGCTGAAACAACAACAAATTCCCCACCACCCACACGAACCTATCCCCTAAATCCGGAGTTTTTCACATCTGGGGTTTGTTTTGCAATAACTGTATTGTACACCCCCCCCCCCCCCTCCAAATGTTTAAAAAATATATTCGGTTACCAGTTCGCCGCACAATGTACAAACAAACACGACCCTGGCAATAATGGGTCTCTATGTCAGTCTATGGGTCTCTATGTCAGTCTATGGGTCTCTATGTCAGTCTATGGGTCTCTATGTCAGTCTATGGGTCTCTATGTCAGTCTATGGGTCTCTGTGCCAGTCTATGGGTCTCTATGTCAGTCTATGGGTCTCTATGTCAGTCTATGGGTCTCTATGTCAGTCTATGGGTCTCTATGTCAGTCTATGGGTCTCTGTGTCAGTCTATGGGTCTCTGTGCCAGTCTATGGGTCTCTATGTCAGTCTATGGGTCTCTATGTCAGTCTATGGGTCTCTATGTCAGTCTATGGGTCTCTATGTCAGTCTATGGGTCTCTATGTCAGTCTATGGGTCTCTATGTCAGTCTATGGGTCTCTATGTCAGTCTATGGGTCTCTGTGCCAGTCTATGGGTCTCTATGTCAGTCTATGGGTCTCTGTGCCAGTCTACGGGTCTCTGTGCCAGTCTATGGGTCTCTGTGCCAGTCTACGGGTCTCTATGCCAGTCTATGGGTCTCTGTGCCAGTCTATGGGTCTCTGTGCCAGTCTATGGGTCTCTATGTCAGTCTATGGGTCTCTATGCCAGTCTATGGGTCTCTATGCCAGTCTATGGGTCTCTATGTCAGTCTATGGGTCTCTGTGCCAGTCTATGGGTCTCTATGCCAGTCTATGGGTCTCTGTGCCAGTCTATGGGTCTCTGTGCCAGTCTATGGGTCTCTATGCCAGTCTATGGGTCTCTATGCCAGTCTGTGGGTCTCTGTGCCAGTCTGTGGGTCTCTGTGCCAGTCTATGGGTCTCTATGCCAGTCTATGGGTCTCTATGCCAGTCTGTGGGTCTCTATGCCGGTCTATGGGTCTCTATGCCAGTCTATGGGTCTCTATGCCAGTCTATGGGTCTCTATGCCAGTCTATGGGTCTCTATGCCGGTCTATGGGTCTCTATGCCAGTCTATGGGTCTCTATGCCAGTCTATGGGTCTCTATGTCAGTCTATGGGTCTCTGTGCCAGTCTATGGGTCTCTGTGCCAGTCTATGGGTCTCTATGCCAGTCTATGGGTCTCTATGCCAGTCTATGGGTCTCTGTGCCAGTCTATGGGTCTCTGTGCCAGTCTATGGGTCTCTATGCCAGTCTATGGGTCTCTATGCCAGTCTGTGGGTCTCTGTGCCAGTCTGTGGGTCTCTGTGCCAGTCTATGGGTCTCTATGCCAGTCTATGGGTCTCTATGCCAGTCTATGGGTCTCTGTGCCAGTCTGTGGGTCTCTGTGCCAGTCTATGGGTCTCTATGCCAGTCTATGGGTCTCTGTGCCAGTCTGTGGGTCTCTGTGCCAGTCTGTGGGTCTCTATGCCAGTCTATGGGTCTCTATGCCAGTCTATGGGTCTCTATGCCGGTCTATGGGTCTCTATGCCAGTCTATGGGTCTCTATGTCAGTCTATGGGTCTCTATGTCAGTCTGTGGGTCTCTATGCCAGTCTATGGGTCTCTATGTCAGTCTGTGGGTCTCTATGCCAGTCTATGGGTCTCTATGTCAGTCTATGGGTCTCTGTGTCAGTCTATGGGTCTCTGTGTCAGTCTATGGGTCTCTATGTCAGTCTATGGGTCTCTATGCCAGTCTATGGGTCTCTATGCCAGTCTATGGGTCTCTATGTCAGTCTATGGGTCTCTATGCGAGTCTATGGGTCTCTGTGCCAGTCTATGGGTCTCTATGTCAGTCTGTGGGTCTCTATGCCAGTCTATGGGTCTCTATGCCGGTCTATGGGTCTCTATGTCGGTCTATGGGTCTCTATGTCAGTCTATGGGTCTCTATGTCAGTCTATGGGTCTCTATGCCAGTCTATGGGTCTCTATGCCAGTCTGTGGGTCTCTATGCCGGTCTATGGGTCTCTATGCCGGTCTATGGGTCTCTATGCCAGTCTATGGGTCTCTATGCCAGTCTATGGGTCTCTATGCCAGTCTATGGGTCTCTATGCCGGTCTATGGGTCTCTATGCCGGTCTATGGGTCTCTATGCCAGTCTATGGGTCTCTATGTCAGTCTATGGGTCTCTATGCCAGTCTATGGGTCTCTGTGCCAGTCTATGGGTCTCTGTGCCAGTCTATGGGTCTCTGTGCCAGTCTATGGGTCTCTGTGCCAGTCTATGGGTCTCTATGCCAGTCTATGGGTCTCTATGCCAGTCTGTGGGTCTCTGTGCCAGTCTGTGGGTCTCTGTGCCAGTCTATGGGTCTCTATGCCAGTCTATGGGTCTCTATGCCAGTCTATGGGTCTCTGTGCCAGTCTGTGGGTCTCTGTGCCAGTCTGTGGGTCTCTATGCCAGTCTATGGGTCTCTATGCCAGTCTATGGGTCTCTATGCCGGTCTATGGGTCTCTATGCCAGTCTATGGGTCTCTATGTCAGTCTATGGGTCTCTATGTCAGTCTGTGGGTCTCTATGCCAGTCTATGGGTCTCTATGTCAGTCTATGGGTCTCTATGTCAGTCTATGGGTCTCTGTGTCAGTCTATGGGTCTCTATGTCAGTATATGGGTCTCTATGCCAGTCTATGGGTCTCTATGCCAGTCTATGGGTCTCTATGTCAGTCTATGGGTCTCTATGCGAGTCTATGGGTCTCTGTGCCAGTCTATGGGTCTCTATGTCAGTCTGTGGGTCTCTATGCCAGTCTATGGGTCTCTATGCCGGTCTATGGGTCTCTATGTCAGTCTATGGGTCTCTATGCCAGTCTATGGATCTCTATGTCAGTCTACGGGTCTCTATGTCAGTCTATGGGTCTCTATGTCAGTCTATGGGTCTCTATGTCAGTCTATGGGTCTCTATGTCAGTCTATGGGTCTCTATGTCAGTCTATGGGTCTCTATGTCAGTCTATGGGTCTCTATGTCAGTCTATGGGTCTCTATGTCAGTCTATGGGTCTCTATGCCAGTCTATGGGTCTCTATGTCAGTCTATGGGTCTCTATGTCAGTCTATGGGTCTCTATGTCAGTCTATGGGTCTCTATGCCGGTCTATGGGTCTCTATGTCAGTCTATGGGTCTCTATGCCAGTCTATGGGTCTCTATGTCAGTCTATGGGTCTCTATGCCAGTCTATGGGTCTCTATGTCAGTCTATGGGTCTCTATGCGAGTCTATGGGTCTCTGTGCCAGTCTATGGGTCTCTATGTCAGTCTGTGGGTCTCTATGCCAGTCTATGGGTCTCTATGCCGGTCTATGGGTCTCTGTGCCAGTCTATGGGTCTCTGTGCCAGTCTATGGGTCTCTATGTCAGTCTATGGGTCTCTATGCCGGTCTATGGGTCTCTATGTCAGTCTATGGGTCTCTATGTCAGTCTATGGGTCTCTATGCCAGTCTATGGGTCTCTGTGCCAGTCTATGGGTCTCTATGCCAGTCTATGGGTCTCTATGTCAGTCTACGGGTCTCTATGCCAGTCTATGGGTCTCTGTGTCAGTCTATGGGTCTCTGTGCCAGTCTATGGGTCTCTGTGTCAGTCTATGGGTCTCTGTGTCAGTCTATGGGTCTCTATGCCAGTCTATGAGTCTCTGTGCCAGTCTATGGGTCTCTGTGCCAGTCTATGGGTCTCTATGCCAGTCTATGGGTCTCTATGCCGGTCTATGGGTCTCTATGTCAGTCTATGGGTCTCTGTCAGTCTATGGGTCTCTGTGCCAGTCTATGGGTCTCTGTGCCAGTCTATGGGTCTCTATGCCAGTCTATGGGTCTCTATGCCAGTCTATGGGTCTCTATGTCAGTCTATGGGTCTCTATGCCAGTCTATGGGTCTCTATGCCAGTCTATGGGTCTCTATGTCAGTCTATGGGTCTCTGTGCCAGTCTATGGGTCTCTATGCCAGTCTATGGGTCTCTGTGCCAGTCTATGGGTCTCTATGCCAGTCTATGGGTCTCTATGCCAGTCTATGGGTCTCTATGTCAGTCTATGGGTCTCTGTGCCAGTCTATGGGTCTCTGTGCCAGTCTATGGGTCTCTATGCCAGTCTATGGGTCTCTATGTCAGTCTATGGGTCTCTATGTCAGTCTATGGGTCTCTGTGCCAGTCTATGGGTCTCTATGCCAGTCTATGGGTCTCTATGTCAGTCTATGGGTCTCTATGCCAGTCTATGGGTCTCTATGTCAGTCTATGGGTCTCTGTGCCAGTCTATGGGTCTCTATGCCAGTCTATGGGTCTCTATGTCAGTCTATGGGTCTCTATGCCAGTCTATGGGTCTCTATGTCAGTCTATGGGTCTCTGTGCCAGTCTATGGGTCTCTATGCCAGTCTATGGGTCTCTATGCCAGTCTATGGGTCTCTATGCCAGTCTATGGGTCTCTATGCCAGTCTACGGGTCTCTATGCCAGTCTACGGGTCTCTATGCCAGTCTATGGGTCTCTATGTCAGTCTATGGGTCTCTATGCCAGTCTATGGGTCTCTATGCCAGTCTATGGGTCTCTATGCCAGTCTATGGGTCTCTATGTCAGTCTATGGGTCTCTATGCCAGTCTATGGGTCTCTATGCCAGTCTATGGGTCTCTATGCCAGTCTATGGGTCTCTATGTCAGTCTATGGGTCTCTGTGCGAGTCTATGGGTCTCTATGCCAGTCTATGGGTCTCTATGCCAGTCTATGGGTCTCTATGCCAGTCTATGGGTCTCTATGCCAGTCTATGGGTCTCTGTGCGAGTCTATGGGTCTCTATGCCAGTCTATGGGTCTCTATGCCAGTCTATGGGTCTCTATGCCAGTCTATGGGTCTCTATGCCAGTCTATGGGTCTCTGTGCCAGTCTATGGGTCTCTGTGCGAGTCTATGGGTCTCTATGCCAGTCTATGGGTCTCTATGCCAGTCTATGGGTCTCTATGCCAGTCTATGGGTCTCTATGTCAGTCTATAGGTCTCTATGCCAGTCTATGGGTCTCTGTGCGAGTCTATGGGTCTCTGTGCCAGTCTATGGGTCTCTATGTCAGTCTATGGGTCTCTATGCCAGTCTATGGGTCTCTGTGCGAGTCTATGGGTCTCTGTGCCAGTCTATGGGTCTCTATGCCAGTCTATGGGTCTCTATGCCAGTCTATGGGTCTCTGTGCCAGTCTACGGGTCTCTGTGCCAG
The DNA here is from genome assembly GCF_015708825.2 of Lethenteron reissneri. Classification (NCBI taxonomy): domain Eukaryota; kingdom Metazoa; phylum Chordata; class Hyperoartia; order Petromyzontiformes; family Petromyzontidae; genus Lethenteron; species Lethenteron reissneri. The sequence goes on from NC_083780.1 coordinate 7,532,116, forward strand.
TCTATGGGTCTCTATGCCAGTCTATGGGTCTCTGTGCCAGTCTACGGGTCTCTGTGCCAGTCTATGGGTCTCTGTGCCAGTCTACGGGTCTCTATGCCAGTCTATGGGTCTCTGTGCCAGTCTATGGGTCTCTATGCCAGTCTATGGGTCTCTGTGCCAGTCTACGGGTCTCTATGCCAGTCTACGGGTCTCTGTGCCAGTCTATGGGTCTCTATGCCAGTCTATGGGTCTCTGTGCCAGTCTATGGGTCTCTATGCCAGTCTATGGGTCTCTATGCCAGTCTACGGGTCTCTGTGCGAGTCTATGGGTCTCTGTGCCAGTCTATGGGTCTCTGTGCCAGTCTATGGGTCTCTATGTCAGTCTATGGGTCTCCATGCCAGTCTATGGGTCTCTGTGCCAGTCTATGGGTCTCTATGCCAGTCTATGGGTCTCTGTGCCAGTCTATGGGTCTCTATGCCAGTCTATGGGTCTCTGTGCCAGTCTATGGGTCTCTGTGCCAGTCTATGGGTCTCTATGTCAGTCTATGGGTCTCTATGTCAGTCTATGGGTCTCTATGCCAGTCTATGGGTCTCTATGCCAGTCTATGGGTCTCTATGTCAGTCTATGGGTCTCTGTGCCAGTCTATGGGTCTCTATGCCAGTCTATGGGTCTCTGTGCCAGTCTATGGGTCTCTATGCCAGTCTATGGGTCTCTGTGCCAGTCTATGGGTCTCTATGTCAGTCTATGGGTCTCTATGTCAGTCTATGGGTCTCTGTGCCAGTCTATGGGTCACCGTGCGAATCAGTGGGAAATTTTAACAAAAATCTGAACGTGGTCCAACGCTTTCGCCTGAGCCAGACTGTGGCAGTATGGAGAACCGCCGATACAACCGAGTGATGAATTACATCTCTCATCACTTTAGCGATACTGCTGCTGCCGCCGCTGCTGCTGCTGATGCTACTGCGTGTGACTGTGGTGAACAATCAACAACGAGTCAACGCGCTAGTCAATCACGCCCGTAGCCTTAATTAGACACGATTCATAACATGCGACGTTTCGGGCAATGCTCCTTCTCCATTTGTGCTCCGAGGAAGGGCCATGATCCAAAAACGTCGGAATGTTTTGTCTTCACGTTTATGTATTCTCCTTTCAGCCCACAGTGCGTCATTAACGAATGCGTTGATTTTCAATAGCAATTAAGTACATAGTGTATTTATGGTCGGCAATTGCTGTTACTAATTAGAAACTGTATCCTATGGACAACGGGGGCAACATCGATACAGAGGGTTGCCAAAAAAAAGGCTTTGCAATCGTTTGGCAATAGCGGATAAATCCCCCGTTCCGATTAAGGCGATTATACGGGTTACATCCTGTGCTTGAGCGCTATAAGCCACACGTGCAGTGAGTTACACAGATGGCAATGCCGATGGACTGCTCGCCACAACGCTTCAAGAGAGAGACAGAGAGGCGGAGAATTTGTGGAGTTGTCCTTACCGCTCCATCGTTGGACAAAAAAAAATCGCAAGCGAATGCTGGTTCACGATACGGCCACGTAGGTTGTGTGTGACGACGACGATGGTGGTGATGGTGTTCGTGTCAGAATGTTTATTTCAACTGCAAGAGGAATCCGATGAGCTGTAAAGCGCTTTTCCCCCCACAGATGTCCGGTAGGGACACGGGCTCTGAACGTTACGACAACAAACAGTATACAAGACCACGATAGGAGTGCACAAGTACAGGGAAGCTAAACAAAGCACTTACAACAATATACAAACACAAGGAAACTGTGTGTTTGTTTCAGCTTACCAGGATAAAGCCCACCGAGGTGTTAACTTATTTTTCAGAAGCGACCTGGCCACAAACGACAAGGCGGCCCTCAGCGTCGCGTGTGAAAATTCCCAGCAGTCAAAAAACCCTCTCAATGCACCACCTCAAGGGGGTAAATACACGACCTGACTTCCTGGCATCTCTTAACCAGTGCCGGATTAAGCTAGTGCGGAGCCTGTAGTATAAAGGGGCCCTAAATATAAAAAAAACACGTAAATATTAAACACAATTTTTTTTTCTTGCGTAGTAAAGTGATTCATCTTCTTGGTTCTTTCGGTAAAGTCGTCACGTAGAAGGGAAGTAATACAATAATAAAAATAAAACATAACAAAATAATTCTCACGACGTTTCGGCCACAACGCAAGTAGCCGTCCTCAGGTGAAAACCAGGTCTGTCGAGGCGACAGCGTCTGAATGAAACAGCACACGTGCTTGAAGCATGTATATAAGCTGGGTTGGAAGGGGGGAATAAAGGGGGAGCCTTAACAAAAGAATATGCATATCAAGAGGAATTTAGCATATTTATGGAAAATGCAGGTATGTGATTAGTACTACATATGCCCGTGCATTATGCAGGATTAGCAGCATCAAAGGGAGGGGATATGGGAAATGCAGGTATGTGTAATTGTATATTTTCAGTTGCTATACAGCGAGATAATACGACAAATCGCTAACCAGTCGTTCATAAAGTTGAAGGCGGTATAGAACTATAGTAATAGAGCAAGTGCAGAATCACTGAACCGGAATTGATAGCTTGAAAGCATTTCGCGCGGGGCCCTTGAAAGTGCGGGGCCCGTAGCTACTCCATATGTAGCTACATGTGTAGCTACTTTTGCTACGAGGATAATCCGGCACTGCTCTTAACGACTATGATGATGATGATGAAGATGGTGGTCATCATTTGCTTCTATGCAACTCGCGAGAGGACCTTGCACAGTTGGCATTTGCTGAGGAATTTCGGAGGAAGATTTGTTCTCGATCCACTCATTGATTTGTTTGTGTTTTGGGTCATACCATCGCGTGAGTACAATACCAATGTGCGTGGGCGTGCGTGTGCGTGCGCGTATAGTGGGGAGCGGTAGTGTAGCGGTTAGCGCGCTGCGCGACGAACCTGGCCACCCGGGTTCGATTCCCGCTCACGGCCAACACCACAGTGAGGATTAATTGAACCGGTCCTGGGCCCCTCCACTAGGTCGACTCAGCCTCAAATGAGTACCGGGTGTGGTGTGTAAACATCGCCACTGGGGAGACAAAGGCGGCCCGAGTGTGGTGCTGGCCACCCACCCCCTCGTGTGCCGTGCCGGCCTTCATAGGTGCTCGCTAACAGCACTTGCCCCAACAGTCTGTTCAGGCTATACGGGGGATCTTTATCTTTATGTGTCGTACACCCTCGTCCACCCAACACGTATATAAAATACATATCATTGTCACAGGACATACACGTGCAATGTCATTATTAATATTAGCTTCAGTACACCTGTGTGCCGGTAGGGGAATCCACAACACATTTGATCAAATTGGTCGCTGGCAGTTCCATGCAGCCAGTGTCATCAGTTCGGCGAGTTGCTCGAAAATTAGCAGCTGACTTAACGCGTGGATTATTTATCATTCGAGCCAAAGGAAATCACATTGGAGACACATGCGCCCACGGCTACGCTGAAAATGTAAGCGGGCAGAGCCGAAACACCCCTGTACGAACGAGGCAACGATACAAATGAGATGGCATTAAAGAGAGAGAGAGCGAGAAAAAAGAGAATCTATCGACCGGAGAGGAATAATACATTTTTCAAGTTACAATTGAATTTAAATCGGTTGCCTGCAGGCTGAGTATGACACCACAAGTTACCGTGCACGATGGCGATGACTTGGAGCCTTCTTCCAGCTCTGCGTTGCTCATGGCTCCTGCTGGTTGTGGCTATATCGTTGGTGCCGACTCCCCCCCTGTAACAGCCGAAGGCTTTTGTCGGCGAGAGGATGAAGAACCGGTGTGGCAACTGTTGAATGAATCGAATGTGCCACGTGGAACACCCACTTCGCATAAACGGGGGGCGTAGTTCGCCTTCGACGGAGCTGGCAGAGGTACCGATGAAATATTTTGGCAGGCTCCTAGCTCATGCATATTCAAAAAGAGTATTAACGGGCCGTTACTTGCGTGCGATATGCGGCGAGAGCAGGCTTGATTAAGTCGCGTGCGCGTGGTGCATCGGCTATAGGGTGCAGTACCTATGCGGTCGAAGTCAACGGCGCAGTAAGTTTGTGTGCAGATCGGCAAATGTGAGTGATGCTGGGTGAAGGCGGTGGCAGAAAGTGCCACTGCCAGGCGAGCACACTCCTCACCCGGTAAGAATCCGAATCTTCATTTACCCCGGAGGAATCGGTTGAGCTGTAAAGCCCTCTTCTGTTCACACGTGTCCAGTATTCACAGATGTCCAGAAAAGAGATCGCCTGGCCGTGTAGAAGATTCAATGTGAAGACGACTCAATGTGAAGTGAATACCGTTTTAGCCAAGACTTAAAGCTTTGAATGGGAGTCGAAAAATGTGCATAATTTAATATGTGCATATATTATATAATTGAGTGGCTTATATGAACGCTTACGACGGGGTGAGTCGCTTTGCTACTTGGCACTCGGCCAGCCAGTTTGAAACTAAAACTATTTTTTTATTTTAGCAGATAAGGCCCACCGAGCTATAATTCGCTATTTTTATAAGCGACCTGGCTATACTCTTAGGTTTTTTCGGTAAAGTCACGTAGGTAAAATAAATAATCAAAATTAAAATAATAGAAATAATAATAGAAATACAATTATAAATCACGACGTTTCGGAGGCAACACAAGTCTCCGTCATCAGGTGGGACCGTCACAGCCAGATTTACTGTATCAAGACCTGGCTATCACAAATGAGAGTTCGACGAAGTTGGCTCATCATCATCATCACGTGGAAATTTACAGCAGCGAAATACTCTGAAAGGCGTGACGTTAATTCTCAACGCGGAGGGGGAAACAAGTATAACCCGTAAAAACAAAGTTTTTCACTATAAATCCTTTATATGCGTGGCGGCTAGAGTCATCTCATCCTCTGGCTTGAGATGGCTGCCACCTATGGGTCAGATGATTGCATGGCACCATTAAGCAATTGGTAATTAAATATAATATTTTTGTCATTAAAAAATGTAAAATTTTGGAATTTTTTTTCACGAACATTAATTGTCACGCACAACGAGTCTGTGTGGAAAATGTCAGCTCGATTGGATCACGGGAAGTGGGTTAAAAAACGACCGAAAGATTTGCACGGTCCTAAGCAAGCAAGCGAACTAAATATAAAGGATTTAAAAATCGGAGGGCCCTGGAGAAAAATCCACGCGACCAAGGGGAGAGAGACACGCAAACTTCAAATATACAGCAGCAGGCTACAGGGTGACGATCAAACCCACGGCATCCTGTACACCAGGCGAGAGAGTTAACATCTCCTAGCCACCGTGATGACGATGAGAGAGAGACACGCAAATTCCAAATCTACAGCAGGCGTCAGGGTCGCGATCAAACCCACGGCCTCCTGTACACCAGGCGACGTAGTTAACATCTCCTAGCCACCGTGATGATGATGAGAGAGAGACACGCAGACTCCAAATATACAGCAGGCTTCAGGGTCGTGATCGAACCCACGACCTCCTGTATACCGGGCGAGGTAGTTAACATCTCATAGCCACCGTGATGATGATGAGAGAGAGAGAGAGACACGCAAACTCCAAATATACAGCAGGCTTCAGGGTCGGGATCGGACCCAAGACCTCCTGTACACCAGGCGAGGTAGTTAACATCTGGCCACTGAGCTACATTAACTATTTTTCAGGAGCGAACTGGCTATCATAAATGATAGCTCAACAAAATGGATCAACGTCACGTGGACATTTACGGTAGCCACATACTCTTAAAAAGGCATGTTTCTAAATGGGGAGGGAAAACCCGGAGAAAAACATCCACGCGGGAGATAGCAGTCGGAGCAAAAAGCTGCATCTTCACGTGAGAAATGTAGAACATAAGACACAAATCAGTGTTAAATATGCACACGTACAGCAAAAGAAATACATGTTGATTCTAAATTTGGAGGGGAAAAAATGGGACCTGCAGAAAAACCCACGCGACCACGGAGAGAGAGACACGCAAGCTCCAAATACACAGGCAGGCGTTAGGGAAGAAAACAATCATACATACGCATGGAATCTGCGACAACTTCCGACATACACACATCTATCTATCTGTAATAAAAGGACTCGAACACTTCTCTCTGTCTTCGTGTCTTTATTCAGGTTCACGTCTTTACCCACACGGCACTCTGTTATAACTCCTGTATTTGTAGCCCCCGGCTATTCACTGCTATTATAGCTTCCTCTCCCCTCTGACTCTCTGCTTCATCTACTGTAACCTCCTCCCTGCAGACTCGCTGCTACCCCTATGCAGACTCCCGCTGCTACCCCTATGTGCAGACCCTCTGGCTGTCACTGTATGCAGACCCGCTGCCCACCCTCTCTGTGCAGCCCCGCTGCTGACTGCAGCCTCCTCGCTGCTTCGGGTCGGTCACCGCTGGCCAACGGTGCCGATCCTCGCTCCCCCCGTGTTCGTGGCGATCTCGCCACACCCCGCTTCGCCCTTCGTGGCCTTCCTCTGTTCCTGGTTCCCCGTCACTTCCCTTGCTCTTCCGGTTCCCCTCCTTCTATACTCAACCCCTCTGCCCCCCACGTGACCTAACTCCTCCCCCCCTGACGGCGCCTCAGAAGGGCCGTTTACAACCGCATTACATATCCATCCAATATCCGTTGTTAGCAGGACGGAGGTCAATTAATGGGGTAGTTGTTGGGGCAAAACGCAATTGCATGTTTGTGTCGTCATGTATATTGAGTCACTAATGCGTCTAGCGCCAGCTATGGGAAGACTAGTGGTACTGTGCATGTTAGGGTCTCTCTCTCTCTCTGGCACCAGTGGGTGTATGGCATAGAAACGGGCCCTAGAGGGCATGCTTCTGGTGACGGCCAGAGAGAGGGCACGTGACCAGGATAGGGTAGCGAGGGGGGCCAATGGGCGGCGAGAGGGACACGTGACATAAGGCCTAGAACCTTCTGGGAGGATCTAAAAGTTCTAGATTTGAAGCTTTCGTGACTGCAAGGATTCATACTCTTAGGGTTTTTCGGTAAAGTCACGTAGGTAAAAAATAAAAAAAGTTAAATCAAAAATCACGACGTTTCGGAGGCAACACAAGCTTCCGTCTTCAGAATCTAGAAGGCGGCGTGACCTAGGGCGGGGCCAGGCCACGCTCAGGGGCATAAAAGGGAGGTCCCGAGCCCCGATCCGGGCTGTCTTCTGGAATCAACCCGCCGTGCTAAGTCTCCTCGATCTTCGGTCATCACGTTCGGCATCGCGGGTCAGGCAGCACGTTACTGACCTGACCCGGTTATGTAGTTGCCCGTCGTGGTTTAGTCGCTAGTGGAAGTCAGCTACCACCGATGTCGTTATCCCGTACGTTTATGTAGTTACCCTGTCGGGGTGTTGTAATAAACGTGCGCCTCAAAGTTCTAGCGTGTGTCTCCGTGGATGCCGCTACGTTTGTATAAAGTCCGCGGGGGGTTTGTTATCTGCAAGCTTTGGGCAACCCCTTTGATGCATACGGCCAGGTTCACCCCCCCCCCCCCTCCACAAAGCAACAGGAATATGAATTAATATCTAATTTTCATCAGATTATCTTTACAAGAGTTATTGTGACCCCCCCTTCCCTCCTCCACGTTACAGACGGGATAGCCATCTCACTCCACTGCTGGATGAAAGCCTGCCCATCCTTCTTCTTGGTTCTGTCGGTAAAGTCACGTAGAAGGGAAGTAATAGAATAATAAAAATAATAAAAATAAAACATAATAAAATAATTCTCACGACGTTTCGGCTACAACACAAGACGGCTGCTTGCGTTGTGGCCGAAACGTCGTGATAATTATTTTATTATGTTTTATTTTTATTATTTTATTACTTCCCTTCTACGTGACTTTACCGAAAGAACCAAGAAGATTAATCCCTGCAGTCACGAAAGCTTTAAATCGAAATCCTGCCCATCTTGTTGTGATGGCTCGAGTGTTTTTGTTATTTTTTTTACCAACAAAGAAAGTACTTGGTGACATTTCGGGCTGCGTGGTGGTGCAGTACCACCTCCGATTGGCACGGTTGTTGGCCACGTAGGGTGCGAAAGAAGTTCGACAAAGATTGCAAATGTTTCGCTAGCCACTGATGCCAGCCGCGGACGGAAAATCAAACTCGGGTCACCGGGGTTTAGAGAGCAGCGCGCTAAACGCCCGCGGCACTCAGCCAATATTGATGATTACGACGCACGGATCACATCACGTGTGCAAGAATCGATTGGTGGGACGGGGGGGGGTGTTGGAGTGTGTTCCCGGGTACGTGAGAGCGTGGTGGGGTCGGTCAGCGCACTGCGCTCACGAGCTCGATTCCGACATCGGTGACGAATATCTGAACAGGTCCTGGGCATCCCCTAGATCGGCTCAGCCTGAGATGAGTTACCGTACCTTAGTGTGGTGTGTAAACATCAGCACTGGGGTGATGAAGGTGGCCCGGGCGTGGTGGTGGCCACCTAGCCCCCTCGGGTGCCGTGTTGGCCTCCATAGGTGCTGCTCGCTAACAGCACTTGCCACAAGAGTCTGTTGATGCTACAGGGGGGAGGGAATCTTGTGGCCTTTGGGGCCGTCCATAAATGACATCACGCACCTAGGGGGGGAGGGGGTCATACATTTGTGACGATGGGCAACGAGGGGGGGGGGGGGGGTTGAGAAATGTGACGTCACATCAAAATGCGCAACTTTAAATAAATATAGACAACACGTTCTTCTTAATTAAATAGACTTTTTGATGAATGTTTTCTCTTACAACATCAGAGTGCAGCGGCACATTAAATACGCACTACGATGACAATAGTTTAAAGTGATTTAAAGCATGTTTTAATTTTGGGGGGGGGGGGGGCAGAGCTTTGTGACGTCATATTTGAGGGGGGGGGTGTCTGACTTTTTGTGACGCCGTGTAACGAGGGGGGGGGGGTCCAAAATCGTTCAAAATCGCGTGACGTCATTTATGGACGGCCCCTTTGGTGTTGTGAGAAGGCATTCCAACCGGGGGGTGGGGGGGGTTAGAAAACATTGCAGTATATTATTAGATTTGCGTTGTGCTGTTGCTCTGGAGACCGAAAGATCGATGGATCGAGGTTCGCTCGCCGCGTTCAGGGCATTCGTCATCGACGCGGTCATCCAATGTGCGCGACTGTGGTCATCCAGGACAGACCATGGGTGGAACAAGTAAACCCGTAACAACAAAGTTTTTACTATAAATCCTTTATATGCGTGGCAGCGAACTTAATATAAAGGATTTAAAAATATATTCGCCTGTGGAGAACACGGGGATCGATCCCGCGACCTTTGGCATGGGAAGCGAGGGCGCTACCAACTGCGCTACTCCGCCACGGCCTGTGGAGGCGTTACGCTCTGGGCTCTTACACTCTGACGTTCAGCCAAAGCGATGAATGAGTTCTATTTGAATATATGTAAAATAAAAAAATTTTGCCTAAAAAGTGTAACATTTTGGAAATTTTTTTCACGAACATTGTCTGGCACAACGAGTCTGTGTGGAAAATGTCAGCTCGATTGGATCACGGGAAGTGGGTTAAAAAACGACCGAAAGATTTGCACGGTCGTAAGCAAGCAAGCAAGCACGCACGCAAGCAAGCACGCAAGCAAGCAAGCATGCGAACTTAATATAAAGGATTTTAAAAACCCGATGTTTCCAGCGGCAGGCATCGGGTGTTTTATTTAATACAATTTAACCCGATTTCGTGGAATTTAAACCTGCGTTAATGAATACGAAACTCTGACCCAAGGCTTAGGCTGCTTCCTCGTCGGTGCTGCTATCGTACTCGGGGGGGGGGGGGCGTCGGGCACGGGGTAGTCGTAGAATGCGGGTGGGCAGGTTGGTCGTGATGAACACGAGCTTCTCCTCCACAATCGTGGGCACCGCCAGTGAGTTCCTGAGCTTGGAATGGATGAAGCCCATCGTTGATAAGTGCGGTTCTGCAATTAGAACCAATTAAACCGGATTTCTCCCAATCTCAGATGATCGGGTTTAATATAAAGACAATTAAACCCGATTGTAAAAAACCCGACTGTGCCACCCTTGGGACAGACCGTGGCAGTGCAACGTGTATCGACGCAATAATGTCCCCATCCACAAAGGAGACATCACAGCGATGACGACGACGACGATGATGATGCACTACTACTCCGCTGCTACCGTGCTTGACCACCACCTAAATGTGACATTGTAGTTCGTTGCTCCGCATCTACATCAGCAGCCAGACGGAGGAGGAAAAAGAATGAGACTGTTGTGTTTCCGTCTCTCTCTTTCTCATCATGACGGTGGCTAGGAGATGTTAACTACCTCGCCTGGTATACAGGAGGTTGTGGGTTCGATCCCGACCCTGACGCCTGCTGCTGTATATTTGGAGTTTGCGTCTCTCTCATCATCACAGTGGCTGGGAGATGTTAACTACCTCGCCTGCTGTACAGGAGGTTGTGGGTTCGATCCCGACCCTGACGCCTGCTGCTGTATATTTAGAGTTTGCGTCTCTCTCTCATCATCACGGTGGCTAGATGTTAACTACCTCGCCTGCTATACAGGAGGTAGTGGGTTCGATCCCGACCCTAACGCCTGCTGCTGTATATTTAGAGTTTGCGTCTCTCTCTCATCATCACGGTGGCTAGATGTTAACTACCTCGCCTGCTATACAGGAGGTAGTGGGTTCGATCCCGACCCTAACGCCTGCTGCTGTATATTTGGAGTTTGCGTGTCTCTCCCCGTGGTCGAGTGGATTTTTCTCCGGGTCCTCCGGCGTTTCCCTCCACATTTAGAATCAACGTGCGTTTCAGAGTATTTGGCTGCTATACATTCCCACGTGATGATAGCCCACTTCGTTGGGCTATCATTTTCGATGGCCAGGTCGCTTCTAAAAAAAAGAGCTACATAGCTCAGCCCGCCTTACCTGGTAAAATAAAATACTTTTTTTATTGAATTAAACCACCAGTATTCAGTCAAGAAGACACGCATTACAGTGGCAACACTCGTGCCTCGCGGTTAGAAGCGTCCGAGTTGCAATTCCGACTCGGGCACTTTTCTGCGTGGAGTTTCGATGTTCTCCAACGACCCCAGTGCCGCCCCCATCGTCTGGACTGAGTTCCCTTCGTGGTCACCAGCTTCCTACAAAAGCCGACACATTCCGTTGTCGCGGGAGCCTTGCTAAAAAATAAAGTATTTGGACCCAGTGTGCGCTATCCAGGATTACCCGTCTCATCACGATCACGTGTGACATACGAACACTGGCTCTCGGGTGTCGTTGTTGTTGTTGCACGTGACAGTGCTTTCTTGTCTGGAGTACAAGTGGAGCCAATCGTACGTTCTCAATCTGTGCTGACGGCGGGTGTTATCCGCTTTCACCCCAGAGCTAAAAATAACAGTGGTATTGCTGATGGACCAAACGTCCCCAACGCGTGACCTCCCTGTCTTTGGACTCGGCGTTGTTGATTTTCCTGGGTCGACAAGACACGTATTTATATGTCAAACAGCAGAGTCAATTAGCCGGCTCCTCTCCATCATGGAACAAAAAAACACGCTTAATTTAAATTCCATCGGCCATCGAGTGTAGACGTCGTCGGGAAACGTGCCTCGGTCTGCCGTTCGTTATTTGACCCGTACACAACAACAGCGCGGAACGGCTCTCACGGGCTCAGCTGCCAGCCCGAACGGCTCTTGTCGAGCCGAGCGGATCTGGCCCAAGGGAAGCCGGCAAAAACCCGCGGCTCCGAAGCCGCAAGCGACGGGGCCCTTTCCAAGGACTGCTTCTCCACGATGTTTATTAAGGACCGCCGTCGTGTATTCAACGCGTGCATTGCTGCGGCTCTTTGATATATTAAGCAGGGGGTTTGTGTTGGTGTTGTTGTTGTTGTTGATGTGTTATTTGAGTTTGCCAACCCCTGCTTTGGACGACCGTGCCAGTTATGTCAAAGGGAGAATTCCCCTCGCTCGGCTCGGCACTCCGGTTACTTCGTGGAAAATACTTTGACAAAAAACGCAGCGGGGTAAATTTTTTTTATTAAGAGTGAAGAATCGAGGTAAATTTTCCAAAACATGGAAAACGTTGCCAATGGCACTGGCGCGTGCAAGGCCTTTGTGGCTTAACCTTGTGAATCGTGGTTACAAAGTTCTGCATTGTCACGTGCACACACCACACATGCCTCCCTCGTGACTCACCACAACACTGCACAAAGATCAGACTCCAACATCGCCGAATGTATTGTCCGTGCCAACTCAGCAGGAAAACGCTACCTGCGTTAGAATGTTCAACAGTTAGGTTAAGACGAAATGTTTTTTTTTTGTGTTCAAATGTGTGCATTATTAGGATCACAATACATCCACCATCTCAAGCAAGTGAGAATCAATCATTTACGATTCATGCAAATCACGTGCAAATGTTGCTCGTGTGACGAATCAGACAGAACAACACCAGTGACATAATCAAGACAGCTCGAACCGGGGCGCAGAATCGAGTTACTGAATAAAATCATCATCCCGAAACCGTGACAATTTTTGCCAAGCCGAGGTGACGACAGGGTGAGTCGCTATCCTGGTTCCCATTCGGCCAGTCCAATTTAAACTAAACTATTTTATTTTACCAGCTAAGGCCACATTGAGCTACATAGTTCTTGCTCAACGAAGTGGCCAATCATCACGTGGAAATTTACAGCAGCCAAATATTCTAAACGCGTGGTGACGTCGAGTCTAAATGTGGAGGGAAAAACCGGAGGACCCGGAGAAACATCCATGCGACCACGGGGAGAGTGAGAGAGAAAGACACGAAAACTCCAAATATTCAGCAGGCGTCAGGGTCGGGATCGAAACCCACGACCTCCTGTATACCAGGCGAGGAAGTTAACATATCCTAGCCACCGTGGTGATGATGGTGGTGGAACCCGCGACCTTCTGTACACCAGACGAGGAAGTTAACATATCCTAGCCACCGTGGTGATGATGGTGGTGGAACCCGCGACCTCCTGTACACCAGACGAGGAAGTTAACATCTCCTAGCCACCGTGGTGATGATGGTGGTGGAACCCGCGACCTCCTGTACACCAGGCGAGGTAGTTAACATCTCCTAGCCACCGTGGTGATGATGGTGGTGGAACCCGCGACCTCCTGTATACCAGGCGAGGTAGTTAACATCTCCTAGCCACCGTGGCGCCACAATTGAAGACCCATCAGTCGTAGTTACTGGAGCGGGGCTCCCGTTGGTTCTTGCGCGCGTAGTTGAGCTCGGCGCCGGCCGTCAGCAGTAGGTCGATGCCCGTGCAGAAGGTGGCGTCCGCCGCCAGGAACAGCGCCACCTTGCCACTCTCCTCCGTGGTGCCCATGCGTCCCAGCAGCTGAGATGAGAAGGGTCCAGGTGGGCAAACAGACATCACAGATCCCCCCTCTGATGCTGGTTTGCTTGTCGGAAGGGCGCCAATGAGTAATCGAAAATGCGTGCACGGACACACACACACACGGGGCACGCACACACACCAACGACAACGATCCCTCTTGAAGCCTTAACAGACTGTTGGGGCAAGTGCCGTTAGCGAGTAGCACCTATGAAGGCCGGAACGACACACGAGGGGGTGGGTGGCCAGCACCATGCCTGGCCGCATTTGTCTCCACAGTGGCGATGTGTTTACACACCGCACCGGGTACTCATTTGAGACTGAGTGGCCCTAGGGGAGGCCTACAACCGGTTCATATAATCGTCACTGGTGTTGGCCGTGAGCGGGAATCGAACTCGGGTCGCCGAATTCGATTCCCGTGCACAACTGGGTACACAGCAGGATTAGTCCAATTGGCAAGTCACGTGTGGTGGTCGTGTCCATTGTAGATACTCCATCTTCGTTCAAGACGTCTGGCCAGCGTGGAAGAGAAGGCCAAATACTCTCTCTCGAGAGAGAGAGAGAGCACCTCCTAGAAGAATCTCTTCCATCAGCAGTGGCACGAGCAAGCGAAATTCGGGCCTCCTTCTTCACGGACGAATCCAAATTGTCGTCGAGTCGCGTGCGATCTCTCACCTGCGCATTCTCTCCACCTTTAACGGTCGCCTCTGGGTTGTCGGTTCCATTGGCGAACTCCTGCCACATCGGGGTCCAGATATTTCCTGGCGAAATGCTGCAACGGTAATGACGTTGAGAACGGGGGGGGTCAACGCCGTTGAGAACGGGGGGGGTCAACGCCGTTGAGAATGGGGGGTCAACGCGGGGGGTCAACGCGCGCAGTCTGCGTCTCCGAGCGCCGACGTTTCTCATCAGTTCATAATCAACGTTTTTGGGTTTAGATCGCGTTATTTATAAATGTGTCGTAACCCTCCACCATCCGACACGGCCAATCAGCAAAAAAGTGTCACGTTGACGAAAGACAAAATAGTTCACTGCTTTAGCCCACCGGTATGTTGAAGCGTGAAACCACAACATTTACAATTTGAGTACGACGTTTTGCTGGTAATTGCCCGATGATGCTGGATGCAATTACCAGCAAAACGTCGTACTCAAATTGTAAATGTTGTGGTTTCACGCTTCAACACACCGGTGGGCTAAAGCAGTGAACTATTTGTCTTTTGTCAACGTGACACTTTTTTACTTATTGGTCGTGTCGGGTGGTGGAGGGTTACGACACATTTATAAATAACGCGATCTAAACCCAAAAACGTTGATTATGAATAATATTGGTCGCGAAAGCCTACGTGTTTCTCATCAGCTTCCACGTGCGAAGTTTGCAGACGACAGGCTGCAACTTGCACCGCCACTGGCTGTCAATGAGCTCCGCTGGGTCTGTCCGTCTGGCACGGACCGCAGCCCGAGGCCAGGTATGCGGCGGAGCGCACCTCCACGCAACTCCCATTGGCACGTTTGGCTACATACGTTGGGACAGAAGTTCAGCATACGTACAAGCAGCGGCACGTTGTTAGCCGAAAGATGAACATTTGCATGGCCAGACACCCATCAATAGTTCCTGAAGAACTGCATGCGTGTCGGTCCTCTCGCCTGAGAGTCACCGTCAAATAAACGGAGAGGCTTCAGTGTTTTTGTGCATAATGTACTCAGGACGAATGACTTTGGTGCAAGTGTCTGTGTGTCTGTTTGAAACTTAAGGCTTAACTCGGCCTACACAGATTTTTCTGGTATAAACTGTGAAACTATAAACAATTTTGTATTTTACGAGGTAAGGCCCACTGAACTGTAGAGCTCTTTTTCAGAAGCGAACTGCCTATCACAAATGATATCCCCACGAAGTGGCTTATCGTGTGGACATTTTTATAGCAGCCAAATACTCTAAGCGCGTGTTGATTCTAAATGTGGAGGGAAAAACCCGGACGAGCTGGAGAAAAATCCATGCAACCATGGGGAGAAAGAGAGAGAACGACACGCAAACTCCAAATATGCAGCACGAGTCAGGGCCAGCATCGAACCCACGACCTCCTGCATACCAGACAAGGGAGCTCACATCTCACCACCGCGGCGCCCCCATGTTTGTGGTGGATTCCGTGCTGAGGGACTGAGCTGAGGTGTTGTGTGACGTGGAGGGCGATAGGAGCGGTGTGTCTGGTTATTATTGCAGGCACGCAAACGCTCCTCCTCGAAATAACACTTTGTCATGAAGCGCCGTTGCCCTCCGCAAAACCTCCGACGCTCATCCGTTGCGGAGTCACTCCGATTTCCCCGGAGGGACGGAACGATGACAACGACAACAACAACAACGCGGAGTTACCTACTCACTCATCGTCATCTCAGAACTTGATTATTTTTGTCGTCGTCCATTTAGCCGACCCGCCGACCCTCCTTACGGTTCACGGGAGGAGGAGGAGGAGGAGAGCGACAGGGCGGGCGGGCCGGCTGGCCACACCTGGCCGGCTGGCCACACCTGGCCGGCTGGCCACACCTGGCCAGCCGGCCAGGTGTGAGTGACGCGCGCGGGGAGGTGCGGCCGTACCTGTTGACGCGCACGTTGTAGCGACTCTCGTCCACCGCCATCGCCTTGGTCATGGCCGTGATCGCGCCCTGACGGAGGCAAAGACAAAGATCCCCCGTGAAGCCTTAACAGACTGTTTTGGGCAAGTGCTGTCAGCGAGCAGCACCTATGAAAACCGGCACGGCACACGAGGGGGTTGGGTGGCCAGCACCACGCCCGGCCGCCTTTGTCTCCCCGGCGGCGATGTTTAAACACCACTGCACCAGATGCTCATTTGAGGGTGAATCCACCTGGGGGAGTCCCGGGACCCATTCAGATAATCGTCACTGGTATCGGTGGCGGTGAGCGAGAATCGAACTCAGGTCTCGGGGGTCATAGCACAGCGCCGTGCTAACCGCTACACTACTGCCCTGCACACACACACACACGTCACGTTTCCGATAAGGCAGAGGGCGTAGGGGAACGCTCGCAATGTTTACCATGCCACGTAAGAATCTGTGAAATATATACACACAAATAAAATAAAAAACACGCAGGGTAGAGTCAAGTTTAATTTTAGTCAATTAAAATTGTGTAGAGATGTATTGTCTGGCAACCCCCCTCTCCCACCCCAATTAACCCCCTCATTACCCCGCTCCTCCCATCCCTTCCCCAAGCCCACATATCTCCCCATGGGCAATTTCATTAATATTCATATACGCATTGAATTGGACTGTACGGTGTAAATATGATTCAATGCGTGTATTGCGCGATAAAAAAAATCGTAATCATTCGATGAATCGATTTACCATTCCGTCCCTAATGCTTTTCGTTTGACTACATATACCGACACCGAAGCCATTCACATTCGCGAATTTCTTCGCCTGCCGACGTGAATTTCTTAGCCCCAACGTTCCATCGAGAGGTCTCTGTGGGGTCTGCGGATCTCATGCTACTTTTTTGCACGCTTTTATTTAACTCACTCTGTCTGTTGTCGTATCCTCAAAAAATATTGTAACTCAATTTTTACCCACTTCCCAATGTGCTATCGAGTGCAAACTTGGTATACTTATGTCACACTGATGACGAGACTATATTCTATCATAAAAATCTAAAACATATGTTTTAAAACATTTTTTACACGCTTTTGATAAACTCACTCTGTTGCCGTATCCTCAATTCTGTCTATTGTCATATCCTCAAATCTTGTAACTCAATTTTAACCCACTTCCCAATGTCGTATCGACTGCAAACTTGGTAAACGCATGTCATACCGATGACAATACCATATTCTATCATTAAAATAAAAAACGTATTTTTAAACAATCTTTTTTACATGTTATGTTTCGGCTTGGGTCTAATTGTCCACGCTCAACTGACGTTGGCTGTAAATCACAACGGCCACTGACGTTGTGGCAAGCCTCGGGGCCACTTCCTGGAGTCGTGGAGTTCTGCCATTACTCGTACGGTACATTTCATTAAAGCGTGTTTTTTTTAAGTAGTTTTAAATATGACTTATTTTTTTCTCCAGGGGCTCGGCTGGGCTTCCTCCATGGAGGAACCGGGTTCTGGCCCTGCATAGCTCCTAGACTATGGAACGCTCTGCCCCTGAGACTTCAGGAAATCTCCTTCAATTGTGGAATCTTCAAGTCTCGAAGCTTCCTGTTCAGGAAGGCTTTTTGCCTGATTTTATCATGAGGGTCTTGCCTTTCATTTTCATCATCTTGTTCGTAATGTCAGGTTTGTTTTATGCTCACTGTGTTACTTCATGATCGTCGCTTGCTCACTGGACGAAGGGCGCTAATACAAGCCCGAATTATTATTATTATCGAGATTTGTTCGGGGAAAGCGGGGAGTTTGCGGATGTTTTCAGAAGATGCGAATTAATTACTGGGCCCACACATGCTTCTGTTCCACCGTGTCTGTGAAGCTAAAGCGCTTATAAATGCGCCCGGTAAGTAAGCCTCTGGTACAACAAGTTCTACAGTGGCAATTTTTCAGTCTCGTAGTAACGAGGTGCTTTTAAATATGTGTGCTTTTCTAATTAAAAATTAAGCGGCTTGCATTACTTACATTTTTGTTACATTTTTAAATCGCCACATTCAGCACCAACACTTCCACTTTTAACGAAAAATTACATAATGGGAATGGAGAAGTTGGCAGGGGTATAGGTCGACCTCAGAGGACGTGGGTGGAAGACATCAATAACACCGCTTGCCTTACACACTAACCCAGCTACGAGTGGCAGCGAGAGACAAGTTTGGATGGCAAAGTCTGATCGTGGATGTCACCAGAGGTCAAGGTCGAGCTCGACCTGACGGCACAAGGGATGAAAACCACAGCAAAATTTTCTTGCTGTGGGTTTCACACCTGATGACGATTGCTTGTGTTGCAATCGAAACGTCGTGAGAATTTTGTTTAATTTTTATTATTTTATTATTTCCCTTCTACGTGACTTTACCGAAAGAACCAAGAATATGAATTCCTGCAGTCACGAAAGCTTTAAATCGAAGGTGACCATAGGCTGGAATATGGAGCAACAGTCCTTTTTAAATCCTTTATATTAAGTTCACTTGCTTGCTTGCTTGCGCGCTTACGACCGTGCAAATCTTTCGGTCGTTTTTAAACCCACTTCCCGTGATCCAATCGAGCTGACATTTTGCACACAGATTCGTTGTGCGTGACAATTTATTTTCGTGAAAAAAAGAATTCTAAATTTTCCACTTTTTAATTTAAAATACCAATGTGATAAAAATGAAACTCTTACTCAAGAAAAACAGAAATGAATAATAAAATAAAACCGATGCCACGCATTGTGCATTGTCTTTGAGTTGTGCGCCTTTTGGCGTCATCTGGTTCAATCCATGTGAGACTAGGCTCTAAGGAAAGCTGTCTCGGGTGTGGACCAATCAACTTCAAGGACAGTGCACATTATCAGAGTTATGTTTTTTGTTTGCATTATGACTGCAGGTATTGCGGTCTATGCAAACATTACTCCTTGTAAAAAGGTGTCAGTTTTGTTGCCAGATAGAAGGGTAAAAAAACAATTATCATAGTTCCTACTGTTGTCCATTCTACATTTCGTGCCAGTTTCCTTCTCATCACTAGCTCCATCATCAGGTGTGCTTCGATGTGCAACCTTTCCCTTACTTCTACGTCACTCTCTGTGTGTCCAAGAGACACACGAGACAAAATCCACGGATGTCAATGTGCCAAGTAACCACATGTAGGTACTTTGCTAAAACTGAACACGTTATTATTTGTAAAAGTGGACTTAATTAAATTCCTGCTTGTACCAGGAGGCTTGACATTGTTTACTCTGAAACACGAGTCGCTTTGTAATGCTCTTTGCACACATTCCCAATAGCTTGTTGTTGTGTTTAGGACATGGGGTACGGGAAAGGTTTATGAATGAACGACGCAATTTGCGAGACACGAGTGGTGGGAGACTTCATTCAGCCCCACCTGCGATGAGCACAGGTGACAAGGGACAGGAAGAAGCATGCCAAGACATGCCAGTTAAGACTCGTCTGGAATTTACACATTGCCACGGCATGACAATTTACAAATGCCAACACTGTCATTCAAGGGTACCTGAGATGTCCATGAGTGACTGAATTGCAATTACGGCAGCCACCGGCGCAGCGAAAAGCCTCGCAGCGTTAAATTTCGATTTAAAGCTTTCGTGACTGCAGGGATTCATCTTCTTCGTTCTTTCGGTAAAGTCACGTAGAATGGAAATAATAAAATACACACAGACAGAGTCACTCAGACGCTGTCTTCTCGACAGACCTGTTCTCCACCTGAGGACGGCTGCTTGCGTTGTGGCCGAAACGTCGTGAGAATTATTTTATGATGTTTTATTTTTATTATTTTATTATTTCCCTTCTACGTGACTTTACCGAAAGAACCAAGAAGACCTGGCAGCATTGTCTGACAATGCGACTTTTAACCAGAGGCGCGTGCCATCCAAAGCAGTCATCGGCAGCACTTTCAAGTTGCAACAGCAAGTGACACTGCGCGTTCAGGTGGGGACGAAACAGCCTCACCTCTGATTAGCATGGTTGGCTACGTAGGGTGCGAAAGAAGTTCAAGATACATACAAGGAAGATCTGGTGTAAGACGTTATCATCTCAGATCTCGAGGGAAGCTAAGCAGGTTTTGATCACATCAGATGAACGTCGCACTCGAACTGTGAATACCAACAGAGTTTCCTCCCCAACACACACCGGTGTGCTCAAGTAGTAACCAATCGGCACGTTTTGTTTAACGTGACAAACCTCACTGATTGGTTGCCTCGATTTAAAGCTTTCGTGACTGCAGGGATTCATCTTCTTGGTTCTTTCGGTAAGTCACGTAGAAGGGAAATAATAAAATAATAAAAATAAAACATTATAAAATATATTATTATAAAATTATTTTATTATGTTTTATTTTTATAATTTTATAATAAAATACTTTTATAATAAAATAATTGTATTGTTTTATTTTTATTATTTTACTTTTTCCCTTCTACGTGACTTTACCGAAAGAACCAAGAAGACACATTTATATTCACGCAATCTAACCCCCTGCCCCCCCGAAAAAAACGTTTACTATAGACGTTATGTCATGTAGGCCTCGGGTTTGCAAGCACATGCTTGCATTCCAGTCGAACGCGGGGGGAGACGTTTTGGCTGTTCATGGTCGGGAAATGCAGCGGCGTTCATGCTATCGTTTGTGGCCAGGTCGCTTCTGAAAAAGAAGCAAATGGCTCAGTGGGCTATACCGAGTAAGGTAAAATCATAGTTTTCTTTTATTTGTAGATATATTTTTAAAGCGATTCGTTTACCTTGCCTACAATTTGCACTCCTATTGCGTTGTTGTCGTATCATTTGCTGTGGTCACGTTCTGACCTGCCCCCTACCGGACGTCAGGGGTCGCAAACGGGTTTTGATTCCTTACCCGTACCCGTTCCCGTACCCGGTCGGGTACGGGTACTCGTTCCGTACCCGTACCCTACCCGAAATGAGTGACAAACGGTTACTCACCAGTGACTCACGACCTACCCGTACCCGTACCCGACCGCACCAGGGTCGCAAACGGCTACCTGTACCCGACCGGGTACGGGTAGCCGGGTATCGGGTAGGGTACGGGTATCGGGTAGGGTACGGGTATCGGGTAGGGTACGGGTATCGGGTAGGGTACGGGTATCGGGTAGGGTAGGGTACGGGTATCGGGTAGGGTACGGGTATCGGGTAGGGTACGGGTATCGGGTAGGGTACGGGTATCGGGTAGGGTACGGGTATCGGGTACCCGGTTACGGGTATCGGGTAGGGTATGGGTATCGGGTAGGGTACGGGTATCGGGTAGGGTACGGGTATCGGGTAGGGTACGGGTATCGGGGTATCGGGTAGGGTACGGGTATCGGGTAGGGTACGGGTATCGGGTAGGGTACGGGTATCGGGTAGGGTACGGGTATCGGGTGGGGTACGGGTATCGGGTAGGGTACGGGTATCGGGTACCCGGTTCGGGTATCGGGTAGGGTACGGGTACGGGTAGCCGGGTATCGGGTAGGGTACGGGTATCGGGTAGGGTACGGGTATCGGGTAGGGTACGGGTATCGGGTACCCGGTTGCGACCTCTGCCGGACGTCTGTGAAGTAGAGCTTTACAGATCACCGGATTCCTCTTCCTGCAGGATAAATAAACATTCCGACTCCGGAACCTCAACAGCCCCCCCACCTTGGTTGCGACGTACGGCACGGCGTCGTTCTGCCCGATCACGGCCACCAGGCTCGCCACGTTGACGATGTTCCCTTCCGTCTTGCGCAGGTGCGGCAGCGCGTACTGCGGACGGGCGTGACACGAGCAAGCAAACAACGCGCGGACAACGCGTGGACAACGCATGAACAACGCACGAACAACGTACGAACAACGCACGAACAACGCACGAACAACGCTTGAACAACGCACGAACAACGCTTGAACAATGCTTGAACAACGCATGAACAACTCTTGAACTACGCGTGAACAACGCGTGAACAATGCGTGAACTACGCGTGGACAACGCATGAACAACACTGAAAAACGCATGAACAACGCATGAACAACACTTGAACAACGCGCTAATAATGTGCAAACGCGCCGTTGCGCGATAGCAATGCCGGCGGCGGCGCAAGACACGCACGCGTGGGTGTTCACGCAGCCTTAACGTGCACATAGCCTGGCACAAGCGCCGTGGTGACGTCAGAATGACGGTAGTTTTGCGCGAAAACACACGGCGCGCTTGTGGCTGTTGGCCAAACCTCCCAACACAGGGACCCACCAGAAGGAAAGAGTCTTCGAAACTCAGTGCGGCTTTGCTGGGTAAATAAATATTGTTTGTATTCATAAATTAGTATTATCGCCTTGGTTGCGACGTACGGCAACGGCATTGTTCTGTCCAATTAAATAATAATAATTAGTTCATTTTTATTATAATTAACTATTATTTTTGAACTATAAAAAAAAATGCATTACCCGGGTCTTCCTCGTGATTTCACTTCAAATGAATACACTTTCACACATCTCTGTTCATAATTATGTTCATTATGTTAATCAGGTTATTGCGTTAATAAGTGATTACATATCTTTTGTATTTGACACGGCCGTGTAATTGTTTTACCCAGTCGGCATTTATCGATTAATTTTGTTTCTCTGTTAGCCACGCTCTGATGCGATTCAGCGCTGTACATTCCGTCCCGGCAAAATAACCCTCCATTACAACGATTCACAAAAACTGCACCCCCCCCCCCCCCACTCTGTACGCGCCGTTGTTTCAGAAGCAATCGTGGCTCTGTGAGGTTTGCACCGTCACCTTGGAAGCGAGGAAGTAGCTGACGAGGTTCAAGTTCAGAAGCGAAGTAAAATCCTCCGCTGTGGACGTCGTCCGTCTTCTGAGGAGGTGGATCTGAAACGCGGATGTCGCTTTTTGTAAACCTTGAACAAAAATTGATTTACATCACGCAGCTTTATGTCGCACGTGCGCAAATATTGCTAAAGTTCAGATTTTTACCCACTTTAAAGGTATCCACACCTATCAAGAACGGATTTTTTTTCTCGAGTCAATAGCTTTCGACAACTTTGAAACTATGCGTGTAAAACACTGCTCCTGTGTTGAACTCGCTGCAAGTGACGTAAATGGTCATTGGACTTTGGGCGCTTTATTCACCTTGCAATTAAATTATTAGTAGCATCGGAGGTGAGCAATGAGTGTGGAAAACATATATAAAAAACATATTGGACGCCGCAAGTTAGAGAGATGTTACTACCTCGCCTAGTATACAGGAGGTCGGGGGTTCGATCCAGACCATGATGCCTGCTGCATTCATTCCAGATTGAAGCTTTCGTGACTGCAGGATTCATCTTCTTGGTTCTTTCGGTAAAGTCACGTAGAAGGGAAATAATAAAATAATTCTCACGACGTTTCGGCCACAACGCAAGCAGCCGTCCTCAGGTGAAGAACAGGTCTGTCGGAAAGACAGCGTCCGACAGCCCTGTTCTTCACCTGAGGACGGCTGCTTGCGTTGTGGCCGAAACGTCGTGAGAATTATTTTATTATGTGAAATTTTTTATTATTTTATTATTTCCCTTCTACGTGACTTTACCGAAAGAACCAAGAAGATGAAGCCTGACTCTGCTGATAAGAGATTGAATGTTGAAACCGGTCCAGAGTTTGCTTGTATTGAACCAATGCTGCTGAGATAAGATGCACTCCCAGAAGGCAGTGTGGCCGACGGGATGTATGAAAATCTACTGTTTTTATGTTCGGAGACATAGTTGTCAAGGTGGAATTACATCTGCTTATTTATTTAGGTTGCATTCAGTATGAGTGCGATGATTCGCTAATATCGATTGCTAAGCTCACGACACATGTATCAAACTACGCACGTACAGTGGTCCCTCGGTTAACAGTAACATCGGTTAACGGCTTTTCGGTTAACGTTTCGCCTCCCACAGGACCCCATGGTTTCGCCGAACATCAACATGTTTGACTAACGGTACGTTTACGTCATATGCACGCGGACCCAAATTTCGGCCAATCCGAGGGCTCGTAAGCGGGGCTGAGCCACGCCCTCAGCCAATCAGCGAAGCCCATTTATGAGCGTTTAGACCCCGACTGGCTATGTTTTCATTGCGTTTGGTGTTTTGGCAGTGGAAGCCGTCTGCCTCTCTTGTGCAGACTCGGTGATTTTTTTAACACGTAGGCTTTCGCGACCAATATTATTCATAATCAACGTTTTTGGGTTTAGATCGCGTATTTATAAATGTGTCGTAACCCTCCACCACCGACACGGCCAATCAGTAAAAAGTGTCACGTTGACAAAAGACAAATAGTTCACTGCTTTAGCCCACCGGTGTGTTGAAGCGTGAAACCACAACATTTACAATTTGAGTACGGACGTTTCGTGGTAATTGCATCCAGCATCTATCGGGCAATTCGCCAGAATGGTGAGGCTCTGCTGTGTCTCCCGTTCTTATATAGAGCAGCAGCAGGGTGACGTCATCATTAACTCATTAACTCATCAGTGATTTTTACTTGTTTTTCAACTCACGAGTGAATTCGATTAGCAATTATTTGGGTTAACGGTAGTTTTCGTGGGAACGGATTTAAAAACGTTGACCGACGAACTACGGTATCAGAATCGATGATTTTGGGTCCACATTGTAGGGGAAATAATTGACTGCTGCATCCACTAGGGGCCACTACATTCACCACCACGTTCAACAAGGGTAATTGCCCTCAGTTACTTGTCCCGCCATCGCACTGCGTGTGCATAGTCATGTATCTCGACAAAGTTATCGTTATTTATGGGGGAAATAGTTTTCGCTTAACGCGTTTTTTTTCGCTTCAGCGGAACTTTTCAGGAACGCATCTACCGTGTTAAGAGTGACTGCATATCCCGACAGTGCCACCGTGCCGTACTCACGCACGCCAGCGTTGTTCACAAGGCAGTCGATGCGGCCGTATTTCTGAACCGTCACATCGATGAGGTTCTAAAGAGGCAGGCACACACGCATGCATGCGTACGTACGTAAGCATCACCACCGTCACCATTACTGAACGTTCAAGATGAGCACCCGCACATACAATTAGCGTGGATGGCTGAGTATGGTGTGAAAGAAGTTCAACATGCAGTGTGGGCACCCACAAACTCTTAAATGATAACTCACCGGTGCTTTTTCCATTAGCTTCCCAAGCCGGTGGTGAAGCCAGTGGTGGAATGGAAATTCCACGTTACTATGACAGAGCCCATTATGTTCATATGACAACCACTGGTTAACTTCCTATCCAGTGGAATTTAATTTATTGAGGTCATCGGCATGATGTCCTTGAGTTGTGCGCCTTTTGGCGTCATCTGGTCCAACACCAAGTGAGACTAGGCTCTAAAGAAAGCTGTCTCGGGTGTGGACCAATCAATTTCAAGGACAGTGCATACATTATCAGCGTTATGTTTTTTTGTTGCATTTCCGACTGCAGGTATGTGGTCATGCAAACATGACTGCTTGTAAAAAAGGTGTCAGTTTTGTTGCCAGATAAAAGGGTTAAAAAACCAATTATCATATTTTTGTTACTGGCAAATGAGGGTTCCAATGATGATGGACCAAGTTAACCCTTGAGCAGAATTTAAATTCAAAACGTTACAACTGTTGACCTGAAACAACCCTTGTCAAACTTCCGGATGCAAGCTGTGAGGGTGTTATTTTGACCATACTTCACCACGCTGGTCAAAGTGGGGACTGTTGAAGGCAAGTAGCACGGACATTAGAAAATATGCAAGAATGGAGATTGTTAAGTGTGTAATACTATTTTACTGCATGATAATGCATCAATGATCATCTAGATTGCTACAAATGATGATAAAAACAATAGGTAAATTTTTTATATAAGTAAAACACTCATACAATAAGCCCGCTCAGTGTGATCATGGTTATCATGCCCTCTGGTGGTGTGCGCCGGTCATTTTACAGCAACAGCCCCCATGGGAACGGAGGGTTAATGACGACCCAGCCAACATTTTATAAACTCGAACAAACTGCTCCTAATCAGAGAGGTTTATGGATTTCACAATTACATCATGCGTTATTTCGTTTCAAACATTGGTTCGCCAGGAGAAGGCGGTCCAGCGAGTGGACTAATCGCCATCTGTTTAGTCCATCCGTGCGGGAGATAGAGCGTTGCCCCCTCGCGCAAAGGCGTGGGTTTTCTCCACACAACTCATTATTAATTGACTGAAAACATCTTAAATAAAAACCCCAATGCAGCAGTAGCAGGACCCTCCTAAATAACACATTGTGGCTTTCCTGGAGAAAACACATTCCTGCGGAGGGAGCTAGTAGGAACGTTGGGTTGCTCGGTCAATGGCCAGGGTCAACGGCGGCGTGGTGTATTCCGCAAATATGGCCGACTGTGAGGGCGGGCACAAGCCGGCGTGAGTAGGTTAAACGTTGAGTTTTATAAGGCACCACGGGTGACCAGCCCCTCCCCACCCCAGCCCACCCTCGCCACCCAGCCCCTCCCCACCCTCCCCACCCAGCCCCTCCCCCCACCCTCTCCCACCCAGCCCCTCCCCACCCAGCCCTCCCCACCCTCCCCACCCAGCCCCTCCCCACCCTCCCACCCAGCCCCTCCCTCCCCACCCAGCCCCTCCCCACCCCTCCCATTTTTGGATGCACGGCGGACGGACACAATAATCCCCTGTGGGCTGGTGGAACCAGGAGGTTCCTCCCAGTATAAGTGCATTATAATTACGATCATGCCTGATGAGAATTATATCATTATGTCAGCTATAATCAATCCACTGCTGGATGGATTCCCCCCGCCTCCCCACTCCCGAAAGCTGACGCCACCCATCACGATCTCGCGATGAAACAATCCACCAGGCACCTCCGCACGAGCCGATTTCATCGCTCCATCTCCTCAGTGGACGTGCTTTCGGGACGCGTTCCCTTCATTGACTCTGCCGCTCCGTTATTTTATTCCTGAGCATCGTCGTCCATCGTCGCATTTGCATTACGCTCGGTAAGTGTTTGTACGGTGTGTTCTCCTGTAACGTGTGGTTTTTTCGAAACGCGAATTGGATATAACGAAAAAATTGGATATAACGAAAAAATTGGATATAACCCGATCGAGTGAACAGAGCTACGCCGCGCGAGGTTTGAATAAGCGGTCGTACGGCTGCCTCGGCGTAGCATCGCACGAGGCACTGGGATGCTGCTGGATGCTTCTAGATGCTACCCACGCGCCTCAAGTCCTCGTTCAGCCCGCGTACGCATCTCACGCGTTATCGCGGCCTGCGCTGTACCCCATATTGCATACTATTCATTATAACGCGATGTTTTTTTGTTCTGCAGGATCGCAACTACGACCGCGTTATCGGAGAAGGGACTGTACGTTAAAATGAGCAGAGGGACAATGAGCAGCTGTTGACCCAGCATGCACCAGAGTACACGGGAAACAGAAACGAGACGGCACAGGTGCACAGCCTGTCACGACAACTCGTGAGTCACTGCAGCAGCAGCAGCGACAGAGACAAATGGCACAGGGTACACCTGTGACAACAGCTCTTAAGAAAACAGCGGTGTGAAGGGGGAACTATACTTATCCATATCTTGTCGTTCAGTCCCTGATGTTGGATAATAAAGAATCAGTGCGACCGATAACAAACAGCCCCGGGGAGAGGGGTAAATCACTGCGTGCCAGGAAATAAATACACTCAAGCCTTTAATCTGGTGAAATCTCTCTCCTGCACAGCCAATTTCCAAACAAATCCCCAAATTGACAAGATAATCCGTGTGTCGCCACGAGTTCCGAACAAGATGCAAACATGCGTGAGCAAAGCACACAGCCGCATTATGCATAAATCCATCAGCATTTCCTGAAGAAGTGCATTGTGGTCCTCTTGGCTTCGGACACCATCAAAACGAATTTGAGCAAAATTTGGCCGACCGACAGCAACAGTGGAGAAATGATAGACGCAGCTGTGTGGATTGGTTTCGTCATCATTCGGACTCATCAGCGTAGCACATTGACAATGGTCACTGCCGCAAAAGTCCGCATCACCAACAGGCGGCAAAAAAACATCGTGCAATACGCGGTAAGCCTACGAGTGAACCCGCAGCATCTTAAGACGCACCTTTATTTGCTCCTCTTTTGTGACGTCACACGCCACGTAGAAGGCTTCGCCTGGGCCCTGTTGAGTTCGGCCTCCAAATCATTGCCTGCCCCGACTGGAACACATACCACACGCACGCACACATACCTGGACTGGAAAACAAAGATCCCTCGTGTTGCGTGCATAGACTGTTGGGTGACAGTGTCGTGAGTAAGCATTTATTAAGGCCTGCATGGCAAGGAGAGTTCAAGTTTAAGTTCATTTATTAGGTATAGCCCTGTGAGCCATTCGGCTCTTGAATCGGGTGCAACCGCAACAAATAAAAAACAAAA
>NC_083780.1:7560948-7822647 GCF_015708825.2 Lethenteron reissneri
TAAATATTGTTAAAAAATTCCCTAAACAGTGGAAAATTTTGGAAAAAAATTTTCACGAAAATTAATTGTCACGCACAACGAGCAAGCACACAAGCAAGCAAGCGAGCGAACTTAATATAAAGGATTTAAAAAAGACACGCACGCACACACACGCGCACGCACACACATGCGCGCACACACACGCGCGCACGGTGTAGGTTTGCGCGTCGAACCGTTGCCCCGCTGCGGGAGATCCCCTCGCAGGCCGATAATGCGCCGCCACCGCCGCCGACTCGTACCTCTGTGCTAATGAAGGTCGGGCGGAGGTAGAGGCTGGCCTTGGTCGAGTGGGGAACCCAGTCCTTGTCCACCTCCACCAGCTTACGAATGCATTCGCACAACTCGGCCGTGTCAAAGCTCTGTGCGGGAAGGAAGGGGGGGGGCGTACGACGCGAGAGTTGATTTAGGAACGTGGGAAATTATATCTTACGTGAGAGTCATTGGCGAATAATCGTGTACGAATCTGCCAATATAAAATAACATCCACGCGGTAACCCTCCACATTTAGAATCAACGTCACGCGTTCAGAGGATTTGTGTGCTCCACATCTCCACGTGACGAGCCACTTTGTTGAGCTCGCGTCTGTGGCTCAGGTCGCTGCTGAAAAAGATCTAGATACTGTGGTAAAAAAAAATTGTTTATAGTTTAGTTTTAGGTAAAAGTAAAAAAGGATATTTCTTCTTCTTGGTTCTTTCGGTAAAGTCACGTAGAAGGGAAATAATAAAATAATAAAAATAAAACATAATAAAATAATTCTCACGACGTTTCGGCCACAACGCAAGCAGCCGTCGCCTCGACAGACCTGGTTTTCACCTGAGGACGGCTGCTTGCGTTGTGGCCGAAACGTCGTGAGAATTATTTTATTATGTTAATTTTTAATATTTTATTACTTCCCTTCTACGTGACTTTACGGAAAGAACCAAGAAGATGAATCCCTGCGGTCACGAAAGCTTTAAATCGAAATTTAAAGGATTTTTCTTTACGTGGTCAGGACAGACGTGCGACGGAGACACGGTGTCATCCGCCGGAGAATCTCCGTACAAAGGGGGCGCACGGGGGAAGCGGACATGGCGGGGAGGGAGTGGACTAGCGGCGGAAGGGGGGGGGGGGGAGACCTCGGTGCGTGCGTGCGTACGTACGGGCAAGCTGGCTCTCAGCGCCGTGCGGTGCATCCGCTCCATGTTGAGCATCGGCCGGAACATCCGCACCTTGTTGTCCACGCCACGAAACGCCTTCATGCCCTCAAACAGCTGCACGGGAGACGGCAATGAAGCGGCGACACTTAACCACGGCGGCGGACGGCTGAATCGGCACGATGAACCGCAACGGACGAGCACAGGATCCAACTGCACAGTCTCTGCACACCTCTCAGATCGACGTAATGTACGTACATTTACGTATGCCGATGAACGGTGAAGGACCCAACCAATGATGTGTGTGGCATATTCTCAGATTAACATGACCCACTGTTACTTACACGACGGGTACGTTGACCCCCGCCCCCCTCTGGTCTTCGCACCTGATAGGCTCACCGTGATGACGTCACATTTACGCCCCTCTATTCGAGACCGAAACGAGAGGACTTCTTCTACTCCTCCTCAACTCTGGCCATCGCCTGAGCAAGCGTCGTACTCCAATTGCCAACGCTCCAGGTTCAACTCCCGTTTGGGTTCACTCACGTTTCGTTTACGCGACGAACTCACGGATCGGCCGCGTGCGGCGGGTTTCACGACACATTATATTTAACGCCATCAAACCCAACAACAACAACAACTTTATTATAGAATCCATGTCAACGACCCCCCCTCCCACCGCCCGTCACCTCTATGGAGTAGTGGAGGGAGGACGAGGCAGGGTGCAGCGACAGGTTCTGGAACGGCCTGGATGCGAGGAGTCTGCCAGCCGCCACCCGCGGTCCACTCCACGCAGAACATGTGGTCCCGTGAACGTCTTCCCGAACACCAGCCTTGTCCACGTCCAGCTTCGTGGCGCCGTGCTTCGTCACTCTCACTTGTTAAGTCGGACGCCTAAAGGAGGGAGCCGGCACGCACGCACCCCCCTATGTACGTGCGCAGAACTTCTTTCGCACCCCACGTAGCCAACCGTGCTGAATCGGGAGGTGCAAAGTATACGGCAGGCGTCAACACCCGTGACCTCCTGCATACCAGGTGAGGTAGTTAACATCCCGCCATCGTGGCGGCCCAGTACCTCGCAGAGTCAGCTGTGGGTTCTACAATAAAAATACATCTTCTTGGTTCTTTCGGTAAAGTCACGTAGAAGGGAAATAATAAAATAATAAAAATAAAACATAATAAATAATTCTCACGACGTTTCGGCCACAACGCAAGCAGCCGTGCTTATTTTATTACTTCCCTTCTACGTGACTTTACCGAAAGAACCAAGAAGATGAATCCCTGCAGTCACGAAAGCTTTAAATCGAAAAATAAAATTACACTTCACGTTTTTGAGGTTTTTTTGTGTCTAAATGTTGGCGCATCTCAAAGACTGAAGCGAGAATTGACGATAACTTAAAGAGAGGGATTGCATTTCAGATTAGGATTGCACCCTCGAAATGTGCGCATTATACCGTAGGGTAAGAAAAAAAAATCGATGCTCACGCTCACAACACGTGCATCGAATGGCAAGCGTGTAAAACTAAAACATGATTTTTGACGACGTATTACAATCCTACGCAGATGTCGCCTGCAGGCTAACGGAACAAAGTAGACGGTGGGGGGTTTGGGGGGCAAGGCAGTACAAACGACACGTAAAAGGGATCTTAAATAAAAATCATCATCATCATCATCAGCTCGATTTAAAGCTTTCGTGACTGCAGGGATTCATCTTCTTGGTTCTTTCGGTAAAGTCACGTAGAATGGAAATAATAAAATAATAAAAAGAAAACAGAATTTACATTTTTTTTATATTATTATTTTATTATGTTTAATTTGTATTACTTTATTATTTCCATTCTACGTGACTTTACCGAAAGAACCAAAGAAGATCATCATCATCATCATCGCATTGCAAGGGAGGGAGGGGTCAGTGTGTGGGGACGCCACTGTGGCAATATGTTAACTACCTCGCCTGGTATGCAGGAGGGCCTGGGTTCGATCCCGACCCTGACGCCTGCTGCTGTATATTTGGAGTTTGCGTGTCTTTCTCTCTCATCATCATCACGGTGGCTAGGATATGTTAACTACCTCGCCTGGTATGCAGGAGGGCCTGGGTTCGATCCCGACCCTGACGCCTGCTGCTGTATATTTGGAGTTTGCGTGTCTCTCTCTCTCATCATCATCACGGTGGCTAGGAGATGTTAACTACCTCGCCTGGTATGCAGGAGGGCCTGGGTTCGATCCCGACCCTGACGCCTGCTGCTGTATATTTGGAGTTTGCGTGTCTCTCTCTCTATCATCATCACGGTGGCTAGGAGATGTTAACTACCTCGCCTGGTATGCAGGAGGGCCTGGGTTCGATCCCGACCCTGACACCTGCTGCTGTATATTTGGAGTTTGCGTGTCACTCCCCGTGGTCGTGTGGATTTTTCGCCGGGTCCTGCGGTTTTTCCCTCCACATTTAGAATCACGTCAGCACGCGTTCAGACTATTTGGGCTGCTACAAATTTCCACACGATAAGCCCACTTCGTTTGAGCGATCATTTGTGATAGCCAGGTCGCTTCGAAAAGGGCTATGTTGCAGCTCAGTGGTGGGCCTTACCCGGTTAAAACTAAAAAGAGTTTGTAGTTTTACATTTTGCCGTGCCCGTCGGTCAAACTGGCTGGGCGCGCGTCACTGCCAACGAAGCTGCCTCTAACCTGCCCCAACAAGTCTGCCGGGGTTGAACCTGCGACACGAGACGCCGTTTAAAAGCGCCGCGTGCAACTTTCTTCATCTTTTCAATGCGAATGGGTAATAGTTACAACTGGATACAAATCCAAGGAAAATCGGACGAGAGAAAAAAATTTAACATTAAAAAAATACGCACGGGCCACAAGTGACACAAAAAAAAGTTCAAAATCGGCTGAAAACGCACACACCACGCACCTTGAACGACGAACTCAGGCATCTCGCCGACGCGACGTTGCCCAGCCTGGGCAGCACCTAGAAGAGAAAAACACCACGAGCAGAAGAGAGAGACGTCACAGGCAAAAGGCCGCCGGCACCGCCACCGCCGCCGGGTCACCACGGACGGGCGCTAAACACGAGCACTCCTCCGAGTGGCACGAGCACTCCTCCGAGTGGGGATGCTGCCCACGGTGTGACGACGAAGCGACGCTGGACTCCAAGAGGTCGCGCCGGTTACATTCGATCTCCCGGCGTGGCAGCCGAGACAACGGTCAGGCAAATCTCTCTCTCTCTCAAGTGCCTGTGCCTCTCCGCCCTTGCCAATCGACTGGCACGTCGCGTGGGGAGTGGGCTAAAGTGTGGGGGTTCCTCCCTACCTCTTCCAAGACGTTTAGAAGAGTAGGCCAACGAAACAAAAAAAGCCTCCAAGGGGCTCTCTGGAGCTCCTGCTCGTGGAGAGTGCCTTCTGGCAGCAGTGGCGCGAGCCATGCAGTTGCAGGGCTGCACCTTCACCTTGTTAAGCCTGCTAAACTACTTTACAGCTAGCGTGCGAAATGCACACGAGGATGCATATCGTACATCCGCGTGGTTGCGAGCACGCTTGCTGGAGGGAGTACGCTGCTTCAGGTCACTCTGAAACCTGTTCCCGTTCCGAAACGTCTGCAAGTTTGCAGGGTGCAGTGTCCCGGTCGCCGCCGAATCTCGGAATGCGCAAGCGAATCGGCGTTCATTTTATTTAGAGAGGCGTAGCGCCGCCGTTTTTAAAAGACACCGTACTCGCCGCGGGGAACCGTAGCGACACGAACGCACTCTACGATAGCTGGCGCCAAAGCTGTGCCACACGCCCCTCCCACGTGGGCCTTTCACTTCCCATTCGAAAGGCAAACCGATGACGTACACGCACGTCATCGGAACGGGAAAGGGGTTATTAAAATGACGCACGACCCAGTCTCTCCAGTTGCCGCCACCTCCAAACAAAATCGACTCGGATGTGCGAACCTAAGTCAGACGTGCGAACCTAAGACAAGTCTGCACGTGGGTACGAGCTGGCGCGAACTCGCACGCACAGGCCCGAACGCGTTTTCACACCCGTTATGTCAAGCCGCTAATTATGCACGCACACGTACACACACGCTTTGAATGCACCCGTCTCTCTCTTACACACGGTACAATGACCCTCCCCCCCCCATACGGTTGGGTCGAGTGCTGTTTGCGAGCACCCCTAAAGGCCGGAAAGCAAGCGTAAGAAGGGCACGATGTGGCCAGCGCCGGTGCCGGAGTTTGCAACACCTCACTGGAGGCCCATTTAAGGCCCGAGTCAATCTACGGCGGTCCCAGCCCACTTTGGATATCTCTCGCCACCGATGTTATCCGCGGCTGGCAATCGAATTCGGGCGGCCCGATCCAAAGGGCGATGCAGAAAACAGCCGCATCAGCGCTCTCGCGCGCACGCTCTCACGCGCGCGGACAAACAACTCCCACCGAAAAGAAAAAGTCCACCGCGGGTACCTCAACGGCTAAATGAATAACCAGACTGAACTTTGATCAAAAGCCAGCTCATCACTTTCCCAGCACACACACGCTCGGTTTAGCCAGCTTCGGCACTCGGCACCCGAACGAACGTCGCACGGCCCAAGAAAACAAAAAGACAAAAGCTGCGAATGGGTAAGTAGACTTTCGCTACTCGACACCTGTTTGCGATCCTTCTTCCTTCGTACGACTTTGCGAGCAACGGGTGTTCAGCTGTCGAGGGCGTGATGGGTTTGGTTTCCGTTTTCATTCGCGATGCTGCTTCTCTCATGCCTCTCCCCGGTACCGTTCCCGTTCCGCGGCAATGCGCACCGATGCCCGCTTTATTGAGGAGGTAAAAAGATTCAGATTGATTGAACCGGTTGTAAGTTGTGTGCGACATTGCAATTGCTTTGTCCGAGAGCCGGCGAGTTGCAGATTCACTCACCCACCGCCTTCAAAGCTCACGGTCCGAGCGGTGCCAAGATATAATGCGGCACGACTCCATCGTTTGGGAAGTTCGCAGCCTTAGGTCGCAACACAGGAAAGTCTTTGATCTTCCACGTGTACACGAGGTGCATGTGGGGTTCAGTGCGTGTTGTGTGTTCGGAGCGAGTTACATTGCTTCCCAGAGCGGCAAGAGCCACAGTGTACGATGGTCGCCGCTTGCTCTGTTCAACTTTGCCTTCAGCAGCGCCTGAGTAACACGCTCCACACGCACACTCGCTTTGTCACGAAATCCGCCTTGCCCTCTTCCGATTTATAAACTATAGTCGTTGCGTAATTTATACGGTTCGTAGCGTACGACTGCGACCGATTAATAAGCGTCTCGCAAAAAAACACATTCCTTCCCCTACACACATATACGCACATCTTCACTTAGCAAGTATTTCACGGGATTTTCTGTCACAAAGAAAATAGAAGAATTGAGAATTAGACACGGGGTATCACAGTGGCATTTACAAAGTCAAGAAAAAAACTGAAATGGAGTTGCGCGGGACATCTCCGATGTCAGATGAGAGACGGGGGGTGGGGGAAGAGAGAAAAACTATTAAAGCAGCGGTCTCCAAAATTGTTGGCACCAGGGACCGGTTTCGTGGAAGACAATTTTTTCACGGACCAGGGGGGGGGGGGGGTTCATCATTGGGTCTTTCGCCCTCTTCACAGAAGCTCTCTAGCGACGTTATTTTCTACTCATTGTGGCTACTAGGGGTTAGAGCTTGTGGGCTTACCAAAACCGTGACTGAGAGAAGTGCGCAGTGCGGGAAAGAGGCGCGGACAGAAGTGGGAAATTAAATAATGGGGGCGAGCCACGCGCGGACTAAAAAAAGTGTCGGATTCTGACTTGTCATAAGGAGCGCGCAACCGAGATCCCTCGTGTGCGCAGTTGACAGCAGGGTTCGCGCTCCTATGAGAATCTCATGCCGCAGCTGATCTGACAGGAGGCATAGCTCATACGGTAATGCGAGCGATGGTGAGCGGCTGTCAATGCAGATGATGAAGCTTCGTCTGTCAATACATATGGTGAAGCTTCGCTCGCCCACCGCTCGCCCACCGCTCGCCCACCGCTCACCTCCTGCTGCTGTGTGGCCCGGTTCCTAACAGGCCACGGACCGGTACCGGTCCACGACCCGGGGGTTGTGGACCCCTGTATTAAAGGAATGGATGTCGACGAAGGGGAGAAGACGGACAGAAAAATGAGACGTTGGGATGAGTCGAAAACATTTGGGAGGAGTGCACCTCCGATTAGCGCGGTTGGCTGCGCGAGGTGCAAAAGAAGTTCAACGTACGGGCGTACACACGTACGCGAGATCACGGGAGGGGGGAAAAGATTTGTGTTTCAGATTCACCATTTCCGTGTCCGTCGGATTTGTTGGACGGTCAACGCACAAGATTCACCGACTGGCGTTAGTTCGGGAGAAAACGTGTACATCGCACATTTGGTGGTGCCCTGGTGGGGCTGGCGCTGGCAGTGTGAACTCTAGACATGGGGCTGGTGTTGGCAGTGTGAGCTCTAGACATGAGGCTGGTGTTGGCAGTGTGAACTCTAGACACGAGGCTGGTGTTGGCAGTGTGAACTCTAGACAAGAGGCTGGTGTTGGCAGTGTGAACTCTAGACATGGGGCTGGTGTTGGCAGTGTGAACTCTAGACATGAGGCTGGTGTTGGCAGTGTGAACTCTAGACATGAGGCTGGTGCTGGCAGTGTGAACTCTAGACACGAGGCTGGTGTTGGCAGTGTGAACTCTAGACACGAGGCTGGTGTTGGCAGTGTGAACTCTAGACATGGGGCTGGTGCTGGCAGTGTTAGCTCTAGACATGGGGCTGGTGCTGGCAGTGTGAACTCTAGACACGAGGCTGGTGTTGGCAGTGTGAACTCTAGACACGAGGCTGGTGTTGGCAGTGTGAGCTCTAGACATGAGGCTGGTGCTGGCAGTGTGAGCTCTAGACATGGGGCTGGTGCTGGCAGTGTGAGCTCTAGACATGAGGCTGGTGTTGGCAGTGTGAGCTCTAGACATGAGGCTGGTGTTGGCAGTGTGAACTCTAGACATGAGGCTGGTGTTGGCAGTGTGAGCTCTAGACATGAGGCTGGTGTTGGCAGTGTGAACTCTAGACATGAGGCTGGTGTTGGCAGTGTGAGCTCTAGACATGAGGCTGGTGTTGGCAGTGTGAACTCTAGACATGGGGCTGGTGCTGGCAGTGTGAACTCTAGACATGAGGCTGGTGTTGGCAGTGTGAGCTCTAGACATGAGGCTGGTGCTGGCAGTGTGAGCTCTAGACATGAGGCTGGTGCTGGCAGTGTGAACTCTAGACATGAGGCTGGTGTTGGCAGTGTGAACTCTAGACATGAGGCTGGTGTTGGCAGTGTGAACTCTAGACACGAGGCTGGTGCTGGCAGTGTGAACTCTAGACATGAGGCTGGTGCTGGCAGTGTGAACTCTAGACATGAGGCTGGTGCTGGCAGTGTGAACTCTAGACATGAGGCTGGTGTTGGCAGTGTGAACTCTAGACATGAGGCTGGTGTTGGCAGTGTGAGCTCTAGACATGAGGCTGGTGTTGGCAGTGTGAACTCTAGACATGGGGCTGGTGCTGGCAGTGTGAACTCTAGACATGAGGCTGGTGTTGGCAGTGTGAGCTCTAGACACGAGGCTGGTGCTGGCAGTGTGAGCTCTAGACATGAGGCTGGTGTTGGCAGTGTGAGCTCTAGACACGAGGCTGGTGTTGGCAGTGTGAACTCTAGACATGAGGCTGGTGTTGGCAGTGTGAGCTCTAGACATGAGGCTGGTGTTGGCAGTGTGAACTCTAGACATGAGGCTGGTGTTGGCAGTGTGAACTCTAGACATGAGGCTGGTGTTGGCAGTGTGAACTCTAGACATGAGGCTGGTGTTGGCAGTGTGAACTCTAGACATGGGGCTGGTGTTGGCAGTGTGAGCTCTAGACATGAGGCTGGTGTTGGCAGTGTGAGCTCTAGACATGAGGCTGGTGTTGGCAGTGTGAGCTCTAGACATGAGGCTGGTGTTGGCAGTGTGAACTCTAGACATGAGGCTGGTGTTGGCAGTGTGAACTTTAGACATGAGGCTGGTGTTGGCAGTGTGAGCTCTAGACATGAGGCTGGTGTTGGCAGTGTGAGCTCTAGACATGAGGCTGGTGTTGGCAGTGTGAGCTCTAGACATGAGGCTGGTGTTGGCAGTGTGAACTCTAGACATGGGGCTGGTGCTGGCAGTGTGAACTCTAGACATGAGGCTGGTGTTGGCAGTGTGAACTCTAGACATGAGGCTGGTGTTGGCAGTGTGAGCTCTAGACATGAGGCTGGTGTTGGCAGTGTGAGCTCTAGACATGAGGCTGGTGTTGGCAGTGTGAGCTCTAGACATGAGGCTGGTGTTGACAGTGTGAACTCTAGACACGAGGCTGGTGTTGGCATTGTGAACTCTAGACATGAGGCTGGTGTTGGCATTGTGAACTCTAGACATGAGGCTGGTGTTGGCAGTGTGAACTCTAGACATGGGGCTGGTGTTGGCAGTGTTAGCTCTAGACATGGAGCTGGTGCTGGCATTGCGAACTTTGGGCTGATCTAAATATAGACGTGTTTGCGTGTGAACCGCGGGCGTGCGGTTTGTGTGCAACTGTGTGTTTCACGGTCGCGAGTGGGGCAAGTTTGCGTGTGACCAGTGTGTATTAGCGTGGCGAGGCGTTGGTTCTCGAACCGACACGAGCAATACCCGGTAGGCACGCAACGTTGGGCCAACGTGAGCACGTGGTCACAACCGTCGGATCAACGTTAGGCGAAACGTGGCACGTTAACTGGGTGTTTATGTGACATCCCACACATGACGCACGCATATGGTGAATAATTCAGTCCAGGCATCGATCTCACTGAAGTCCATTTTGTTTGAAAGTGCTTTTTTAAATACTCAACGTGTTGAAAAAGTAGCCGGGGGCTTGAAATGTGAACGAATGCAAATGAACCAAATGGATCCACCATTTATAATTTCCAAAGGATTTTTTCTTTGAATAAAAAGGCACCATATTCGACTGAGAAAAAAAAAGTCAACGGGAAGTCGAGTAGACAACAAAAAGCAAAAGGGTGCAACAAGGCAGCAAGCAGTCAGCAGCAGGAACAAGACAAAAACAAAGATCCCCCGTATAGCCTTACCAGACTGTTGGGGCAAGTGCTGTTAGCGAGCAGCCCCTATGAAGGCCGGAACGGCACAACAAAGGGGTGGAGTGGCCAACACCACGCCCGGCCGCCTTTGTCTCTCCGGTGGCGATGTTTACACACCGCACTAGGTACTAATTTGAGGCTGAGTCGACCTAGGGGAGGCCCATCACTGGTTCAAATCATTTTCACTGGACCAGGACACGGTCCTACAGGCTGCGACGAGACTTGGAGAGGTACATCCAAAAACCACTACCACCACACACCTCTGGCGAGAGATGCCTTTTATGCAAGTAACAGTCAGAGGTCGCAAACGGGTTTCGATTCCTTACCCGTACCCATACCCGGCCGCACCAGGGTCGCAATCGGGTACCCGTACCCTACCCGATACCCGCCTACCCGTACCCGGCCGGGTATCGGGTAGGGTACGGATACGGGTGCCCGATTGCGACCTCTGGGATGAAGCCATGTTGCAGGCGCGGGTGGGTTGATTCTAGGAACTTGAATTGTGAGAAGAGACAAGACGTTGGGAAATGAGTGACGAACGGTTACTCACCTGTGACTCACGGCCTACCCGGCTACCCGTACCCGGCCGCACCAGGGTCGCAAACGGGTACCCGTACCCGGCCGGGTACGGGTAGCCGGGTATCGGGTAGGGTATCGGGTACCCGATTGCGACCTCTGGTAACAATGCATGTACTGATCAATTGTATCATATTTAGACTCGCGTCATCCATGCATGGAATTGCGTGTGCCCAGAACTAAATCTAGAGGATGTGTGTCAATGTTGTATGCATTTCATTCACGTGTAATCCCGTGGCCAACTGTACAGGGGCTACATTCATCACAGCGGTAATTAAATGACGACGCGAAATCGTGCACAGGCATGGATTCCGCATTGCCTTCCAACATCCCTTTGCGCTCGGAAGTTAGTTTTTACTTAATGGATATTTTACGCGTTACGACATACGAATCAGAAACATGTGGACATTAACCCTTTCCCGTTACGAGACGTCTACGAGGTTTGCAGGGTGTGGGAGTCCCGTTCAGCGTTGAATCTCAGATCTCGTAAAGCGGTTGAGCGTTAATTTTACTTAGAGAGGCGTAGCACCATTGTTTTCAAACACGTCGTACTCACCGCAGAGAACTGTAGTGACACGACCGCACTCTATGATAGGTGGCGCCAAACTGTGCCACGAACCCTCCCGCATGGCCTTGTTGGGAGCCTCGGTACGTCTTCCGACCTGAAGACGTTCCGATAACGTTATTTTAGAAAAATATTTCACTGGTACGTCTTCACGTCGGAAGATGACGTACTTGTACGTCGTCTTCCGTATTTGTACGTCGTCGGAAGAAAAACTGATGACATACGCTACGTCATGGGAATGGGTTAACAAAGATCAGAGAGAGTGTGAAAATAAATGTAAGGTAATAGGTTTTAACCCTTTCAACTGGTACAAAAACTGACACCTTTATACAAGGCATCATGTTTGCAATAACCACAACACAAGCAGTCAAAATGCAAACAAAAAGAAACAACTCTGATAATGATATGCACTGTCCTTGAAGTTGATTGGTCCACACCCGAGACAGCTTTCTTAGAGCCTAGTCTCCATTGGTGTTGGACCAGATGACCAGTTGAAAGGGTAAAAACCTATTACTATATTTTTCCACTGGTAAAGGAGATGTCTCATAGTATATGTAAGGTGTTCTTGGTTCTTTCGGTAAAGTCACGTAGAATTGAAATAATAAAAATAAAACATAATAAAATAATTCTCACGACGTTTCGGCCACAACGCAAGTAGCCGTCCTCAGGTGGAGATCAGGTCTGTCGAGGAGACAGAGTCTGAATGACAAGCCCCAGGCTTGTAGTGACTATTTAAGCTGAGATGGAGGGGCGTGAGAATTATTTTATTATGTTTTATTTTTATTATTTTATTATTTCAATTCTACGTGACTTTACCGAAAGAACCAAGAAGATGAATCCCTGCAGTCACGAAAGCTTTCAATCGAAATATGTAAGGTGTTCAAAGAAGCACTGGGCGAACACTGCGCGACCCCCGTTGCAAGTTCAGATGATAAATTAGTCATTATACATTCTGGTCATGCTGTGTCCCTCACCTGATCTCTCGCAAAACAAGGCGAGCACCGATAACCGGGTATTGGATGACAGCTTGGCTTGGGAAGAACAATCTGCCCCACAATGCCTCGTGTGTTCCCACACGGAGGCACGGGAGGCAGCGTCGCCCACGCATGGAATCGGTCTGCAGCCATCAATAGCTCCCGTCTTGGATGCTATAAAAAGTAACATCTGTCCGAGCAGTTCCACAAATAAACTGGGCTATAGAGCTCTTTTTCAGAAGCGACCCGGCCACAAAATTACAGCTCAACGAAGTGGCTTATGATGTGGAAAGTCATAGCAGTGGAATAATCTAAAATACGTCGATTCAAAATGTGGAGGAAAAAAACCTTGAAGACGCGGAGAAAAATCCGCGTGACCACGATGAGAGAGGGAGACACGCAAACTCCAAATATACAGCAGGCGTCGGGGTCGGGATCGGGATCAAACCCACAACCTCCTGTAAACCAGGCGAGGTAGTTAACATCTCCTTGCAACCGTGATGATGATGAGAGGGAGACACGCAAACTCCAAATATACAGCAGCAGGCGTCAGGGTCGGGATCGAACCCACGACCTCCTGTGTACCAGGCGAGGTAGTTAACATCTCGCCACTGCGGCACCCCAGTCGTCTACCACCGACACCTTTAAAGTGTCTCTGCCGCATGTGGTGTGTGCTGTGCGAAGGCTCGCGTGACATGGTGCCCCCCGCACGTCACTCGGAAACCCACGGGGGTTCCTTTCCCACCCACGACGTCGCCAACAAAGAAGGTGAGGTTCACCACGTGACCATCTCGTGTATGTATGTTGAACTTCTTTCGCAACGTACGTAGCCAACAGCGCCAATCGGAGGTAACTGAACACAAAAATTAGTGTTTAAAGAATGAGTTTTCAATCTGGATATAAAAGTGCATTAGCTCCAGTCGCTTCCTAATGTCGGAAGGAAGCGCGTTCCAGACGGCCGCAGAAGCGCACACAAAAGCGCGCGATGCGGTGACCGCCTTCGTTCGATGGCCGAGCCAAAATCCGCTGCTGCTGTGCGGATGACCGGAGTTCCCGTGATGGTTTATGTTCCTTGACGAGCTCAGCAGCGAGGTATTGCGATCCATTTGTGGCAAGCACTCTGTGTGCAGTGAGTGCGACCCTATAATGTATTCGCTCAGCAAAAGCAAGTCAATGCAACTCGGCCACTGGACGGACACGGTCGGATCTTGCAGTACCCCCGTCACGACACGTGCGTCCGCGTGGGAGAAATATTAATACCCCCGCCGCCCCCCCCCCCCCCAGTGTGGCAAATAAATGTCCCCGTGTCTTTATGTTCACGACGACGGAAAGTCCCGTGTCACCTTATACCCGTTGCCAATGCGTCCGCTCGTTTCTAAAAAGCAGGGTTGTAAAACTTTTTTTAATTTTACCAGGTAAGGCCCCATTGAGCGATGTAGCTCTTTTTCAGAAGTGACCTGACTGTCACAAATGACAGCTCAACCAAGTAGCTTATCACGAGGAAATGTACAGCAGCCAAATACTCTTGAACGCATGTGGATTCTAAATGTGGAAGGAAAAACCGGAGGACCTCTCTCTCTCTCTCTCCCTCCCCGCGGTCGCGTGAATTTTCTCGAGGTCCTCCGGCTTTTCCTTCCACATTTAGAATCAACATGCGTTCAAGAATATTTGGCTGCTGTACATTTACAAATGATAGCTCAACCAAGTAGCTTATCACGTGGAAATGTACAGCAGCCAAATACTCTTGAACACATGTTGATTCTAAATTTGGAAGGAAAAACCGGGGGACCTTGAGAAAAATCCACACGATCGTGGGGAGGGAGAGAAAGAGAGACACGCAAATTCCAAATATACAGTTGTTAGGGTCTGGATCGAACCCACG
The DNA here is from genome assembly GCF_015708825.2 of Lethenteron reissneri. Lineage (NCBI taxonomy): Eukaryota > Metazoa > Chordata > Hyperoartia > Petromyzontiformes > Petromyzontidae > Lethenteron > Lethenteron reissneri. Next base: position 7,575,220 of record NC_083780.1, read on the forward strand.
ACCTCCTGTATACAAGGCGAGGTAGTTAACATCTCTCCACCTTAGCACTCATGTAACAACGGTGCATCGATGCATTGAGTAACATTGATTCTGATGCTCATGATACAAGCATAAAACGACGTAGAAATTATGTTAGAATTTACGGAAATAACATGGAAATACATTTGCTAATTAACATTTAAGCAGCGTTAACAGAACTGCAAAGCAGACCAAAGTTGAGGAGGAGTAAACATGAGAGGGTTAAAACGAGAGTCAAAAAAAAATATTATTGGTTCAAATCGTCACAATCTTGACAATTCGTTCCAATCACAGGAGGAGGAGGGGGGATGGTGACTTGTCAAGGAAGGGTAACAAAGCAATAGGAAGCGGCATCACTCCGCACCACACAAACATCACAATGGCAAACAGAACGCCGTCACAGAATTCTACGGGGAATGCACGGGGGGGGGGGGGGGGGGGGGACCACCACAAAGGTCACGGGACTGTGTCGAGAATAGGTCTGCATATATAACCTTCAAGATACATGGACAACACCGTACTGCGAAACGTAACGCAGCAACACCTGTGCCACGAAGAAGGGACACTGCCGGGAAACGTGGCCTTTTGTCATATTTAGTTTGATTTTTAAAGGCCACCACGTTGATGACGAATGTGCCACCACTGGTGACGCAGCAGCAGCAGCAGCATCACCAGATAATTTAATTTTACTAACTATTGTAGAGGTGCAATGACGGAGCCAGGATTTTCAATGAGAAATGATAGAGGAGTTGTTAGTAAGTAAGGACTTGTCGCTTGCTTTTTATCCGACGCGTGTGCGGTGATGGCGCAGCCATCGATCGAGGGTCGAATTCGAACCGCGTTGTGTGATCGGCATCGCGCTCGCTGAAGGTGTTGACGCCTTCAGGGAAGTTATGTGCTGTAAACGCAACTTGTACACAATTCTGTGAGTCACTTATAACTGCTTTGCCGTTATTTATTGCCAATTATGGACTCAGACTATTGTCCTATCATCTCATAGAGTCCCTGGCACATAATAATATGCTTCACAGTGGCAGTGGGGGTCGCAAAATGCCGATTTATTATGAATAAACCCCAATTATCCGATAGAAATTACGGATTTCGATCGGATCATTGGGGGGGGGGGGGGGGCACGTGCCACCCCACCCCCCACTGGCTGCGCCAGTGTAGAGGGTGTTTACATTGTGAAACGCACACTGCAAACTTGGACAGGCCTTCATCGTCGACATTTGAACAGGTACCAGGTGATGGCTGTAGAGGTCATGCTTGGGTACACAGTGACTGTTTAGCCCAAGTGCATTTGCAAACCATGTGGTGCACACACACACACGCAACGACCCCCGTGTAGCCTTTAACATGCTGCCAGGGCGAGTGCTGTTTGCGCGCACGAAGTGGCGGTGGCGTCACCAGCAGCAGAGTCAGAGTGTGTATTTACACCAGAGGTCGCAAACGGGTTTTGATTCCTTACCCGTACCCGGCCGCACCAGGGTCGCAAACGGGTACCCGTACCCGGCAGTAGCCGTACCCTACCCGTACCCGGCCGGGTACGGGTAGGGTACAGGTATCGGGTACCTGATTGCGACCTCTGGGATGAAGCCATGTTGCAGGCGCGGGTGGGTTGATTCTAAGAACTTGAATTGTGAGAAGAGACAAGACGTTGGGAAATGAGTGACAAACGGTGACTCAGCAGTGACTCACGGCCTACCCGTACCCGGCCGCACCAGGGTCGCAAACGGGTACCCGGCTACCCGTACCCGGCCAGGTACGGGTAGCCGGGTATCAGGTAGGGTACGGGTAGCCGGGTATCGGGTACCCGGTTGCGACCTCTGATTTACACTGCAGGAGGAATCCGATGGGCTATAAACATCTTATTTACACTATGAGACATCTCCTTTACCAGTGGCAAAATATAGTAATAGGTTTTTACCCTTTCAACTGGTAGAAAAACTGACACCTTTATACAAGGCATCATGTTTGCAACAACCGCAACACAAGCAGTTAAAATGCAAAAAAAAACTCTGATGATGATGATATGCACTGTCCTTGAAGTTGATTGGTCCACACCCGAGACAGCTTTTCTTAGAGCCTAGTCTCCATCAACTTCAAGGACAATGCATATCATTGTCATCATCAGAGTTGTTTATTTTTGTTTGCATTTTGACTGCTTGTGTTGCGGTTGTTGCAAACATGATGCCTTGTATAAAGGTGTCAGTTTTTGTACCAGTTGAAAGGGTAAAAACTTATTAGTATCTTATTGACAGATGTCCAATATCAGATTCTGTATTTATACTCGAGGAATCCGATGATCTATCAAGCTCTTTTTCGCAGATGTCCAGTAGGGACGGGTCAAACCGTTATAAAAAAAAACACAATACAAAAACACAACAGGAGTGCAAGTATACGAAATACAAACAAATCACTTTTTTTTTTAATGGTACAAAAAAAACCATGTTTTTCTCTTACCGAGTAAAGCCACACATTGATAGCTCAACAGAGTGGCTTACGGCATGGAAAATTTAGAACCAGCCAAAATCATCCAAATAATCTAAAATTGTGTGCCAGGCTAGGTGCACTTTTGAGGGCCACGTTCAAGTGACAGTCAGAGGTCACGGCAAGTGACAGGCGGAGGTCACGGCAAGTGACAGATGGAGGTCACGGCAAGTGACAGATGGAGGTCACGGCAAGTGACAGAGGTAACGGCAAGTGACAGGATGAGGTCACGGCAAGTGACAGGCGGAGGTCACGGCAAGTGGCGGAGGTCACGGCAAGTGACAGAGGTCACGGCAAGTGACAAGAGGTCACGGCAAGTGACAGGATGAGGTCACGGCAAGTGCCAGGCGGAGGTCACGGCAAGTGACAAGAGGTCACGGCAAGTGACAAGAGGTCACGGCAAGTGACAGAGGTCACGGCAAGTGACAGAGGTCACGGCAAGTGACAGAGGTCACGGCAAGTGACAGGCGGAGGTCACGGCAAGTGCCAGGCAGAGGTCACGGCAAGTGACAAGAGGTCACGGCAAGTGACAGGCGGAGGTCACGGCACAGACCCCAATGTGCCGGTTAACCCTTGGGCATGGAAACTTGCCAGCTGATTTACTCCCAATGCGGCCAGCCAATCAGCGCGAGCCGTGCGCGCACACCCCCAGCCCGGCCCCCACCCCAAGCCCCCCCCCCCCGCCCCTCCACAACGCCCCCCTCTTCCCATTGGACGAGCGCACGCCCATGCCCCCCACACACACCCCAAGGCCCCATAGCTTCCGAATCGATTCAAAGTACACGATTCCCCCAGTTTACGATTCTCAAGTTCACGGCACGCCCGGCCGCAGAGGCGAATCGCGCTTTTCGAGAGTCGATAGGCGAGAATCGATTCTTGGTGAATGAGCACGAATACAGTACACGTGGTGGTTCGAAGCCGGTCACACGCTTTGGCTTTGTACTGCGCCACGCCTCGAGGTGGATGGGGATCGTGGCGCTTGGGAGTGAACTGCGTGGGCTGACGGAACATGTGGTGGTTAGGAGATGTTAACGAGCTGGCCTGGTATACAGGAGGTCGTGGGTTCGACCTTGACGTCCTGCTGTATATTTGGAGTTTTTGTCTCTCATCATCATCACGGTGGCAAGGAGATGTTAACTACCTCGCCTGGTATACAGGAAGTCGTGGGTTCGACCCTGACCCTAACGCCTGCTGCTGTATATTTGGAGTTTGCGTGTCTCTCATCATCACGGTGGTTAGGAGATGTTAACGAGCTCGCCTGGTGTACAGGAAGGTGTGGGTTCGATCCTGACGACCTGCTGTATATTTGGAGTTTTTGTCTCTCTCAATCATCACGGTGGCTAGGAGATGTTAACTACCTCGCCTGGTGTACAGGAAGGCGTGGGTTCGATCCTGACGACCTGCTGTATATTTGGAGTTTTTGTCTCTCTCAATCATCACGGTGGCTAGGAGATGTTAACTACCTCGCCTGGTGTACAGGAAGGCGTGGGTTCGATCCTGACGACCTGCTGTATATTTGGAGTTTTTGTCTCTCTCAATCATCACGGTGGCTATGAGATGTTAACTACCTCGCCTGGTATACAGGAGGTCGTGGGTTCGACCCTGACGCCTGCTGTATATTTGGAGTTTTCGTCTTTTTCTCATCATCATCATCACGGTGGCTAGGAGATGTTAACTACCACGCCTGGTGTACAGGAGGTCGTGGGTTCTATCCCGACCCTGACGCCTGCTGCTGTATATTTGGAGTTTGCGTGTCTCCCTCTCTCGTCGTGGTCGCGTGGATTTATTTATCCGGGTCCTCCGGTTTTTCCCACCACACTTAGAATCGACATCACGCGTTTAAGAGTAACTTTGGCCGCTGTTCGTTCCCTAGCGATGCCCATCAGCAGCCACTTCGTTGAGCTATCATTTGATAGCCGTCTGAAAAAACAGAGCTACAATATAGCTCAGTGGGGCATGACCTGGTAAAATAAAAATAATAATATATGAGCAGACAAGCAAACAACAGCTGTACCGAACAGTACAAACGACGCGTTACAGCATCTTAGAGTTGGGGACGAGGCAGGAGACAGAGCAGACATACGTCTACACTTATACACGATACGCAGAAAGACAGCGCCAGACCAACGCTGGAAAAATGAACGAGAATGCGCAGAGCGAGACGTAACAATTCTTGGAACGGTATCAGACGTCGTTTGAGACACACAGCAGGCAAAGAGACGTGTAGCAGCAAGTTTCCACTCTTGCTGCCAAAGTGTACACACACACGCACAATAACGCGTCAATGTAAACATCTGAAATGCCTCCAATGGGGAAAGAAAGATTTCGACATTTCAGCCGACTGGCACTCAGACAAAACCAGACAATGTTCTAGATTTGAAGTTTTCGTGACTGCAAGGATTCATACTCTTTGGTTTTTTTCGGTAAAGTCACGTAGGTGAAAAATTAAAATAAATTAAATCACGACGTTTCGGAGGCAACACAAGCTTCCGTCTTCAGGTGGAACGGTCACAGCAAACTTGATACAGTCATTTTGCTGCGATGGTCACAGCAAACTTGATAGTCATTTTGCTGTAATGGTCACAGCAAACTTGATACAGTCATTTTGCTGTAATGGTCACAGCAAACTTGATACAGTCATTTTGCTGTGATGGTCACAGCAAACTTTATAGTCATTTTGCTGTAATGGTCACAGAAAACTTGATACAGTCATTTTGCTGTGATGGTCACAGCAAACTTGATACAGTCATTTTGCTGTGATGGTTCCACCTGAAGACGGAAGCTTGCGTTGCCTCCGAAACGTCGTGATTTATTTTGTCTTAATTTTTTACCTACGTGACTTCACCGAAAAAAAACAAAGAGTAGACAATGTTCTGTAGAGTTTTTTTTATTGTCGATAACACTGCTGGATGAGGGCGTGCCCACTACTTGGGGGTTCATTTGACCATGTCCCTTCACGCCGGTCAGTTCTGGATTCTTTGTCAGGGTGGGGTAGTGGGCATACAGGGTACTTCACATGTTTTTTTTACATTTATGACAATTTGCAACAATACCACGAGAAATGTGCCTCCGGAGATCACTTGGAGAAGCTTCCAGGCCACGCGTTGACAATGATGGTGAACAAGTGAAGACCCTTTGACTTTTTGAAGCTATTAACATAACATTTGTTAATTGTTTTTTTATCCTTCTATCTGGCAACAGAACTGACACCTTTTTTACAACGAGTCATGTTTGCATAGACCACAATACCTGCAGTCATGCAAACAAAAAACATAACTCTGATAATGTATGCACTGTCCTTGAAGTTGATTGGTCCACACCCGAGACAGCTTTCCTTAGAGCCTAGTCTCACATGGGTTGGACCAGATGACGCCAAAAGGCGCACAACTCAAAGACAATGCACCATCAGAGTATGAGAGCTCGGGGTAAGCATTTACACCATTGGAACCTCATTTGCCTATAAAAAATATGATAATTGTTTTTTACCCTTTTATCTGGCAACAAAACTGACACCTTTTTTACAAGGAGTCATGTTTGCATAGACCACAATACCTGCAGTCATAATACAAACAAAAAACATAACTCTGATAATGTGTGCACTGTCCTTGAAGTGGATTGGTCCACACCCGAGACAGCTTTCCTTAGAGCCTAGTCTCACATGGGTTGGACCAGATGTTGCCAGATAGAAGGGTAAAAAAAACAATTATCATATTTTTTACTGGCAAATGAGGTTCCAATGGTGTAAATTACATTTCTTATCACGTTACAGTGAATTCTTATCCGTTCTGTTCCCATTAACAACGATAGTCCCATACGAGTGTTAACATTTGTTTAAGCACCCTGCATAAGTAGAGCACAACAATAGACACAATTGCTGCGTTGCCCCTTCCAGTGCACAACAACAACAAGTTGCCCCCCCCCCCCCCCACCACGACAACCGGTTGTGTGTGCACAGTGGTCAACCTCCCGTACAAGGCACGAGAACCCAGGCACCCTGGGCTGGACGGCGTTACAAACGGTAGCGATGTTCCTCCCAGGTGAAATGTTTGAATTGCGAAGAGAGCAGAACGAATGTTCCAGACGGACGGCTCTTTCCCCATGGCTTGTCGGGAAGGAGGGGAGGGGACGACTGCCTCCACTCCCCCTAAGGGGTAAATGTTCGTGAATGTGTCTCGTAAAGGGACTTTTTAGATTGCCATCACTCTCGAATGCAACAGGTTAGTGATGGGCTTTCTCCGCATACTCTACGATGATGAGATGTTAACTACCTCGCCTGGTGTGCAGGAGGTCGTGGGTTCGATCCCGACCCTGCCGCCTGCTGTATATTTGGAGTTTGCGTGTCTCTCATCATCATCATCATCACGGTGGCTAGGAGATGTTAATTACCTCACCCAGTATACAGGAGGTCGTGGGTTCGATCCCGACCGTGCCGCCCGCTGTATATTTGGAGTTTGTGTCTCTCTCATCATCATCATCACCACGGTGGCTAGGAGATGTTAATTACCTCGCCTAGTACACAGGAGGTTGTGGGTTCGATCCCGACCCTGACGCCTGCTGCTGTAGATTTGAAAATTGCTTGTCTCTCTCTCTCCGTGGTCGCGTGGAATTTCTCCGGGTCCTCCGGATTTTCCCTCCACGTTTAGAAATCAACATCACATTCAGAGTATTTGGCTGCGATACATTTCCACATGATGATGAGCCACTTCGTTGAGCTATCATTTGTGGTCAAGTCGCTTCTGAAAAAGAGCAGTATAGCTCAGTGGGCCTTCGCTAGTAAAATAAAATAGTTTCGTAGTTTAAACTCCTCCCAGAAGATGCACAACAGCAGCAGCACCCTGCCTGCCTGACGATGCCTGCATCGGTCACGAACAGCAGTCGACCACAGACTGCTACAATTTAAGTTTGTGAGCCGTTCTTACATTCAGTTTTGGAAGAAGCTCCCAGCAAAAAACGGGGTTGCGGCAAAACGTCGGACATCACGCCGACCCGACACGCGGCACTACAAAACAACAGAAGCTACACAGCAGTGGTGCATTACCTGGGAGGTGCACGCCACCCCCAAGGGGTGTGAGATGCCCTTTCTGGGGGTGCGAGATGCCCTTTCTGGGGGTGCGAGACGTGACCAGATCTTGTTTTTTTAAAGGTAAATCATCTTAAAAACACAAATCAAGCACGGGCATCAAAGTTACAACTATTGTGTTTCATCAAACCCTATGTATATATTAACATACATTTTAAACAATTCAGAACCAATGGCTGCGGTCAAGTTTAAGAGCCACTGCTATACTGCGACAACCACGTACCAGTGACGTGTACACAACATTGGCGAGTCCCAGCAAGTGGAACTCCCGGCCACGTGTACTCACAACAGCCGAGGCTTCACGTTACACACACACACACGCCACTAAAGGCAAAGGACCCCCGTGTAGCCTACACAGAGTTACAGGGGCAAGTGCTGTTAGCGAGCACCTATTAAGGCACGCAAGGCACACGAGAGAGGTGGGTGGCCAGCATCACGCCCGGCCGCCTTTGTCTCCCCCGGTGGCGATGTTTTACACACACCGCACCAGGTACTCATTTGAGGCCGAGTCGACCTAGGGGAGGCCCCGGACTGGTTCAAATATTGAAACGTGAGCGGCAATCTAACTCGGGTCGCCGGCTTCGTGGCGCAATTACGCCAACCCACAACCACACTACCGCTCCCATGACATTGACACACACCACCACCACCACAACACAACACACTTAACACCATCACGCCACCCTGCCACCAACCCACCACCACATCCGCAAACATCAACTGGCGCAATAAACCAAGGGCCCCGTAAATGGGCAAAGATTTCCACCCCCGGTGCAAGCCTTTTCGGAGGCTGCTTGTGATGGATGGGGTATATGGGATGGATGGGGTGGATGGGATGGATAGGATGGATGGGTTGCATGGGGAGGATGAGATGGATGGGGTGTATGGGATGGATGGGGTGGATGGGATGGATGGGGGTGGATGGGGTAAATGGGATGGATGGGGTGGATGGGGTGGAGTGAATGGATGGGATGGATGGGATGGGGGTGGATGGGGTGTATGGGATGGATTGGGTGGATGTGGTGGATGGGATGGGGTGTATGAGATGGGATGGATGGGGTGGAGTGAATGGGGTGGATGGGATGGATGGGATGGGGGTGGATGGGGGTGGATGGGGGTGGATGGGATGGATGGGGTGGATGGGGGTGGATGGGATGGATGAGGTGGATGGGATGGATGAGGTGGATGGGAAGGATGGGAAGGATGGGTTTTATGGGGAGGATGGGATGGATGGGGTGTATGGGATGGATGGGGTGTATGGGGTGGATGGGATGGATGGGGGGGACGAGGTGGATGGGAAGGATGGGTTTTATGGGGTGGATGGGGTGGATGGGGGTGGATGGGATGGATGGGGTGGATGGGGGTGGATGGGATGGATGGGGTGGATGAGGTGGATGGGAAGGATGGGAAGGATGGGTTTTATGGGATGGATGGGATGGATGGGGTGTATGGGATGGATGGGATGGATGGGGTGGATGGGGAGGATGGGATGGATGGGGTGTATGGGATGGATGGGATGTATGGGGAGGATGGGATGGATGGGGAGGATGGGATGGATGGGGTGTATGGGATGGATGGGGTGTATGGGGAGGATGGGATGGATGGGGAGGATGGGATGGATGGGGTGTATGGGATGGATGGGATAGATGGGATGGGTGGAGTGGATGGGGTGTATGGGATGGATGAGATGGATGGGGGTGGATGGGAAGGATGGGAAGGATGGGGATGGGATGGGGAGGATGGGATGGATGGGGTGTATGGGATGGATGGGGTGGATGGGATGGGTGGAGTGGATGGGGTGTATGGGATGGAGGAGATGGATGGGGGGGGATGGGAAGGATGGGAAGGATGGGGATGGATGGGGTGTATGGGATGGGGTGTATGGGATGGGGTGGATGGGATGGGGTGGATGGGATGGATGGGTGGATGGGGTGTATGGGATGGATGGGATGGATGGGGTGAATGTGGTGGATGGGGGAGGATGGGATGAATGGGGTGGGCGAGTGCTGTTTGTTAAGAGCGCGTCGCAGCGTCAACGAGGCACGGCGAGGTTGCCACAACACCACGCCCGGCCGCCTTTGTCTCCCCCCGGCGCCGACGTGTACACACCGAAGCGTGTACCCCCCCTTGGCTCATTTCAGACCGAGTCCACCTAGGGGAGGGCCCCAAAGACCGGTTCGAAAAATGTGTCGCCACGTGCGCTTTGCTCCGCGAGCCAAAATCTGCCGGCTGGTTCAGAGCACGGCGTGTTAACCGCTGCACCACCGCTCCCCACTAACACGCGCACGCACACCACAACCTTCACACGCAGCATCACCACACAGACAAAGACAAAGACAAAGATCCCCCGTGTAGCCTTAACATACCATTGGGGGCAAGTGCTGTTCAGGCGAAGACGCACACACACACACAGACAGACCCCACCATAACACCCAACACGCCCCCCCACCCCCCCCATTGTCACACATCCGCACACCGCATCACCACGCCGACACACGCACAAGCCGAAGAAGATTGTGAACCACAACCATCAACAACCATCCACAACCAGCGGCACAACATCACGACCGCCGCTCACTAGCAAGCTGAAGGAGCGGACGAGCTTGGTGGTGGTGGGGTGGTGGTAGTGGTGGTGGGGGGGTGTGGTGGTGGTGGTGTGGTGGTTGTGGTGGGGTGGTGGTGGTAATGGGGTGTTGGTTGTGGGGTGGTGGTGGTGGGGTGGTGGTGGTGGGGTGGTGGTGGTGGTGTGGTGGTGGTGGTGGCGTGGTGGTGGTGGCGGGGTGGTGGTGGCGGTGTGGTGGTGGTGGTGGTGGCGTGGTGGTGGTGGCGTGGTGGTGGTGGCGGGGTGGTGGTGGCGGGGTGGTGGTGGTGGGGTGGTGGTGGTGGTGGTGGGGTGTTGGTGGTGGTGGTGGTCTCGGTGGGGTGGTAATGGGGTGATGGTGGTGTGGGGTGGTGGTGGTGTTGGTGGTGGTAGTGTGGTGGTGGTGGTAGTAGTGGTGGTGGTGGTAGTAGTGGTGGTAGGGGTGGTAGTGGTGGAGTAGTGGTGGAGTGGTGGTAGTGGTGGAGTAGTGGTGGTATCCTTACTTTCGCCGCCTGCGACGTCAACCTCAGAATCGAGGTGGCCGCATTCTTTGCCGACAGAACCACGCCGCCTGCCATTATTCTCCTCCTCCGCCTTCTCTTTCTTCTCTGCCTCTCTCCGTCTCTCTCTCTCGCTGTCTCTATCACTACCCCTTGTCCTCTCCTCTCTCTATCTCCTGCTGCTACTTGCTACTCTCTCTCTCGCTCCTTTCCCTCCGCGTTGCACCGCCGGAGTTGACTTGGCAATGAATGGCTGAGGATCGAATCCACGACCAGTGACTCTCACCCCCCCGGGGCTCCCCGGTGTTGCGCATGCGTCAGACGGCACAAATACAACACGAGGTGGCGTGCAGGATGCCTGCCACCACCAGTGCAGCAGCCATGCTCACTCCACTGCTGGGTGATGGCACTAAACCACCATCAGTGCAGCAGCTATGCTCACTCCACTGCTGGGTGAGGGCATCAAACCACCATCAGTGCAGCAGCCATGCTCAATTCACTGCTGGATGATGGCACCACCCCACCATCAGTGCAGCAGCCATGCTTAATTCACTGCTGGATGATGTCACCAACCCACCATCAGTGCAGCAGCCATGCTTAATTCACTGCTGGATGATGTCACCACCCCACCATCAGTGCAGAAGCCATGCTCAATTCACTGCTGGATGATGTCACCACCCCACCATCAGTACAGCAGCCATGCTTAATTCACTGCTGGATGATGTCACCAACCCACCATCAGTGCAGCAGCCATGCTTAATTCACTGCTGGATGATGGCACCAACCCACCATCAGTGCGGCAGCCATGCTTAATTCACTGCTGGATGATGTCACCACCCCACCATCAGTGCAGCAGCCATGCTTAATTCACTGCTGGATGATGTCACCAACCCACCATCAGTGCGGCAGCCATGCTTAATTCACTGCTGGATGATGGCACCAACCCACCATCAGTGCAGCAGCCATGCTTAATTCACTGCTGGATGATGGCACCAACCCACCATCAGCGCAGCAGCCATGCTTAATTCACTGCTGGATGATGTCACCAACCCACCATCAGCGCAGCAGCCATGCTTAATTCACTGCTGGATGATGTCACCACCCCACCATCAGTACAGCAGCCATGCTCAATTCACTGCTGGATGATGTCACCACCCCACCATCAGTGCAGCAGCCATGCTCAATTCACTGCTGGATGATGGCACCACTCCACCATCAGTACAGCAGCCATGCTCAATTCACTGCTGGATGATGTCACCACCCCACCATCAGTGCAGCAGCCATGCTCAATTCACTGCTGGATGATGGCACCACTCCACCATCAGTACAGCAGCCATGCTCAATTCACTGCTGGATGATGTCACCAACCCACCATCAGTGCAGCAGCCATGCTTAATTCACTGCTGAATGATGGCACCACCCCACCATCAGTACAGCAGCCATGCTTAATTCACTGCTGGATGATGGCACCACCCCACCATCAGTACAGCAGCCATGCTTAATTCACTGCTGGATGATGGCACCACTCCACCATCAGTACAGCAGCCATGCTCAATTCACTGCTGGATGATGGCACCACTCCACCATCAGTACAGCAGCCATGCTTAATTCACTGCTGGATGATGTCACCACCCCACCATCAATACAGCAGCCATGCTCAATTCACTGCTGGATGATGTCACCACCCCACCATCAGTGCAGCAGCCATGCTCAATTCACTGCTGGATGATGTCACCACCCCACCATCAATACAGCAGCCATGCTCAATTCACTGCTGGATGATGTCACCACCCCACCATCAGTGCAGCAGCCATGCTTAATTCACTGCTGGATGATGTCACCAACCCACCATCAGTACAGCAGCCATGCTCAATTCACTGCTGGATGATGTCACCACCCCACCATCAGTGCAGCAGCCATGCTCAATTCATTGCTGGATGATGTCACCACCCCACCATCAGTGCAACAGCCATGCTTAATTCACTGCTGGATGATGTCACCACCCCACCATCAGTGCAGCAGCCATGCTCAATTCACTGCTGGATGATGTCACCACCCCACCATCAGTGCAGCAGCCATGCTCAATTCACTGCTGGATGATGTCACCACCCCACCATCAGTGCAACAGCCATGCTCACTCCACTGCTGGGTGATGGCATCAACCCACTATCAGTGCAGCAGCCATGCTCAATTCACTGCTGGATGATGGCACCACTCCACCATCAGTACAGCAGCCATGCTCAATTCACTGCTGGATGATGTCACCACCCCACCATCAGTGCAGCAGCCATGCTCAATTCACTGCTGGATGATGGCACCACTCCACCATCAGTACAGAAGCCATGCTCAATTCACTGCTGGATGATGTCACCACCCCACCATCAGTGCAGCAGCCATGCTCAATTCACTGCTGGATGATGGCACCACTCCACCATCAGTACAGCAGCCATGCTCAATTCACTGCTGGATGATGTCACCAACCCACCATCAGTGCGGCAGCCATGCTTAATTCACTGCTGGATGATGTCACCAACCCACCATCAGTGCAGAAGCCATGCTCAATTCACTGCTGGATGATGTCACCACCCCACCATCAGTGCAGCAGCCATGCTTAATTCACTGCTGGATGATGTCACCAACCCACCATCAGTACAGCAGCCATGCTCAATTCACTGCTGGATGATGTCACCACCCCACCATCAGTGCAGCAGCCATGCTCAATTCACTGCTGGATGATGGCACCACTCCACCATCAGTGCAGAAGCCATGCTCAATTCACTGCTGGATGATGGCACCACTCCACCATCAGTACAGCAGCCATGCTTAATTCACTGCTGGATGATGTCACCAACCCACCATCAGCACAGCAGCCATGCTCAATTCATTGCTGGATGATGGCACCACCCCACCATCAGTGCAGCAGCCATGCTCAATTCACTGCTGGATGATGTCACCACTCCACCATCAGTACAGCAGCCATGCTCAATTCACTGCTTTATGATGTCACCACCCCACCATCAGTGCAGCAGCCATGCTCAATTCACTGCTGGATGATGTCACAACTCCACCATCAGTACAGCAGCCATGCTCAATTCACTGCTTTATGATGTCACCACCCCACCATCAGTACAGCAGCCATGCTCAATTCACTGCTGGATGATGTCACCAACCCACCATCAGTGCGGCAGCCATGCTTAATTCACTGCTGGATGATGTCACCAACCCACCATCAGTGCAGAAGCCATGCTCAATTCATTGCTGGATGATGTCACCACCCCACCATCAGTGCAGCAGCCATGCTCAATTCACTGCTGGATGATGGCACCACCCCACCATCAGTGCAGAAGCCATGCTCAATTCACTGCTGGATGATGGCACCACTCCACCATCAGTACAGCAGCCATGCTCAATTCACTGCTGGATGATGTCACCACCCCACCATCAGTGCAGAAGCCATGCTCAATTCACTGCTGGATGATGGCACCAACCCACCATCAGTACAGCAGCCATGCTCAATTCACTGCTGGATGATGTCACCAACCCACCATCAGTGCGGCAGCCATGCTTAATTCGCTGCTGGATGATGTTACCAATGACAAAGACGCCCCCCCGTATGGCATTTAGCAGACTGTTATGGGCAAAAGTCCAGCTATAAAGGCGACACGGGTTAGATCGCGTAAATATAAACGTGTCATTAACCCATACTCTTTGGTTCTTTCGGTAAAGTCCCGTAGGTATAAAATAAAATAAATTAAATCACGACGTTTCGGGCGCAACACAAGCGTCCGTCATCAGGTGGGACAACCACAGCAAGAAACAATTGCTTCAGCAATGGTTTATTTTCGATTTAAAGCTTTCGTGACTGCAGGGATTCATCTTCTTGGTTCTTTCGGTAAAGTCACGTAGAAGGGAAATAATAAAATTATAAAAATAAAACATGATAAAATAAAATATATATTTTATATAATATATAAAATGAAAGATATAAAATATATATTTTATTTAATTAATGAAACATAATAAAATAAAATATATATTTTATTATAATAAAATATTTTATTATGTTTTAAAAATCAAACATAATAAAATAAAAGATATATTTTATTTTATTAAAATAAAAAATATATTTTATTTGGTTATGTTTGATTTTTATTATTTTATTATTTCCCTTTTACGTGACTTTAACGAAAGAACCAAGAAGATCAATTATTTCTTGCTGTGGTTGTCCCACCTGATGAAGGACGCTTGTGTTGTGCCCGAAACGTCGTGATTTAATTTATGTTATTTTCTGCCCAGGTGACTTTACCGAAAGAACCAAAGAGTTTGGATCCCTGCAGTCACGGAAACTTCAAATCTAGAAAGTGTCATGAACCCACCACCACCCACAAAACGTGCCAATTCGTTACTCTCCAACACACCGGCGTGTTGGAGAGTAAACCCACCAGCCTTTCAACAAGAAAACCGTGGCGTGATACCTGTACTGAATATGATATTTTGTTTGTTTTAAATTAATTGTTTCGCCTGCAGGTGACGCTCAAGAGCGAGGTTGCGTCGTGCGCGCTTTGTGGATGTGATGGGGAGGGCGGTGCACAAGAATGACCGCCCCCCCCCCACATCATCCACTACCATGGGTGGAACAAGTAAACCCGTAAAAACAAAGTTTTTCACTATAAATCCTTTATATGCGTGGCATCGTGGCGGCTAGAGTCCTCTCGTCCTCTGGCTTGAGATGGCTGCCACCTATGGGTCAGATGATTGTCTGGCAGCATTAAAAATATGGAATTAAATATTTATTTATTATTCCCTAAACAGTGTAAAATTTTGGAAAAATTTTCACTAAAATGCATTGTCACGCACAACGAGTCTGTGTGCAAAATGTCAGCTCGATTGGATCACGGGAAGTGGGTTAAAAAACGACCGAAAATTTGCACGGTCCTAAGCAAGCAAGCGAACTTAATATAAAGGATTTAAAAAACCCGATTTTTCCAGCGGTAGGCATCGCGTTTTTTCTTTAATACAATTAAACCCGATTTCGGGGAATTAAAACCTGGTTTAATGAATACGAAACTCTGACTTTAAACCCTGCGCAAAACCTACGCATTTCACAAGTAGTACTAATCGCATATCTGTATTTCCCATAAATATGCTAAAATTCCTCTTGATATGCACATTATTTTGTCAAGGCGCTCTTCCTCCTCCCTCCCAGCTTAAATAGACGCTCCAAGCCTGGGGTGTGTCATTCAGACGCTGTCTTCTCGACAGACCTGTTCTTCACCGGAGGACGGCTGCTTGCGTTGTGGCCGAAACGTCGTGAGAATTATTTTATTATGTTTTATTTTTATTATTTTATTATTTCCATTCTATGTGACTTTACCGAAAGAACCAAGAAGATCTGACCCAAGGCTTAGGCTGCTTCCTCGTCGGTGCTGCTATCGTACTCGGGGGGGGCCGTCGGGCACGGGGTAGTCGTAGAATGCGGCGGGCAGGTTGGTCTTGATGAACACGAGCTTCTCCTCCACAATCGTGGGCGCCGCCAGTGAGTTCCTTAGCTTGGAAATGGATGAAGCCCATCGTTGAGAAGTGCGGTGCTGCAATTAGAACCAATTAAACCGGATTTCTCCCAATCTCAGATGATCGGGTTTAATATAGAAAGACAATTAAACCCGATTGTAAAAAACCCGACTGTGCCACCCTTGGCTACCACCAGCTGTGCAGACGTCGTCGATGGCTGAACCATGATTTTCAGGTAGTGGAGGGGGGGCAACCCCTCCAACAATGAGATATGATAGAGGAGTTGATAATTGGTTTTTTACCCTTCTATCTGGCAACAAAACTGACACTTTTTTTACAAGGAGTCATGTTTGCATAGACCACAATACCTGCAGTCGTAATGCAAACAAAAAACATAACTCTGATAATGTATGCACTGTCCTTTTATCAAAGTTATGTTTTTTGTTTGAATTATGACAGCAGGTATTGTGGTCTATGCAAACATGACTCCTCGTAACAAGTAAACCCGTAAAAACAAAGTTTTTCACTCTAAATCCTTTATATGCGTGGCGGCTAGAGTTCTCTCGTCCTCTGGCTTGAGATGGCTGCAATCTATGGGTCAGATGATTGTCTGCCAGTATTAAGCAACTGGTAATTAAATATTTAATTTGTTTTCCCTAAACAGTGTAAGATTTTGGAAAAAAAAAGTCACGAAAATTAATTGTCTCACACAACGAGTCTGTGTGGAAAATGTCAGCTCGATTGGATCACGGGAAGTGGGTTAAAAAACGACCGAAAGATTTGCACGGTCCTAAGCAAGCAAGCAAGCACGCAAGCACACGAACTTAATATAAAGGATTTTAAAAAGGTGTCAGTTTTGTTGCCAGATAGAAGGGTAAAAAACAATTATCATATTTTTACTGGCAAATGAGGTTCCAATGGGATAGAGGAGTTGTTAGTAAGTAATGACTTAATATTATTTGTTTTTTTCGGTAAATTCACGTAGCCATGGAGTCAAAATAAAATACATATTTAATTAATTTTTTACCTACGTGACTTTACCGAAAAAAACAAAGAGTATGAATCCTTGCAGTCACGAAAGCTTCAAATCTAGAAGTGAGGACTTGTCCCTTGCTTTTTATTCGAGGCGTGTGCGGCGATGGCGCAGACGTCAATCGAGGGTCGAATTCGAACCGCGTTGTGTGATCGGCATCGCGCTCGCTGAAGGTGAATGCCTTCAGGGAAGTCGTGTCCTGTAGACGCAACTGCGCACAATTCTGTGAGTCGCTTACAACCGCTTTGCCGTTACTTATTGCCAATTATGGACTCAGACTATTGTCCTATCATCTCATAGAGTCCCTGGGACGTAATAATATGCAACACAGTGGCAGTGGGGGTCGCAAAATGCCGATTTATTACTAATAAACCCCAATGATCCGAAATTAAGGATTTCGATCGGATCATTGGGTGGACACGTGCCACCACCCCCACCCCACTGGCTCCGTCAGTGCACGTCGTCACATCATGTCATCAAGACGTCACCGACGACGAGTGTTCCAATGATGCAACTGCACCGCATTATTGCGTTACACTTTTTTTACGTGAAATAATAATTTAATTTTGTTTTTTTTTATTCACAGGAGCCGAAATGGATGGGGGTGCACCCAGCATTCATTCTGAATCAGAGGGTGTCTACCAGCCTCGCCTGCAGTGCAGTCTCGCCTCTAATCTAAGTTGTCTTGTGGTTGTTGTTGTTTGACTTGCATCCCACTGGGATTTTTGCACACAGCGTTGGTGTACGGTGCTTTTTTCTGCAATATTTTGCTGTCTTTTCTTGGATTTTCTGTTTGCACTTAGTAACATATTCACTTTAAGATGTTTTTTGTTCATGTTTTAGTTTTTTGTTTGTTGCGGTTGCACCCGATTCAAGAACCGAATGGCTCACAGGGCTATACCTAATACATGAACTTGAACTCGACCCCTGTAATTCCATTCTCTGCGAGTCATCATCAAACAACATCCTCAAATCTACAAAGCTATCAACCCCTTATCAGTGCCCTGGCTTAGTACAGACCGTTTCAGACCTTATTGGTCACCCCGTGCCCCGTATAAATATCAACGTTCATCCCAAGCTGTAGCCATGGAGTCAACATTGGGGGGGGGACCCAAATGTTCCAGGAGGTCTGGGGACCCCCCCCCCCCAGAAAAAAAAATCTAAATTTGAAAACTCATTTCCTGCCTAAAATATTTAAAAAAATTCACCAACACATGGGATGGACTTTTTATTTATTTTTAACAATAATGTCTAATAGTGTATTGTATTACATTGCTGTTTTTTCTTTTTTTACCTTTTCTTGTTTCGTTGCGTGTAATGGCAGAGATTAAGGATTTATAAAGTACAACCATAACCACAATCATAGAAATAGAAATATATTTTATAGCAATATATTGGGGGGGACATTTTGAGCATATTTGTATATACACCACGCTACACAATACACTACACCACAGCACAAACTACACTATACACAACACTATAGACTACACTATACACCACACCACTACACACTATACTACACACTACACTAATTTACACTACATTGTTAAAGCCTCATGTCGGTTCTTTGCTGTCGGTCCCCTCGGTGTGGAAACTCTCTAATCCCGTGGCACATCTGCGACAGGAAATGCACTGTGACTTCTAAGAAACATCCGAAGGTTTCTCTCTCTGTCTGGGTCAGACTTTCGAGTTTGACCCCGCACCTCTTGAGTTGTTCAATTGTCTACACATTTTGCCAGGTTATGACATCGTTATTAAATCCTTTATATTAAGTTCGCTTGCTTGCTTAGGACCGTGCAAATATTTCGGTCGTTTTTTAACCCACTTCCCGTGATCCAATCGAGCTGACATTTTGCACACAGACTCGTTGTGCGTGACAATTAATTTTCGTGAAAAATGTTTTCCAAAATTTTACACTGTTTAGGGAATTTTTTTAAAATATTTAATTACCAATTGTTTAATGCTGCCAGACAATCATCTGACCCATAGGTGGCAGCCATCTCAAGCCAGAGGACGAGAGGACTCTAGCCGCCCCGATGCCACGCATATAAAGGATTTATAGGGAAAAACTTTGTTTTTACGGGTTAATTTTTTGTTGTTGTATGTTTGTGTTCTTGTGTTGCACCATGCGTCGCCCCACGTGCTCACGAGGTTGTGTCGGGGAATTCAAGTGAGCAGGCGATTGGCTCAGCTCTGCGACATCGGCTGGCCAATGTACAGAATAGCCCAAAAGTCAGGACCACATACAGTTATTACATTTGTTTCTTGCAGCACCAGCTTTCACATATTTTTAATGTTTATTCTTTGAGTTAATGTTTTATAGATCGTCATTAATATCTATTTTTGTTGTTCCTTTTCAGATGACTCTTTAAAAAATAAAAATATACCCAAAGACCAATGAGTTGAATTCATTTCACAAACGCATGCTAAAGAAGGCAGCTGTCATTAACAGAAACAATCCTACATTCGTTTCAAAAGATAATTCATGCATGCATTAATGTCAATGGTCGTCAATTTGAACATTTGCTCAAATTAATTAGATAACCCACACCTACGATTAGCAAGGTTGCCTAGTTATGGTGTGAAATAAGTTCAACATACGTACACACAACCCTTTGTGATTTGCTAAAATAAATATACAGGTGTGTGCCCTACCTAACTTTTGGGCCACCTTGTTAAATATTGCTTAAGCGCATTTAAATGCTTTTTTGTGCGGTACATCGTTGTGTTTTTTGTTGTGTGCTTTATCCCAGGTCTCCCCCTTCTTGGAGAAGAAGAGATTATCTCATTCTCATCTGGTCGCAAAAATAAAGTCGCATAGGCATCGATCCAGTTTTGAGTACATGCCATGTGCGAGGAGTGCTAATTAGACAAACATTCGTAGCAATCATCTGGTTATACCGCCCGATGAAAATAGAATACGATGCGATAACCGATTCACTTTGCATTTTTTCTCGTATTTAAAAAGGTACCGTGTACAACACTGAACGCGTTACCACCGCCGGACATGCCAACCGGTGTGTCTGGTGCAGACACACCTAACGCCGGAATGTTGCAAAGTTGGCAATGGCAGCTTCTGAATTACCGCTCTTACAAACTCCCACACCCATCGGGCTCGAGGCCAGTGCTCTTCATGACAGGACCCCCTGGTGGGGGAGGGGGGGGCCCACCCCGACACGATGCAAAAGTGACAACACCCCCCTCCCCCCCATCATCATTATCGTGCTGCTGTCAAACCCAACAACAATGGTTTCAAATGTGTGGCGGCAAGTTCACTCACACTGATGTCTTATCGTCAGTGAAAGTGCCCCTCTCCCCATCTTAAACGTAGTGAAGAACGCTGCTGTATGTTGGTTCTCAAATCTCACCTAGAATGCCAAATGTATATGCTGTATAGAATGTTTTTAGATGTGTAATGACGACTTGACACACTTCTCTTGAGATGGCACTTCATTGAAGACGCGTTCACTTGACATCAGGCGGAGACCCCCACCGCAACAGCCCCGGGTCTCCCGCGCATCAAAGATCAAAGATCCCCCGTGTAGCCTTAACAGACTGTAGGGCCAAGTGCTGTTAGCGAGCACCTATGAAGGCCAGAACGGTACACGAGGGGGTGGGTGGCCAGCACCACGCCCGACCGCCTTTGTCTCCCTAGCGACGATGTTTACACACACGCACCAGGTACTCATTTGAGGCTGAGTCGACCTAGGGGAGGCCCAGGACCGGTTCAGGGAAGGGACTGGTGGCCACCAGTCCCCGCGCATCTCCCCCTTATATACCGACATTAGGACACGCCCCCCTTCTCGATCATTCTCGCTGACTCTGGACGCTCGCTCCACCGGCAGACTCCACCGTCCGCTTCCGTCACCTGACCACGCTCCCTTCTCGATCATTCCCATAGGCACCAGTCCCTTCGCACTCACAGCTGATACCCCCGTCATTACCTCTCGTAACCACCAGTCCCTTCGCACTCACAGCTGATACCCCTGTCATTACCTCCCGTAACCACCAGTCCCTTCGCACTCACAGCTGATACCCCTGTCATTACCTCCCGTGACCACCAGTCCCTTCGCACTCACAGCTGATACCCCTGTCATTACCTCCCGTGGCCACCAGTCCCTTCGCACTCACAGCTGACTCCCCTGTCATTACCTCCCGCGGCCACTAGTCCCTTCGCACTCACAGCTGATACCCCCGTCATTAACCTCCCGTGGCCACCAGTCCCTTCACCCCTCACAGCTGATACCCCCGTCATTACCTCCCGTGGCCACCAGTCCCTTCACACTCACAGCTGATACCCCTGTCATTACCTCCAGTGGCCACCAGTCTCTTCACACTCACAACTGATACCCCAGTCATTACCTCCCGTGGCCACCAGTCCCTTCGCACTCACAGCTGATACCCCCGTCATTACCTCCCGTGGCCACCAGTCCCTTCACACCTCACAGCTGATACCCCCGTCATTACCTCCCGTGGCCACCAGTCCCTTCACACTCACAGCTGATACCCCTGTCATTACCTCCCGTGACCACCAGTCCCTTCACACTCACAGCTGATACCCCTGTCATTACCTCCCGTGACCACCAGTCCCTTCGCACTCACAGCTGATACCCCTGTCATTACCTCCCGTGACCACCAGTCCCTTCGCACTCACAGCTGACTCCCCCGTCATTACCTCCCGTGGCCACCAGTCCCTTCACACTCACAACTGATACCCCTGTCATTACCTCCCGTAACCACCAGTCCCTTCGCACTCACAACTGACTCCCCCGTCATTACCTCCCGTGGCCACCAGTCCCTTCACACTCACAACTGATACCCCAGTCATTACCTCCCGTGGCCACCAGTCCCTTCACACTCACAACTGATACCCCAGTCATTACCTCCCGTGGCCACCAGTCCCTTCGCACTGACAACTGATACCCCTGTCATTACCTCCCGCGGCCACTAGTCCCATCGCACTCACAGCTGATACCCCTGTCATTACCTCCTGTGGCCACCAGTTGCTTCATACCTCACAGCTGATACCCCCGTCATTACCTCCCGTGGTCACCAGTCCCTTCGCACTCACAACTGACTCCCCCGTCATTACCTCCCGTGGCCACCAGTCCCTTCACACTCACAACTGATACCCCAGTCATTACCTCCCGTGGCCACCAGTCTCTTCGTACTTACAACTGATACCCCTGTCATTACCTCCCGTGGCCACCAGTCCCTTTGCACTCACAACTGACTCCCCCGTCATTACCTCCCGTGGCCACCAGTCCCTTCGCACTTACAACTGATACCCCAATCATTACCTCCCGGAATCTGTGTGGGTGGCTTTCCTGTAGACATTCTGTCTACAGGAAAGCCACCCACACAGGAAAGCCACCCACACAGATTCCTACTTGAAACTGGATTCCCACCACCACCCATCTCAAAATAATTATCTCATTAAAACGCTATACCACAGAGCTCATGGCATTTCTGACCAACACCACCTGGCCAGTGAATTAAGACACGTACATCGGGCCCTCAGGATGAACAGATACTCTGACCGCACCATCCGCCAAGCTGTCTCTCCCACCATACAGAAACAGCCACATGAAACTCCGATCTAAACTATCACGTTGCCATACATAGCAGGCGTGACCAAAAAGATCTCCAAAATTCTAAACAAGCATAAGATCCAAGTCCAATTCAGTACAGTGCATAAAATCCGTGATCTGATTCCATCTGTGAAGGATGTCGTTCCTGACTTACAGTATCCTGGAGTCTACAAACTGAGTTGCATTTGTGGTGATTGCTACATTGGAGAAACGAAACGTCATGTCTCTGATCGTGTCCGCGAGCACAAGTCAGATCTGAAACACGGCAGAACTGATTCTTCGGCCGTTGCCGATCATTGCTACAACTCTGTGGGCTCTCATGAAATTGTCTTTTCCGAGACCAAGGTACTCTGCAAACCTCCTGGCTACTATCAAAAGGTTTGTACACGAAGCCATGCAAATATACAAACACAGACATAATTTCAACCGTGATGATGGGTACAAACTGAGTAATCATTGGAAAGATGTGATTAACCATGCAAAAAAGATTTAACTACACATATTTGGACCATCTTATTTGACAGACAACTATTCTTGAGTTACTGTACAGGTTACCGATAGACAGCCAGTTTTGTTTTACCATGTTTAGCTTCTTTTTTCACACACTGGTTTCCTGCTATAAGTTTTACCCACCAAACAACACAGCAGGAGGCTGTTTCTTCCTGACCTGCTTTTGTGCTTTTACCATCTACACGGCAGAGGCTCGGTCTCATTAGCAGCAGTTGCACTTTGAACAACTCTGGCACCCCCCCCCCCCCCCCTCTCAGGCTCAGTCCTTTGTTACGTAGACTAGCCGTAGTCTCAAGCCGCACCTTACCATAATAATAAAAAGTGGGCCGTTCCTGGCCCATCCCCCCCCCCCCCCCCATCAACCAGTATATATACGGGGTAGTATCTCTTAGAATCTCTCATTTACTTGATACAGCTATCGTGCTGTGACGGTTCCACCTGAAGACGAAAGCTTGTGTTGCCTCCGAAACGTCGTGATTTTTTTATTTAATTTTTATTTTACTTTAATTAATTTTTATTTTTTACCTACGTGACTTTACCGAAAGAACCTAAGAATATGATACTCCTGTCATTACCTCCCGTAACCACCAGTCCCTTCGTACTCACAACTGATACCCCTGTCATTACCTCCCGTGGCCACCAGTCCCTTCACACTCACAACTGATACCCCTGTCATTACCTCCCGTAACCACCAGTCCCTTCGCACTCACAACTGACTCCCCCGTCATTACCTCCCGTGGCCACCAGTCCCTTCACACTCACAACTGATACCCCAGTCATTACCTCCCGTGGCCACTAGTCCCTTCGCACTCACAGCTGACACCCCTGTCATTACCTCCCGTGGCCACCAGTCCATTCACACTGTAGGCCGACTCCCCTGTCATTACCTCCCGTGGCCACTAGTCCCCTCACACCGCACGCAGGCTCTATTATCATTACAAATGTACTGTATTAGATCTTATCGGTGAAAGTGGTCCCCCACTGCTCTGGGTCTTCCCCTTGGTTCCTGACCCCCCCGGGGCCCACTCCAATGTCCATCTCTGTAACCCGGTGAACCTTAAACGAACCTGTTACAATGCAACAATCCATCCGGCAACTGCACATGAGCAGATTTCATTGCTCCGTCTCCCACGTTGGACGTGCAGTGCTCCCGGGTAAGGCCCAGCGAGCTAGATAGCTAGGCCTCGGCAAGGTAAGATAAAAGTTAAAATGTAAAAAAAAACACGCCTACCGTTACCTTACCTTTTACCTTACCACAATACAATCACTCTACCCTACCTTTTACCTTGCCGAGGCCTATATATAGCTCTTTTCAGAAGCGACCTGGCGTCTTTGGCCACAAATGATAGCTCAATGAAGTGGCTTATCATGTGGCCATTTTTATAGCAGCCATAGCCGGAGGACCCAGAGTAGCAGTCCCGTATTAGGCACGCTAGCCCGGAGGCAGTACCTATAGAAGGGCCGTTGTTATTGCTAAGCTGCAGAGTGATTTCAACAAACTACAACATCAGCTAGTTGCTCTTAAACTAGTCCTGAATATCTCCAAAACCAAGGTGCTATGCTTCTCACCAGGGCTAAAGCAGGAAGTTATTTTTTCCCCAATTACATTCCTTAAATAATTATCAAATAGAGCAAGTCAAGATCTATAAGTATATTGGGGTCATTCTTGATTCAAAACTGAATTTTGAAGATCACATTGATTACATTGGTAAAAAGACAAAAATAAAAATTGCTTTTCTGTATCGACACAAGCACTGCTTCCCCCGTATGTTCCGTTTGGAATTGATAAAAGCTACCATACTGCCTCTACTTGATTACTGTGACATCGTGTATAAATCAGCCCCAAGTACTGTACTGAAGAAGCTTGACTCAATGTATCACTCGGCCTTAAGATTTGCATTGAACTGTCCATATAGGACTCACCACTGTGATCTCTACATTGGGTCAAACTTAACATCTCTCAATGTTCGACGGCTTGTGCATCAGATCTTATTTATTCATGATGTACTTACAAAAAAATCCGCAGATTACCTGCTGGATCTCCTCTCTGTTTCAAAGAACAAATTCGACCTAAGGTATTTGCTCATTTACCAGCTTCACATTCCCTATTGCCGTACAAATACTGGAGGAAGGGCCTTTGCTATTGATGCCCCCAGGGTCTGGATGCTATTGCCAATAAACTGAAACTTGAGTCACTACCTATGAGATCTTCACTCAAAACTGCTTTAGAAGAGTTGTACACCCCTAGCTGCCACTGTAATTCAGTGGCCTAAAATACAGTGTTTCGCTCCGGATGATCGCTGCAAAGTATGATCTTGTGTTTTGATTTAGTGTGCTGATCTTAAAGGTGCATTGAAAAATGTTGACACTCCGGCTGATGCTCCTGCTGTTGTGGAGTGACTCATGCAGCCAGCTATTGCTGCAGAGTTTAGTAATACATGTTGTTTACATCGTTAATTGTGAAAATTCCGTCACAGTTCCTATGATCACTGTTTCATTGCTTTTATGGCTTTATTTTGTTGACTTTTTTTAAAGTTTTTAGGTTTGGCCATGTTTGTTGTAGTACAGAGTTAGACTGATGGCCTTAATCTAAGTTGTCTTGTGGTTGTTGTTGTTGTTTGACTTGTATCCCACTGGGATTTTTGCACACAGGGTTGGTGTACGGTGCTTTTTCTGCAATATTTTGCTGTCTTTTCTTGGATTTTCTGTTTGCACATAGTCACTTGAAGATGTTTTCTTGTTCATGTTTTTGTTTGTTTTGTTTGTTGCGGTTGCACCCGATTCAAGAGCCGAATGGCTCACAGGGCTATACCTAATAAATGAAACTTGAAACTTGAGTGTGCCGGGTTGTACTGCCAAACGTTGTGTTAAATAAATAGTGGTGCCTCCAAGACCCGCGTCCGACGTCTCCAGAATCCACAACATTACACATAAGCAACATTGCAAACCTCTCCCGAAGGTAGGAGAAACACCGTCCGCTTATTTCCTTTACCGCTTACATTCTCCGCAACTTTCGATTAACACGCACGCCTACGTACAACGACGCTTGTGCTTGATTTTTGTTACGTCCTATATTACGTAACGCTGCGTCGAGCTAGGACTCGTTTCTTTCGCGAGAGGCTTCCCTGCCCGTAGCATCTGGCGGTTCTCCAACATCGTTTCAAAGCGGACGCGGCGACTCTGCCGATGACGCGACGTGTCGAGGCGCGTCCACACTTTTGCTTGTGCCGTTTCGAAATCGGCAGAGGTGTGGACTCGAGTCATGTGACTTGGACTCGAGTCAAACTCGAGTCATGAATTTGATGACTTCAGACTCGACTTGGACTTGCATAACAATGACTTTGTCCCACCTCTGAGGTGTGGACTCGAGTCATGTGACTTGGACTCGAGTCAGACTCGAGTCATGAATTTGATGACTTCAGACTCGACTTGGACTTGCATAACAATGACTTTGTCCCACCTCTGAGATGTGGACTCGAGTCATGTGACTTGGACTCGAGTCAGACTCGAGTCATGAATTTGATGACTTCAGACTCGACTTGGACTTGCATAACAATGACTTTGTCCCACCTCTGAGATGTGGACTCGAGTCATGTGACTTGGACTCGAGTCAGACTCGAGTCATGAATTTGATGACTTCAGACTCGACTTGGACTTGCATAACAATGACTTTGTCCCACCTCTGAGGTGTGGACTCGAGTCATGTGACTTGGACTCGAGTCAGACTCGAGTCATGAATTTGATGACTTCAGACTCGACTTGGACTTGCATAACAATGACTTTGTCCCACCTCTGGAAATCGCTGCTGGTGGAAGTTTTACACCTCCTCAGCGGACCTTGGGGAAACCCAATGGGTTGTGTAAAGAATATTTTGGGTTTTTTTTACACGCTTTCTTTTAACTCACTCTATCTTCTTGGTTCTTTCGGTAAAGTCACGTAGAAGGGAAATAATAAAATAATAAAACTAAATAAAATTATTCTCACGACGTTTCGACCACAACGCAAGCAGCCGTCCTCAGGTAAAGAACAGGTCTGTCGGAAAGACAGCGTTTGAATGAACACCACCAAGCTTGGCAGCGTATATTTAAGCTGGGTTGGAAGGGGAAGAGCGCCTTGACAAAGGAATTTGCATATCAAGAGGAATTTTGCATATTTATGGGAAAAGTCACACGGGCATAATATGACTTTGAAAACCCCCCGCCCACCTCCTATGCATTCCACAAGTAATGACTAATCCCATATCTGCATTTCCCATAAATATGCTAAATTCCTCTTGATATGCAAATTCCGTTGTCAAGGCGCTCTTCCCCCTCCAACCCAGCTTAAATATACGCTGCCAAGCTTGGTGGTGTTCATTCAGACGCTGTCTTTCCGACAGCCCTGTTCTTCACCTGAGGACGGCTGCTTGCGTTGTGATCGAAACGTCGTGAGAGTTATTTTATTATGTTTTATTATTTTATTTTTTCCCTTCTACGTGACTTTACCGAAAGAACCAAGGAAGACGTTCTACTTAATTAAATAGACGTTTTAATAAATGTTTTCTCCTACAATATCAGTGCCACATTAAATGCGCACTACAATGACAATAGTTTAAAGCGATTTAAAGCATGTTTTATTTTCATAATGAAAACATGGTTTTTTTGGGGGGGGGGGAAGAGCTTTGTGACGTCATATTTGAGCGGGGGGGGGGGTCTGACTTTTTGTGACGCCGTGTGACGAGGAGTTGGGGGGGGGGGGGTGATCAAAAATCGTCCAAAATCGCGTGACGTCATTTATGGACGGCCCCACACCGGGTGTGTTCACAAACGCACGTGACCGACGTCCAGTAAGCCGCCGTCACGTTGGGCACAAAGCCACGCGTCTGTTGAGTCGCCGCGTGCAACCGCAGATGCCATCGTGCGTCCCACGTGTGACACATTAGGAAGGGACCACTCGTTTAATGATGTCCTTGTGCAGCAGCAAGGGGGGAGTAAAGTGTGGTTCTGTGAAAGTCCTTGCTGCTTTCATGGCTTTATTTTGGTGATTTTTGAAAAGTTTTTCGGTTTGGCCATGTTTGTTATAGTACAGAGTTAGACTGATGGCCTTAATCTAAGTTGTCTTGTGGTTGTTGTTTGACTTGCATCCCACTGGGATTGTTGCACACAGTGTTGGTGTACAGTGTTTTTTCTGCAATATTTTACTGTCTTTTCTTGGATTTTCTGTTTGCACTCAGTCACATATTCACTTTAAGATGTTTTCTTGTTCATGTTTTTGTTTTTTTGTTTGTTGCGGTTGCACCCGATTCAAGAGCCGAATGGCTCACAGGGCTATACCTAATAAATGAAACATTGATGTGCTGTGCAGTGCATCAATGCACGTGTGTCCAGCAGCATGCGATGACCGAGTTCGACCTGTAGGTGGCTGGGAGGCTTATTGAATAACCGCACTGGGAAACCAGTCACGTGGTTAATGGCGAGCACCTACCCAGCCGTCCTTCATTTCGAGTGTACAACACGCGGATCCCAAACAGGCCGAGCCGATTGCATTGCAGCACCACATGAGAGCCAAGGGCACCGCGACCCAGATTCAAACGAATAAACACCCGCCCCCCCCTCTATCTTTCCATCCCATCCCCACACACTTCCTGTCTCTCGCCCCCCATCACCACCAATTCTATCGGGTTTCCACGCTCGTGCCGCATAGAGCTCGTTTATAAAAAAAAAAGACAGACACGTGGTGGAGCTGAAACAACAACAAATTCCCCACCACCCACACGAACCTATCCCCTAAATCCGGAGTTTTTCACATCTGGGGTTTGTTTTGCAATAACTGTATTGTACACCCCCCCCCCCCCCTCCAAATGTTTAAAAAATATATTCGGTTACCAGTTCGCCGCACAATGTACAAACAAACACGACCCTGGCAATAATGGGTCTCTATGTCAGTCTATGGGTCTCTATGTCAGTCTATGGGTCTCTATGTCAGTCTATGGGTCTCTATGTCAGTCTATGGGTCTCTATGTCAGTCTATGGGTCTCTATGTCAGTCTATGGGTCTCTGTGCCAGTCTATGGGTCTCTATGTCAGTCTATGGGTCTCTATGTCAGTCTATGGGTCTCTATGTCAGTCTATGGGTCTCTATGTCAGTCTATGGGTCTCTGTGTCAGTCTATGGGTCTCTGTGCCAGTCTATGGGTCTCTATGTCAGTCTATGGGTCTCTATGTCAGTCTATGGGTCTCTATGTCAGTCTATGGGTCTCTATGTCAGTCTATGGGTCTCTATGTCAGTCTATGGGTCTCTATGTCAGTCTATGGGTCTCTATGTCAGTCTATGGGTCTCTGTGCCAGTCTACGGGTCTCTGTGCCAGTCTATGGGTCTCTGTGCCAGTCTACGGGTCTCTATGCCAGTCTATGGGTCTCTGTGCCAGTCTATGGGTCTCTGTGCCAGTCTATGGGTCTCTATGTCAGTCTATGGGTCTCTATGCCAGTCTATGGGTCTCTATGCCAGTCTATGGGTCTCTATGTCAGTCTATGGGTCTCTGTGCCAGTCTATGGGTCTCTATGCCAGTCTATGGGTCTCTGTGCCAGTCTATGGGTCTCTGTGCCAGTCTATGGGTCTCTATGCCAGTCTATGGGTCTCTATGCCAGTCTGTGGGTCTCTGTGCCAGTCTGTGGGTCTCTGTACCAGTCTATGGGTCTCTATGCCAGTCTATGGGTCTCTATGCCAGTCTGTGGGTCTCTATGCCGGTCTATGGGTCTCTATGCCAGTCTATGGGTCTCTATGCCAGTCTATGGGTCTCTATGCCAGTCTATGGGTCTCTATGCCGGTCTATGGGTCTCTATGCCAGTCTATGGGTCTCTATGCCAGTCTATGGGTCTCTATGTCAGTCTATGGGTCTCTGTGCCAGTCTATGGGTCTCTGTGCCAGTCTATGGGTCTCTATGCCAGTCTATGGGTCTCTATGCCAGTCTATGGGTCTCTGTGCCAGTCTATGGGTCTCTGTGCCAGTCTATGGGTCTCTATGCCAGTCTATGGGTCTCTATGCCAGTCTGTGGGTCTCTGTGCCAGTCTGTGGGTCTCTGTGCCAGTCTATGGGTCTCTATGCCAGTCTATGGGTCTCTATGCCAGTCTATGGGTCTCTATGCCAGTCTATGGGTCTCTGTGCCAGTCTGTGGGTCTCTGTGCCAGTCTATGGGTCTCTGTGCCAGTATGGTCTCTGTGCCAGTCTATGGGTCTCTGTGCCAGTCTGTGGGTCTCTGTGCCAGTCTGTGGGTCTCTATGCCAGTCTATGGGTCTCTATGCCAGTCTATGGGTCTCTATGCCGGTCTATGGGTCTCTATGCCAGTCTATGGGTCTCTATGTCAGTCTATGGGTCTCTATGTCAGTCTGTGGGTCTCTATGCCAGTCTATGGGTCTCTATGTCAGTCTGTGGGTCTCTATGCCAGTCTATGGGTCTCTATGTCAGTCTATGGGTCTCTGTGTCAGTCTATGGGTCTCTGTGTCAGTCTATGGGTCTCTATGTCAGTCTATGGGTCTCTATGCCAGTCTATGGGTCTCTATGCCAGTCTATGGGTCTCTATGTCAGTCTATGGGTCTCTATGCGAGTCTATGGGTCTCTGTGCCAGTCTATGGGTCTCTATGTCAGTCTGTGGGTCTCTATGCCAGTCTATGGGTCTCTATGCCGGTCTATGGGTCTCTATGTCAGTCTATGGGTCTCTATGTCAGTCTATGGGTCTCTATGTCAGTCTATGGGTCTCTATGCCAGTCTATGGGTCTCTATGCCAGTCTGTGGGTCTCTATGCCGGTCTATGGGTCTCTATGCCAGTCTATGGGTCTCTATGCCAGTCTATGGGTCTCTATGCCAGTCTATGGGTCTCTATGCCGGTCTATGGGTCTCTATGCCAGTCTATGGGTCTCTATGCCAGTCTATGGGTCTCTATGTCAGTCTATGGGTCTCTATGCCAGTCTATGGGTCTCTGTGCCAGTCTATGGGTCTCTGTGCCAGTCTATGGGTCTCTGTGCCAGTCTATGGGTCTCTGTGCCAGTCTATGGGTCTCTATGCCAGTCTATGGGTCTCTATGCCAGTCTGTGGGTCTCTGTGCCAGTCTGTGGGTCTCTGTGCCAGTCTATGGGTCTCTATGCCAGTCTATGGGTCTCTATGCCAGTCTATGGGTCTCTGTGCCAGTCTGTGGGTCTCTGTGCCAGTCTGTGGGTCTCTATGCCAGTCTATGGGTCTCTATGCCAGTCTATGGGTCTCTATGCCGGTCTATGGGTCTCTATGCCAGTCTATGGGTCTCTATGTCAGTCTATGGGTCTCTATGTCAGTCTGTGGGTCTCTATGCCAGTCTATGGGTCTCTATGTCAGTCTATGGGTCTCTATGTCAGTCTATGGGTCTCTGTGTCAGTCTATGGGTCTCTATGTCAGTCTATGGGTCTCTATGCCAGTCTATGGGTCTCTATGCCAGTCTATGGGTCTCTATGTCAGTCTATGGGTCTCTATGCGAGTCTATGGGTCTCTGTGCCAGTCTATGGGTCTCTATGTCAGTCTGTGGGTCTCTATGCCAGTCTATGGGTCTCTATGCCGGTCTATGGGTCTCTGTGCCAGTCTATGGGTCTCTGTGCCAGTCTATGGGTCTCTGTGCCAGTCTATGGGTCTCTATGTCAGTCTATGGGTCTCTATGCCGGTCTATGGGTCTCTATGTCAGTCTATGGGTCTCTATGTCAGTCTATGGGTCTCTATGCCAGTCTATGGGTCTCTGTGCCAGTCTATGGGTCTCTATGCCAGTCTATGGGTCTCTATGTCAGTCTACGGGTCTCTATGCCAGTCTATGGGTCTCTGTGTCAGTCTATGGGTCTCTGTGCCAGTCTATGGGTCTCTGTGTCAGTCTATGGGTCTCTGTGTCAGTCTATGGGTCTCTATGCCAGTCTATGAGTCTCTGTGCCAGTCTATGGGTCTCTGTGCCAGTCTATGGGTCTCTATGCCAGTCTATGGGTCTCTATGCCGGTCTATGGGTCTCTATGTCAGTCTATGGGTCTCTGTCAGTCTATGGGTCTCTGTGCCAGTCTATGGGTCTCTGTGCCAGTCTATGGGTCTCTATGCCAGTCTATGGGTCTCTATGCCAGTCTATGGGTCTCTATGTCAGTCTATGGGTCTCTATGCCAGTCTATGGGTCTCTATGCCAGTCTATGGGTCTCTATGTCAGTCTATGGGTCTCTGTGCCAGTCTATGGGTCTCTATGTCAGTCTATGGGTCTCTGTGCCAGTCTATGGGTCTCTATGCCAGTCTATGGGTCTCTATGCCAGTCTATGGGTCTCTATGTCAGTCTATGGGTCTCTGTGCCAGTCTATGGGTCTCTGTGCCAGTCTATGGGTCTCTATGCCAGTCTATGGGTCTCTATGTCAGTCTATGGGTCTCTGTGCCAGTCTATGGGTCTCTATGCCAGTCTATGGGTCTCTATGTCAGTCTATGGGTCTCTATGTCAGTCTATGGGTCTCTGTGCCAGTCTATGGGTCTCTATGCCAGTCTATGGGTCTCTATGTCAGTCTATGGGTCTCTATGCCAGTCTATGGGTCTCTATGTCAGTCTATGGGTCTCTGTGCCAGTCTATGGGTCTCTATGCCAGTCTATGGGTCTCTATGCCAGTCTATGGGTCTCTATGCCAGTCTATGGGTCTCTATGCCAGTCTATGGGTCTCTATGCCAGTCTACGGGTCTCTATGCCAGTCTATGGGTCTCTATGTCAGTCTATGGGTCTCTATGCCAGTCTATGGGTCTCTATGCCAGTCTATGGGTCTCTATGCCAGTCTATGGGTCTCTATGTCAGTCTATGGGTCTCTATGCCAGTCTATGGGTCTCTATGCCAGTCTATGGGTCTCTATGCCAGTCTATGGGTCTCTATGTCAGTCTATGGGTCTCTGTGCGAGTCTATGGGTCTCTATGCCAGTCTATGGGTCTCTATGCCAGTCTATGGGTCTCTATGCCAGTCTATGGGTCTCTATGCCAGTCTATGGGTCTCTGTGCGAGTCTATGGGTCTCTATGCCAGTCTATGGGTCTCTATGCCAATCTATGGGTCTCTATGCCAGTCTATGGGTCTCTATGCCAGTCTATGGGTCTCTGTGCCAGTCTATGGGTCTCTGTGCGAGTCTATGGGTCTCTATGCCAGTCTATGGGTCTCTATGCCAGTCTATGGGTCTCTATGCCAGTCTATGGGTCTCTATGTCAGTCTATAGGTCTCTATGCCAGTCTATGGGTCTCTGTGCGAGTCTATGGGTCTCTGTGCCAGTCTATGGGTCTCTATGTCAGTCTATGGGTCTCTATGCCAGTCTATGGGTCTCTGTGCGAGTCTATGGGTCTCTGTGCCAGTCTATGGGTCTCTATGCCAGTCTATGGGTCTCTATGCCAGTCTATGGGTCTCTGTGCCAGTCTACGGGTCTCTGTGCCAGTCTATGGGTCTCTATGCCAGTCTATGGGTCTCTGTGCCAGTCTACGGGTCTCTGTGCCAGTCTATGGGTCTCTGTGCCAGTCTACGGGTCTCTATGCCAGTCTATGGGTCTCTGTGCCAGTCTATGGGTCTCTATGCCAGTCTATGGGTCTCTGTGCCAGTCTACGGGTCTCTATGCCAGTCTACGGGTCTCTGTGCCAGTCTATGGGTCTCTATGCCAGTCTATGGGTCTCTGTGCCAGTCTATGGGTCTCTATGCCAGTCTATGGGTCTCTATGCCAGTCTATGGGTCTCTATGCCAGTCTACGGGTCTCTGTGCGAGTCTATGGGTCTCTGTGCCAGTCTATGGGTCTCTGTGCCAGTCTATGGGTCTCTATGTCAGTCTATGGGTCTCCATGCCAGTCTATGGGTCTCTGTGCCAGTCTATGGGTCTCTATGCCAGTCTATGGGTCTCTGTGCCAGTCTATGGGTCTCTATGCCAGTCTATGGGTCTCTGTGCCAGTCTATGGGTCTCTGTGCCAGTCTATGGGTCTCTATGTCAGTCTATGGGTCTCTATGTCAGTCTATGGGTCTCTATGCCAGTCTATGGGTCTCTATGTCAGTCTATGGGTCTCTGTGCCAGTCTATGGGTCTCTATGCCAGTCTATGGGTCTCTGTGCCAGTCTATGGGTCTCTATGCCAGTCTATGGGTCTCTGTGCCAGTCTATGGGTCTCTATGTCAGTCTATGGGTCTCTGTGCCAGTCTATGGGTCACCGTGCGAATCAGTGGGAAATTTTAACAAAAATCTGAACGTGGTCCAACGCTTTCGCCTGAGCCAGACTGTGGCAGTATGGAGAACCGCCGATACAACCGAGTGATAAATTACATCTCTCATCACTTTAGCGATACTGCTGCTGCCGCCGCTGCTGCTGCTGATGCTACTGCGTGTGACTGTGGTGAACAATCAACAACGAGTCAACGCGCTAGTCAATCACGCCCGTAGCCTTAATTAGACACGATTCATAACATGCGACGTTTCGGGCAATGCTCCTTCTCCATTTGTGCTCCGAGGAAGGGCCATGATCCAAAAACGTCGGAATGTTTTGTCTTCACGTTTATGTATTCTCCTTTCAGCCCACAGTGCGTCATTAACGAATGCGTTGATTTTCAATAGCAATTAAGTACATAGTGTATTTATGGTCGGCAATTGCTGTTACTAATTAGAAACTGTATCCTATGGACAACGGGGGCAACATCGATACAGAGGGTTGCCAAAAAAAAGGCTTTGCAATCGTTTGGCAATAGCGGATAAATCCCCCGTTCCGATTAAGGCGATTATACGGGTTACATCCTGTGCTTGAGCGCTATAAGCCACACGTGCAGTGAGTTACACAGATGGCAATGCCGATGGACTGCTCGCCACAACGCTTCAAGAGAGAGACAGAGAGGCGGAGAATTTGTGGAGTTGTCCTTACCGCTCCATCGTTGGACAAAAAAAAATCGCAAGCGAATGCTGGTTCACGATACGGCCACGTAGGTTGTGTGTGACGACGACGATGGTGGTGATGGTGTTCGTGTCAGAATGTTTATTTCAACTGCAAGAGGAATCCGATGAGCTGTAAAGCGCTTTTCCCCCCACAGATGTCCGGTAGGGACACGGGCTCTGAACGTTACGACAACAAACAGTATACAAGACCACGATAGGAGTGCACAAGTACAGGGAAGCTAAACAAAGCACTTACAACAATATACAAACACAAGGAAACTGTGTGTTTGTTTCAGCTTACCAGGATAAAGCCCACCGAGGTGTTAACTTATTTTTCAGAAGCGACCTGGCCACAAACGACAAGGCGGCCCTCAGCGTCGCGTGTGAAAATTCCCAGCAGTCAAAAAACCCTCTCAATGCACCACCTCAAGGGGGTAAATACACGACCTGACTTCCTGGCATCTCTTAACCAGTGCCGGATTAAGCTAGTGCGGAGCCTGTAGTATAAAGGGGCCCTAAATATAAAAAAAACACGTAAATATTAAACACAATTTTTTTTTCTTGCGTAGTAAAGTGATTCATCTTCTTGGTTCTTTCGGTAAAGTCGTCACGTAGAAGGGAAGTAATACAATAATAAAAATAAAACATAACAAAATAATTCTCACGACGTTTCGGCCACAACGCAAGTAGCCGTCCTCAGGTGAAAACCAGGTCTGTCGAGGCGACAGCGTCTGAATGAAACAGCACACGTGCTTGAAGCATGTATATAAGCTGGGTTGGAAGGGGGGAATAAAGGGGGAGCCTTAACAAAAGAATATGCATATCAAGAGGAATTTAGCATATTTATGGAAAATGCAGGTATGTGATTAGTACTACATATGCCCGTGCATTATGCAGGATTAGCAGCATCAAAGGGAGGGGATATGGGAAATGCAGGTATGTGTAATTGTATATTTTCAGTTGCTATACAGCGAGATAATACGACAAATCGCTAACCAGTCGTTCATAAAAGTTGAAGGCGGTATAGAACTATAGTAATAGAGCAAGTGCAGAATCACTGAACCGGAATTGATAGCTTGAAAGCATTTCGCGCGGGGCCCTTGAAAGTGCGGGGCCCGTAGCTACTCCATATGTAGCTACATGTGTAGCTACTTTTGCTACGAGGATAATCCGGCACTGCTCTTAACGACTATGATGATGATGATGAAGATGGTGGTCATCATTTGCTTCTATGCAACTCGCGAGAGGACCTTGCACAGTTGGCATTTGCTGAGGAATTTCGGAGGAAGATTTGTTCTCGATCCACTCATTGATTTGTTTGTGTTTTGGGTCATACCATCGCGTGAGTACAATACCAATGTGCGTGGGCGTGCGTGTGCGTGCGCGTATAGTGGGGAGCGGTAGTGTAGCGGTTAGCGCGCTGCGCGACGAACCTGGCCACCCGGGTTCGATTCCCGCTCACGGCCAACACCACAGTGAGGATTAATTGAACCGGTCCTGGGCCCCTCCACTAGGTCGACTCAGCCTCAAATGAGTACCGGGTGTGGTGTGTAAACATCGCCACTGGGGAGACAAAGGCGGCCCGAGTGTGGTGCTGGCCACCCACCCCCTCGTGTGCCGTGCCGGCCTTCATAGGTGCTCGCTAACAGCACTTGCCCCAACAGTCTGTTCAGGCTATACGGGGGATCTTTATCTTTATGTGTCGTACACCCTCGTCCACCCAACACGTATATAAAATACATATCATTGTCACAGGACATACACGTGCAATGTCATTATTAATATTAGCTTCAGTACACCTGTGTGCCGGTAGGGGAATCCACAACACATTTGATCAAATTGGTCGCTGGCAGTTCCATGCAGCCAGTGTCATCAGTTCGGCGAGTTGCTCGAAAATTAGCAGCTGACTTAACGCGTGGATTATTTATCATTCGAGCCAAAGGAAATCACATTGGAGACACATGCGCCCACGGCTACGCTGAAAATGTAAGCGGGCAGAGCCGAAACACCCCTGTACGAACGAGGCAACGATACAAATGAGATGGCATTAAAGAGAGAGAGAGCGAGAAAAAAGAGAATCTATCGACCGGAGAGGAATAATACATTTTTCAAGTTACAATTGAATTTAAATCGGTTGCCTGCAGGCTGAGTATGACACCACAAGTTACCGTGCACGATGGCGATGACTTGGAGCCTTCTTCCAGCTCTGCGTTGCTCATGGCTCCTGCTGGTTGTGGCTATATCGTTGGTGCCGACTCCCCCCCTGTAACAGCCGAAGGCTTTTGTCGGCGAGAGGATGAAGAACCGGTGTGGCAACTGTTGAATGAATCGAATGTGCCACGTGGAACACCCACTTCGCATAAACGGGGGGCGTAGTTCGCCTTCGACGGAGCTGGCAGAGGTACCGATGAAATATTTTGGCAGGCTCCTAGCTCATGCATATTCAAAAAGAGTATTAACGGGCCGTTACTTGCGTGCGATATGCGGCGAGAGCAGGCTTGATTAAGTCGCGTGCGCGTGGTGCATCGGCTATAGGGTGCAGTACCTATGCGGTCGAAGTCAACGGCGCAGTAAGTTTGTGTGCAGATCGGCAAATGTGAGTGATGCTGGGTGAAGGCGGTGGCAGAAAGTGCCACTGCCAGGCGAGCACACTCCTCACCCGGTAAGAATCCGAATCTTCATTTACCCCGGAGGAATCGGTTGAGCTGTAAAGCCCTCTTCTGTTCACACGTGTCCAGTATTCACAGATGTCCAGAAAAGAGATCGCCTGGCCGTGTAGAAGATTCAATGTGAAGACGACTCAATGTGAAGTGAATACCGTTTTAGCCAAGACTTAAAGCTTTGAATGGGAGTCGAAAAATGTGCATAATTTAATATGTGCATATATTATATAATTGAGTGGCTTATATGAACGCTTACGACGGGGTGAGTCGCTTTGCTACTTGGCACTCGGCCAGCCAGTTTGAAACTAAAACTATTTTTTATTTTAGCAGATAAGGCCCACCGAGCTATAATTCGCTATTTTTATAAGCGACCTGGCTATACTCTTAGGTTTTTTCGGTAAAGTCACGTAGGTAAAATAAATAATCAAAATTAAAATAATAGAAATAATAATAGAAATACAATTATAAATCACGACGTTTCGGAGGCAACACAAGTCTCCGTCATCAGGTGGGACCGTCACAGCCAGATTTACTGTATCAAGACCTGGCTATCACAAATGAGAGTTCGACGAAGTTGGCTCATCATCATCATCACGTGGAAATTTACAGCAGCGAAATACTCTGAAAGGCGTGACGTTAATTCTCAACGCGGAGGGGGAAACAAGTATAACCCGTAAAAACAAAGTTTTTCACTATAAATCCTTTATATGCGTGGCGGCTAGAGTCATCTCATCCTCTGGCTTGAGATGGCTGCCACCTATGGGTCAGATGATTGCATGGCACCATTAAGCAATTGGTAATTAAATATAATATTTTTGTCATTAAAAAATGTAAAATTTTGGAATTTTTTTTCACGAACATTAATTGTCACGCACAACGAGTCTGTGTGGAAAATGTCAGCTCGATTGGATCACGGGAAGTGGGTTAAAAAACGACCGAAAGATTTGCACGGTCCTAAGCAAGCAAGCGAACTAAATATAAAGGATTTAAAAAATCGGAGGGCCCTGGAGAAAAATCCACGCGACCAAGGGGAGAGAGACACGCAAACTTCAAATATACAGCAGCAGGCTACAGGGTGACGATCAAACCCACGGCATCCTGTACACCAGGCGAGAGAGTTAACATCTCCTAGCCACCGTGATGACGATGAGAGAGAGACACGCAAATTCCAAATCTACAGCAGGCGTCAGGGTCGCGATCAAACCCACGGCCTCCTGTACACCAGGCGACGTAGTTAACATCTCCTAGCCACCGTGATGATGATGAGAGAGAGACACGCAGACTCCAAATATACAGCAGGCTTCAGGGTCGTGATCGAACCCACGACCTCCTGTATACCGGGCGAGGTAGTTAACATCTCATAGCCACCGTGATGATGATGAGAGAGAGAGAGAGACACGCAAACTCCAAATATACAGCAGGCTTCAGGGTCGGGATCGGACCCAAGACCTCCTGTACACCAGGCGAGGTAGTTAACATCTGGCCACTGAGCTACATTAACTATTTTTCAGGAGCGAACTGGCTATCATAAATGATAGCTCAACAAAATGGATCAACGTCACGTGGACATTTACGGTAGCCACATACTCTTAAAAAGGCATGTTTCTAAATGGGGAGGGAAAACCCGGAGAAAAACATCCACGCGGGAGATAGCAGTCGGAGCAAAAAGCTGCATCTTCACGTGAGAAATGTAGAACATAAGACACAAATCAGTGTTAAATATGCACACGTACAGCAAAAGAAATACATGTTGATTCTAAATTTGGAGGGGAAAAAATGGGACCTGCAGAAAAACCCACGCGACCACGGAGAGAGAGACACGCAAGCTCCAAATACACAGGCAGGCGTTAGGGAAGAAAACAATCATACATACGCATGGAATCTGCGACAACTTCCGACATACACACATCTATCTATCTGTAATAAAAGGACTCGAACACTTCTCTCTGTCTTCGTGTCTTTATTCAGGTTCACGTCTTTACCCACACGGCACTCTGTTATAACTCCTGTATTTGTAGCCCCCGGCTATTCACTGCTATTATAGCTTCCTCTCCCCTCTGACTCTCTGCTTCATCTACTGTAACCTCCTCCCTGCAGACTCGCTGCTACCCCTATGCAGACTCCCGCTGCTACCCCTATGTGCAGACCCTCTGGCTGTCACTGTATGCAGACCCGCTGCCCACCCACTCTGTGCAGCCCCGCTGCTGACTGCAGCCTCCTCGCTGCTTCGGGTCGGTCACCGCTGGCCAACGGTGCCGATCCTCGCTCCCCCCGTGTTCGTGGCGATCTCGCCACACCCCGCTTCGCCCTTCGTGGCCTTCCTCTGTTCCTGGTTCCCCGTCACTTCCCTTGCTCTTCCGGTTCCCCTCCTTCTATACTCAACCCCTCTGCCCCCCACGTGACCTAACTCCTCCCCCCCTGACGGCGCCTCAGAAGGGCCGTTTACAACCGCATTACATATCCATCCAATATCCGTTGTTAGCAGGACGGAGGTCAATTAATGGGGTAGTTGTTGGGGCAAAACGCAATTGCATGTTTGTGTCGTCATGTATATTGAGTCACTAATGCGTCTAGCGCCAGCTATGGGAAGACTAGTGGTACTGTGCATGTTAGGGTCTCTCTCTCTCTCTGGCACCAGTGGGTGTATGGCATAGAAACGGGCCCTAGAGGGCATGCTTCTGGTGACGGCCAGAGAGAGGGCACGTGACCAGGATAGGGTAGCGAGGGGGGCCAATGGGCGGCGAGAGGGACACGTGACATAAGGCCTAGAACCTTCTGGGAGGATCTAAAAGTTCTAGATTTGAAGCTTTCGTGACTGCAAGGATTCATACTCTTAGGGTTTTTCGGTAAAGTCACGTAGGTAAAAAATAAAAAAAGTTAAATCAAAAATCACGACGTTTCGGAGGCAACACAAGCTTCCGTCTTCAGAATCTAGAAGGCGGCGTGACCTAGGGCGGGGCCAGGCCACGCTCAGGGGCATAAAAGGGAGGTCCCGAGCCCCGATCCGGGCTGTCTTCTGGAATCAACCCGCCGTGCTAAGTCTCCTCGATCTTCGGTCATCACGTTCGGCATCGCGGGTCAGGCAGCACGTTACTGACCTGACCCGGTTATGTAGTTGCCCGTCGTGGTTTAGTCGCTAGTGGAAGTCAGCTACCACCGATGTCGTTATCCCGTACGTTTATGTAGTTACCCTGTCGGGGTGTTGTAATAAACGTGCGCCTCAAAGTTCTAGCGTGTGTCTCCGTGGATGCCGCTACGTTTGTATAAAGTCCGCGGGGGGTTTGTTATCTGCAAGCTTTGGGCAACCCCTTTGATGCATACGGCCAGGTT
Source organism: Lethenteron reissneri (assembly GCF_015708825.2). NCBI lineage: Eukaryota > Metazoa > Chordata > Hyperoartia > Petromyzontiformes > Petromyzontidae > Lethenteron > Lethenteron reissneri. The sequence goes on from NC_083780.1 coordinate 7,616,413, forward strand.
CACCCCCCCCCCCCTCCACAAAGCAACAGGAATATGAATTAATATCTAATTTTCATCAGATTATCTTTACAAGAGTTATTGTGACCCCCCCTTCCCTCCTCCACGTTACAGACGGGATAGCCATCTCACTCCACTGCTGGATGAAAGCCTGCCCATCCTTCTTCTTGGTTCTGTCGGTAAAGTCACGTAGAAGGGAAGTAATAGAATAATAAAAATAATAAAAATAAAACATAATAAAATAATTCTCACGACGTTTCGGCTACAACACAAGACGGCTGCTTGCGTTGTGGCCGAAACGTCGTGATAATTATTTTATTATGTTTTATTTTTATTATTTTATTACTTCCCTTCTACGTGACTTTACCGAAAGAACCAAGAAGATTAATCCCTGCAGTCACGAAAGCTTTAAATCGAAATCCTGCCCATCTTGTTGTGATGGCTCGAGTGTTTTTGTTATTTTTTTTACCAACAAAGAAAGTACTTGGTGACATTTCGGGCTGCGTGGTGGTGCAGTACCACCTCCGATTGGCACGGTTGTTGGCCACGTAGGGTGCGAAAGAAGTTCGACAAAGATTGCAAATGTTTCGCTAGCCACTGATGCCAGCCGCGGACGGAAAATCAAACTCGGGTCACCGGGGTTTAGAGAGCAGCGCGCTAAACGCCCGCGGCACTCAGCCAATATTGATGATTACGACGCACGGATCACATCACGTGTGCAAGAATCGATTGGTGGGACGGGGGGGGGTGTTGGAGTGTGTTCCCGGGTACGTGAGAGCGTGGTGGGGTCGGTCAGCGCACTGCGCTCACGAGCTCGATTCCGACATCGGTGACGAATATCTGAACAGGTCCTGGGCATCCCCTAGATCGGCTCAGCCTGAGATGAGTTACCGTACCTTAGTGTGGTGTGTAAACATCAGCACTGGGGTGATGAAGGTGGCCCGGGCGTGGTGGTGGCCACCTAGCCCCCTCGGGTGCCGTGTTGGCCTCCATAGGTGCTGCTCGCTAACAGCACTTGCCACAAGAGTCTGTTGATGCTACAGGGGGGAGGGAATCTTGTGGCCTTTGGGGCCGTCCATAAATGACATCACGCACCTAGGGGGGGAGGGGGTCATACATTTGTGACGATGGGCAACGAGGGGGGGGGGGGGGGGTTGAGAAATGTGACGTCACATCAAAATGCGCAACTTTAAATAAATATAGACAACACGTTCTTCTTAATTAAATAGACTTTTTGATGAATGTTTTCTCTTACAACATCAGAGTGCAGCGGCACATTAAATACGCACTACGATGACAATAGTTTAAAGTGATTTAAAGCATGTTTTAATTTTGGGGGGGGGGGGGCAGAGCTTTGTGACGTCATATTTGAGGGGGGGGGTGTCTGACTTTTTGTGACGCCGTGTAACGAGGGGGGGGGGGTCCAAAATCGTTCAAAATCGCGTGACGTCATTTATGGACGGCCCCTTTGGTGTTGTGAGAAGGCATTCCAACCGGGGGGTGGGGGGGGTTAGAAAACATTGCAGTATATTATTAGATTTGCGTTGTGCTGTTGCTCTGGAGACCGAAAGATCGATGGATCGAGGTTCGCTCGCCGCGTTCAGGGCATTCGTCATCGACGCGGTCATCCAATGTGCGCGACTGTGGTCATCCAGGACAGACCATGGGTGGAACAAGTAAACCCGTAACAACAAAGTTTTTACTATAAATCCTTTATATGCGTGGCAGCGAACTTAATATAAAGGATTTAAAATATATTCGCCTGTGGAGAACACGGGGATCGATCCCGCGACCTTTGGCATGGGAAGCGAGGGCGCTACCAACTGCGCTACTCCGCCACGGCCTGTGGAGGCGTTACGCTCTGGGCTCTTACACTCTGACGTTCAGCCAAAGCGATGAATGAGTTCTATTTGAATATATGTAAAATAAAAAAAATTTGCCTAAAAAGTGTAACATTTTGGAAATTTTTTTCACGAACATTGTCTGGCACAACGAGTCTGTGTGGAAAATGTCAGCTCGATTGGATCACGGGAAGTGGGTTAAAAAACGACCGAAAGATTTGCACGGTCGTAAGCAAGCAAGCAAGCACGCAAGCAAGCAAGCACGCAAGCAAGCAAGCATGCGAACTTAATATAAAGGATTTTAAAAACCCGATGTTTCCAGCGGCAGGCATCGGGTGTTTTATTTAATACAATTTAACCCGATTTCGTGGAATTTAAACCTGCGTTAATGAATACGAAACTCTGACCCAAGGCTTAGGCTGCTTCCTCGTCGGTGCTGCTATCGTACTCGGGGGGGGGGGGGCGTCGGGCACGGGGTAGTCGTAGAATGCGGGTGGGCAGGTTGGTCGTGATGAACACGAGCTTCTCCTCCACAATCGTGGGCACCGCCAGTGAGTTCCTGAGCTTGGAATGGATGAAGCCCATCGTTGATAAGTGCGGTTCTGCAATTAGAACCAATTAAACCGGATTTCTCCCAATCTCAGATGATCGGGTTAATATAAAGACAATTAAACCCGATTGTAAAAAACCCGACTGTGCCACCCTTGGGACAGACCGTGGCAGTGCAACGTGTATCGACGCAATAATGTCCCCATCCACAAAGGAGACATCACAGCGATGACGACGACGACGATGATGATGCACTACTACTCCGCTGCTACCGTGCTTGACCACCACCTAAATGTGACATTGTAGTTCGTTGCTCCGCATCTACATCAGCAGCCAGACGGAGGAGGAAAAAGAATGAGACTGTTGTGTTTCCGTCTCTCTCTTTCTCATCATGACGGTGGCTAGGAGATGTTAACTACCTCGCCTGGTATACAGGAGGTTGTGGGTTCGATCCCGACCCTGACGCCTGCTGCTGTATATTTGGAGTTTGCGTCTCTCTCTCATCATCACGGTGGCTAGGAGATGTTAACTACCTCGCCTGCTGTACAGGAGGTTGTGGGTTCGATCCCGACCCTGACGCCTGCTGCTGTATATTTAGAGTTTGCGTCTCTCTCTCATCATCACGGTGGCTAGATGTTAACTACCTCGCCTGCTATACAGGAGGTAGTGGGTTCGATCCCGACCCTAACGCCTGCTGCTGTATATTTAGAGTTTGCGTCTCTCTCTCATCATCACGGTGGCTAGATGTTAACTACCTCGCCTGCTATACAGGAGGTAGTGGGTTCGATCCCGACCCTAACGCCTGCTGCTGTATATTTGGAGTTTGCGTGTCTCTCCCCGTGGTCGAGTGGATTTTTCTCCGGGTCCTCCGGCGTTTCCCTCCACATTTAGAATCAACGTGCGTTTCAGAGTATTTGGCTGCTATACATTCCCACGTGATGATAGCCCACTTCGTTGGGCTATCATTTTCGATGGCCAGGTCGCTTCTAAAAAAAAGAGCTACATAGCTCAGCCCGCCTTACCTGGTAAAATAAAATACTTTTTTTATTGAATTAAACCACCAGTATTCAGTCAAGAAGACACGCATTACAGTGGCAACACTCGTGCCTCGCGGTTAGAAGCGTCCGAGTTGCAATTCCGACTCGGGCACTTTTCTGCGTGGAGTTTCGATGTTCTCCAACGACCCCAGTGCCGCCCCCATCGTCTGGACTGAGTTCCCTTCGTGGTCACCAGCTTCCTACAAAAGCCGACACATTCCGTTGTCGCGGGAGCCTTGCTAAAAAATAAAGTATTTGGACCCAGTGTGCGCTATCCAGGATTACCCGTCTCATCACGATCACGTGTGACATACGAACACTGGCTCTCGGGTGTCGTTGTTGTTGTTGCACGTGACAGTGCTTTCTTGTCTGGAGTACAAGTGGAGCCAATCGTACGTTCTCAATCTGTGCTGACGGCGGGTGTTATCCGCTTTCACCCCAGAGCTAAAAATAACAGTGGTATTGCTGATGGACCAAACGTCCCCAACGCGTGACCTCCCTGTCTTTGGACTCGGCGTTGTTGATTTTCCTGGGTCGACAAGACACGTATTTATATGTCAAACAGCAGAGTCAATTAGCCGGCTCCTCTCCATCATGGAACAAAAAAACACGCTTAATTTAAATTCCATCGGCCATCGAGTGTAGACGTCGTCGGGAAACGTGCCTCGGTCTGCCGTTCGTTATTTGACCCGTACACAACAACAGCGCGGAACGGCTCTCACGGGCTCAGCTGCCAGCCCGAACGGCTCTTGTCGAGCCGAGCGGATCTGGCCCAAGGGAAGCCGGCAAAAACCCGCGGCTCCGAAGCCGCAAGCGACGGGGCCCTTTCCAAGGACTGCTTCTCCACGATGTTTATTAAGGACCGCCGTCGTGTATTCAACGCGTGCATTGCTGCGGCTCTTTGATATATTAAGCAGGGGGTTTGTGTTGGTGTTGTTGTTGTTGTTGATGTGTTATTTGAGTTTGCCAACCCCTGCTTTGGACGACCGTGCCAGTTATGTCAAAGGGAGAATTCCCCTCGCTCGGCTCGGCACTCCGGTTACTTCGTGGAAAATACTTTGACAAAAAACGCAGCGGGGTAAATTTTTTTTATTAAGAGTGAAGAATCGAGGTAAATTTTCCAAAACATGGAAAACGTTGCCAATGGCACTGGCGCGTGCAAGGCCTTTGTGGCTTAACCTTGTGAATCGTGGTTACAAAGTTCTGCATTGTCACGTGCACACACCACACATGCCTCCCTCGTGACTCACCACAACACTGCACAAAGATCAGACTCCAACATCGCCGAATGTATTGTCCGTGCCAACTCAGCAGGAAAACGCTACCTGCGTTAGAATGTTCAACAGTTAGGTTAAGACGAAATGTTTTTTTTTGTGTTCAAATGTGTGCATTATTAGGATCACAATACATCCACCATCTCAAGCAAGTGAGAATCAATCATTTACGATTCATGCAAATCACGTGCAAATGTTGCTCGTGTGACGAATCAGACAGAACAACACCAGTGACATAATCAAGACAGCTCGAACCGGGGCGCAGAATCGAGTTACTGAATAAAATCATCATCCCGAAACCGTGACAATTTTTGCCAAGCCGAGGTGACGACAGGGTGAGTCGCTATCCTGGTTCCCATTCGGCCAGTCCAATTTAAACTAAACTATTTTATTTTACCAGCTAAGGCCACATTGAGCTACATAGTTCTTGCTCAACGAAGTGGCCAATCATCACGTGGAAATTTACAGCAGCCAAATATTCTAAACGCGTGGTGACGTCGAGTCTAAATGTGGAGGGAAAAACCGGAGGACCCGGAGAAACATCCATGCGACCACGGGGAGAGTGAGAGAGAAAGACACGAAAACTCCAAATATTCAGCAGGCGTCAGGGTCGGGATCGAAACCCACGACCTCCTGTATACCAGGCGAGGAAGTTAACATATCCTAGCCACCGTGGTGATGATGGTGGTGGAACCCGCGACCTTCTGTACACCAGACGAGGAAGTTAACATATCCTAGCCACCGTGGTGATGATGGTGGTGGAACCCGCGACCTCCTGTACACCAGACGAGGAAGTTAACATCTCCTAGCCACCGTGGTGATGATGGTGGTGGAACCCGCGACCTCCTGTACACCAGGCGAGGTAGTTAACATCTCCTAGCCACCGTGGTGATGATGGTGGTGGAACCCGCGACCTCCTGTATACCAGGCGAGGTAGTTAACATCTCCTAGCCACCGTGGCGCCACAATTGAAGACCCATCAGTCGTAGTTACTGGAGCGGGGCTCCCGTTGGTTCTTGCGCGCGTAGTTGAGCTCGGCGCCGGCCGTCAGCAGTAGGTCGATGCCCGTGCAGAAGGTGGCGTCCGCCGCCAGGAACAGCGCCACCTTGCCACTCTCCTCCGTGGTGCCCATGCGTCCCAGCAGCTGAGATGAGAAGGGTCCAGGTGGGCAAACAGACATCACAGATCCCCCCTCTGATGCTGGTTTGCTTGTCGGAAGGGCGCCAATGAGTAATCGAAAATGCGTGCACGGACACACACACACACGGGGCACGCACACACACCAACGACAACGATCCCTCTTGAAGCCTTAACAGACTGTTGGGGCAAGTGCCGTTAGCGAGTAGCACCTATGAAGGCCGGAACGACACACGAGGGGGTGGGTGGCCAGCACCATGCCTGGCCGCATTTGTCTCCACAGTGGCGATGTGTTTACACACCGCACCGGGTACTCATTTGAGACTGAGTGGCCCTAGGGGAGGCCTACAACCGGTTCATATAATCGTCACTGGTGTTGGCCGTGAGCGGGAATCGAACTCGGGTCGCCGAATTCGATTCCCGTGCACAACTGGGTACACAGCAGGATTAGTCCAATTGGCAAGTCACGTGTGGTGGTCGTGTCCATTGTAGATACTCCATCTTCGTTCAAGACGTCTGGCCAGCGTGGAAGAGAAGGCCAAATACTCTCTCTCGAGAGAGAGAGAGAGCACCTCCTAGAAGAATCTCTTCCATCAGCAGTGGCACGAGCAAGCGAAATTCGGGCCTCCTTCTTCACGGACGAATCCAAATTGTCGTCGAGTCGCGTGCGATCTCTCACCTGCGCATTCTCTCCACCTTTAACGGTCGCCTCTGGGTTGTCGGTTCCATTGGCGAACTCCTGCCACATCGGGGTCCAGATATTTCCTGGCGAAATGCTGCAACGGTAACGACGTTGAGAACGGGGGGGGTCAACGCCGTTGAGAACGGGGGGGGTCAACGCCGTTGAGAATGGGGGGTCAACGCGGGGGGTCAACGCGCGCAGTCTGCGTCTCCGAGCGCCGACGTTTCTCATCAGTTCATAATCAACGTTTTTGGGTTTAGATCGCGTTATTTATAAATGTGTCGTAACCCTCCACCATCCGACACGGCCAATCAGCAAAAAAGTGTCACGTTGACGAAAGACAAAATAGTTCACTGCTTTAGCCCACCGGTATGTTGAAGCGTGAAACCACAACATTTACAATTTGAGTACGACGTTTTGCTGGTAATTGCCCGATGATGCTGGATGCAATTACCAGCAAAACGTCGTACTCAAATTGTAAATGTTGTGGTTTCACGCTTCAACACACCGGTGGGCTAAAGCAGTGAACTATTTGTCTTTTGTCAACGTGACACTTTTTTACTTATTGGTCGTGTCGGGTGGTGGAGGGTTACGACACATTTATAAATAACGCGATCTAAACCCAAAAACGTTGATTATGAATAATATTGGTCGCGAAAGCCTACGTGTTTCTCATCAGCTTCCACGTGCGAAGTTTGCAGACGACAGGCTGCAACTTGCACCGCCACTGGCTGTCAATGAGCTCCGCTGGGTCTGTCCGTCTGGCACGGACCGCAGCCCGAGGCCAGGTATGCGGCGGAGCGCACCTCCACGCAACTCCCATTGGCACGTTTGGCTACATACGTTGGGACAGAAGTTCAGCATACGTACAAGCAGCGGCACGTTGTTAGCCGAAAGATGAACATTTGCATGGCCAGACACCCATCAATAGTTCCTGAAGAACTGCATGCGTGTCGGTCCTCTCGCCTGAGAGTCACCGTCAAATAAACAGAGAGGCTTCAGTGTTTTTGTGCATAATGTACTCAGGACGAATGACTTTGGTGCAAGTGTCTGTGTGTCTGTTTGAAACTTAAGGCTTAACTCGGCCTACACAGATTTTTCTGGTATAAACTGTGAAACTATAAACAATTTTGTATTTTACGAGGTAAGGCCCACTGAACTGTAGAGCTCTTTTTCAGAAGCGAACTGCCTATCACAAATGATATCCCCACGAAGTGGCTTATCGTGTGGACATTTTTATAGCAGCCAAATACTCTAAGCGCGTGTTGATTCTAAATGTGGAGGGAAAAACCCGGACGAGCTGGAGAAAAATCCATGCAACCATGGGGAGAAAGAGAGAGAACGACACGCAAACTCCAAATATGCAGCACGAGTCAGGGCCAGCATCGAACCCACGACCTCCTGCATACCAGACAAGGGAGCTCACATCTCACCACCGCGGCGCCCCCATGTTTGTGGTGGATTCCGTGCTGAGGGACTGAGCTGAGGTGTTGTGTGACGTGGAGGGCGATAGGAGCGGTGTGTCTGGTTATTATTGCAGGCACGCAAACGCTCCTCCTCGAAATAACACTTTGTCATGAAGCGCCGTTGCCCTCCGCAAAACCTCCGACGCTCATCCGTTGCGGAGTCACTCCGATTTCCCCGGAGGGACGGAACGATGACAACGACAACAACAACAACGCGGAGTTACCTACTCACTCATCGTCATCTCAGAACTTGATTATTTTTGTCGTCGTCCATTTAGCCGACCCGCCGACCCTCCTTACGGTTCACGGGAGGAGGAGGAGGAGGAGAGCGACAGGGCGGGCGGGCCGGCTGGCCACACCTGGCCGGCTGGCCACACCTGGCCGGCTGGCCACACCTGGCCAGCCGGCCAGGTGTGAGTGACGCGCGCGGGGAGGTGCGGCCGTACCTGTTGACGCGCACGTTGTAGCGACTCTCGTCCACCGCCATCGCCTTGGTCATGGCCGTGATCGCGCCCTGACGGAGGCAAAGACAAAGATCCCCCGTGAAGCCTTAACAGACTGTTTTGGGCAAGTGCTGTCAGCGAGCAGCACCTATGAAAACCGGCACGGCACACGAGGGGGTTGGGTGGCCAGCACCACGCCCGGCCGCCTTTGTCTCCCCGGCGGCGATGTTTAAACACCACTGCACCAGATGCTCATTTGAGGGTGAATCCACCTGGGGGAGTCCCGGGACCCATTCAGATAATCGTCACTGGTATCGGTGGCGGTGAGCGAGAATCGAACTCAGGTCTCGGGGGTCATAGCACAGCGCCGTGCTAACCGCTACACTACTGCCCTGCACACACACACACACGTCACGTTTCCGATAAGGCAGAGGGCGTAGGGGAACGCTCGCAATGTTTACCATGCCACGTAAGAATCTGTGAAATATATACACACAAATAAAATAAAAAACACGCAGGGTAGAGTCAAGTTTAATTTTAGTCAATTAAAATTGTGTAGAGATGTATTGTCTGGCAACCCCCCTCTCCCACCCCAATTAACCCCCTCATTACCCCGCTCCTCCCATCCCTTCCCCAAGCCCACATATCTCCCCATGGGCAATTTCATTAATATTCATATACGCATTGAATTGGACTGTACGGTGTAAATATGATTCAATGCGTGTATTGCGCGATAAAAAAAATCGTAATCATTCGATGAATCGATTTACCATTCCGTCCCTAATGCTTTTCGTTTGACTACATATACCGACACCGAAGCCATTCACATTCGCGAATTTCTTCGCCTGCCGACGTGAATTTCTTAGCCCCAACGTTCCATCGAGAGGTCTCTGTGGGGTCTGCGGATCTCATGCTACTTTTTTGCACGCTTTTATTTAACTCACTCTGTCTGTTGTCGTATCCTCAAAAAATATTGTAACTCAATTTTTACCCACTTCCCAATGTGCTATCGAGTGCAAACTTGGTATACTTATGTCACACTGATGACGAGACTATATTCTATCATAAAAAATCTAAAACATATGTTTTAAAACATTTTTTACACGCTTTTGATAAACTCACTCTGTTGCCGTATCCTCAATTCTGTCTATTGTCATATCCTCAAATCTTGTAACTCAATTTTAACCCACTTCCCAATGTCGTATCGACTGCAAACTTGGTAAACGCATGTCATACCGATGACAATACCATATTCTATCATTAAAATAAAAAACGTATTTTTAAACAATCTTTTTTACATGTTATGTTTCGGCTTGGGTCTAATTGTCCACGCTCAACTGACGTTGGCTGTAAATCACAACGGCCACTGACGTTGTGGCAAGCCTCGGGGCCACTTCCTGGAGTCGTGGAGTTCTGCCATTACTCGTACGGTACATTTCATTAAAGCGTGTTTTTTTTAAGTAGTTTTAAATATGACTTATTTTTTTCTCCAGGGGCTCGGCTGGGCTTCCTCCATGGAGGAACCGGGTTCTGGCCCTGCATAGCTCCTAGACTATGGAACGCTCTGCCCCTGAGACTTCAGGAAATCTCCTTCAATTGTGGAATCTTCAAGTCTCGAAGCTTCCTGTTCAGGAAGGCTTTTTGCCTGATTTTATCATGAGGGTCTTGCCTTTCATTTTCATCATCTTGTTCGTAATGTCAGGTTTGTTTTATGCTCACTGTGTTACTTCATGATCGTCGCTTGCTCACTGGACGAAGGGCGCTAATACAAGCCCGAATTATTATTATTATCGAGATTTGTTCGGGGAAAGCGGGGAGTTTGCGGATGTTTTCAGAAGATGCGAATTAATTACTGGGCCCACACATGCTTCTGTTCCACCGTGTCTGTGAAGCTAAAGCGCTTATAAATGCGCCCGGTAAGTAAGCCTCTGGTACAACAAGTTCTACAGTGGCAATTTTTCAGTCTCGTAGTAACGAGGTGCTTTTAAATATGTGTGCTTTTCTAATTAAAAATTAAGCGGCTTGCATTACTTACATTTTTGTTACATTTTTAAATCGCCACATTCAGCACCAACACTTCCACTTTTAACGAAAAATTACATAATGGGAATGGAGAAGTTGGCAGGGGTATAGGTCGACCTCAGAGGACGTGGGTGGAAGACATCAATAACACCGCTTGCCTTACACACTAACCCAGCTACGAGTGGCAGCGAGAGACAAGTTTGGATGGCAAAGTCTGATCGTGGATGTCACCAGAGGTCAAGGTCGAGCTCGACCTGACGGCACAAGGGATGAAAACCACAGCAAAATTTTCTTGCTGTGGGTTTCACACCTGATGACGATTGCTTGTGTTGCAATCGAAACGTCGTGAGAATTTTGTTTAATTTTTATTATTTTATTATTTCCCTTCTACGTGACTTTACCGAAAGAACCAAGAATATGAATTCCTGCAGTCACGAAAGCTTTAAATCGAAGGTGACCATAGGCTGGAATATGGAGCAACAGTCCTTTTTAAATCCTTTATATTAAGTTCACTTGCTTGCTTGCTTGCGCGCTTACGACCGTGCAAATCTTTCGGTCGTTTTTAAACCCACTTCCCGTGATCCAATCGAGCTGACATTTTGCACACAGATTCGTTGTGCGTGACAATTTATTTTCGTGAAAAAAAGAATTCTAAATTTTCCACTTTTTAATTTAAAATACCAATGTGATAAAAATGAAACTCTTACTCAAGAAAAACAGAAATGAATAATAAAATAAAACCGATGCCACGCATTGTGCATTGTCTTTGAGTTGTGCGCCTTTTGGCGTCATCTGGTTCAATCCATGTGAGACTAGGCTCTAAGGAAAGCTGTCTCGGGTGTGGACCAATCAACTTCAAGGACAGTGCACATTATCAGAGTTATGTTTTTTGTTTGCATTATGACTGCAGGTATTGCGGTCTATGCAAACATTACTCCTTGTAAAAAGGTGTCAGTTTTGTTGCCAGATAGAAGGGTAAAAAAACAATTATCATAGTTCCTACTGTTGTCCATTCTACATTTCGTGCCAGTTTCCTTCTCATCACTAGCTCCATCATCAGGTGTGCTTCGATGTGCAACCTTTCCCTTACTTCTACGTCACTCTCTGTGTGTCCAAGAGACACACGAGACAAAATCCACGGATGTCAATGTGCCAAGTAACCACATGTAGGTACTTTGCTAAAACTGAACACGTTATTATTTGTAAAAGTGGACTTAATTAAATTCCTGCTTGTACCAGGAGGCTTGACATTGTTTTACTCTGAAACACGAGTCGCTTTGTAATGCTCTTTGCACACATTCCCAATAGCTTGTTGTTGTGTTTAGGACATGGGGTACGGGAAAGGTTTATGAATGAACGACGCAATTTGCGAGACACGAGTGGTGGGAGACTTCATTCAGCCCCACCTGCGATGAGCACAGGTGACAAGGGACAGGAAGAAGCATGCCAAGACATGCCAGTTAAGACTCGTCTGGAATTTACACATTGCCACGGCATGACAATTTACAAATGCCAACACTGTCATTCAAGGGTACCTGAGATGTCCATGAGTGACTGAATTGCAATTACGGCAGCCACCGGCGCAGCGAAAAGCCTCGCAGCGTTAAATTTCGATTTAAAGCTTTCGTGACTGCAGGGATTCATCTTCTTCGTTCTTTCGGTAAAGTCACGTAGAATGGAAATAATAAAATACACACAGACAGAGTCACTCAGACGCTGTCTTCTCGACAGACCTGTTCTCCACCTGAGGACGGCTGCTTGCGTTGTGGCCGAAACGTCGTGAGAATTATTTTATGATGTTTTATTTTTATTATTTTATTATTTCCCTTCTACGTGACTTTACCGAAAGAACCAAGAAGACCTGGCAGCATTGTCTGACAATGCGACTTTTAACCAGAGGCGCGTGCCATCCAAAGCAGTCATCGGCAGCACTTTCAAGTTGCAACAGCAAGTGACACTGCGCGTTCAGGTGGGGACGAAACAGCCTCACCTCTGATTAGCATGGTTGGCTACGTAGGGTGCGAAAGAAGTTCAAGATACATACAAGGAAGATCTGGTGTAAGACGTTATCATCTCAGATCTCGAGGGAAGCTAAGCAGGTTTTGATCACATCAGATGAACGTCGCACTCGAACTGTGAATACCAACAGAGTTTCCTCCCCAACACACACCGGTGTGCTCAAGTAGTAACCAATCGGCACGTTTTGTTTAACGTGACAAACCTCACTGATTGGTTGCCTCGATTTAAAGCTTTCGTGACTGCAGGGATTCATCTTCTTGGTTCTTTCGGTAAAGTCACGTAGAAGGGAAATAATAAAATAATAAAAATAAAACATTATAAAATATATTATTATAAAATTATTTTATTATGTTTTATTTTTATAATTTTATAATAAAATACTTTTATAATAAAATAATTGTATTGTTTTATTTTTATTATTTTACTTTTTCCCTTCTACGTGACTTTACCGAAAGAACCAAGAAGACACATTTATATTCACGCAATCTAACCCCCTGCCCCCCCGAAAAAAACGTTTACTATAGACGTTATGTCATGTAGGCCTCGGGTTTGCAAGCACATGCTTGCATTCCAGTCGAACGCGGGGGGAGACGTTTTGGCTGTTCATGGTCGGGAAATGCAGCGGCGTTCATGCTATCGTTTGTGGCCAGGTCGCTTCTGAAAAAGAAGCAAATGGCTCAGTGGGCTATACCGAGTAAGGTAAAATCATAGTTTTCTTTTATTTGTAGATATATTTTTAAAGCGATTCGTTTACCTTGCCTACAATTTGCACTCCTATTGCGTTGTTGTCGTATCATTTGCTGTGGTCACGTTCTGACCTGCCCCCTACCGGACGTCAGGGGTCGCAAACGGGTTTTGATTCCTTACCCGTACCCGTTCCCGTACCCGGTCGGGTACGGGTACTCGTTCCGTACCCGTACCCTACCCGAAATGAGTGACAAACGGTTACTCACCAGTGACTCACGACCTACCCGTACCCGTACCCGACCGCACCAGGGTCGCAAACGGCTACCTGTACCCGACCGGGTACGGGTAGCCGGGTATCGGGTAGGGTACGGGTATCGGGTAGGGTACGGGTATCGGGTAGGGTACGGGTATCGGGTAGGGTACGGGTATCGGGTAGGGTAGGGTACGGGTATCGGGTAGGGTACGGGTATCGGGTAGGGTACGGGTATCGGGTAGGGTACGGGTATCGGGTAGGGTACGGGTATCGGGTACCCGGTTACGGGTATCGGTAGGGTATGGGTATCGGGTAGGGTACGGGTATCGGGTAGGGTACGGGTATCGGGTAGGGTACGGGTATCGGGGTATCGGGTAGGGTACGGGTATCGGGTAGGGTACGGGTATCGGGTAGGGTACGGGTATCGGGTAGGGTACGGGTATCGGGTGGGGTACGGGTATCGGGTAGGTACGGTATCGGGTACCCGGTTCGGGTAGGGTACGGGTACGGGTAGCCGGGTATCGGGTAGGGTACGGGTATCGGGTAGGGTACGGGTATCGGGTAGGGTACGGGTATCGGGTACCCGGTTGCGACCTCTGCCGGACGTCTGTGAAGTAGAGCTTTACAGATCACCGGATTCCTCTTCCTGCAGGATAAATAAACATTCCGACTCCGGAACCTCAACAGCCCCCCCACCTTGGTTGCGACGTACGGCACGGCGTCGTTCTGCCCGATCACGGCCACCAGGCTCGCCACGTTGACGATGTTCCCTTCCGTCTTGCGCAGGTGCGGCAGCGCGTACTGCGGACGGGCGTGACACGAGCGAGCAAACAACGCGCGGACAACGCGTGGACAACGCATGAACAACACGTGAACAACGCGTGAACAACGCATGAACAACGCACGAACAACGTACGAACAACGCACGAACAACGCACGAACAACGCTTGAACAACGCACGAACAACGCTTGAACAATGCTTGAACAACGCATGAACAACTCTTGAACTACGCGTGAACAACGCGTGAACAACGCGTAAACAATGCGTGAACTACGCGTGGACAACGCATGAACAACACTGAAAAACGCATGAACAATGCGTGAACAATACATGAACAACGCATGAACAACACTTGAACAACGCGCTAATAATGTGCAAACGCGCCGTTGCGCGATAGCAATGCCGGCGGCGGCGCAAGACACGCACGCGTGGGTGTTCACGCAGCCTTAACGTGCACATAGCCTGGCACAAGCGCCGTGGTGACGTCACCGCCACTTAGCGGCGAATAGAATGACGGTAGTTTTGCGCGAAAACACACGGCGCGCTTGTGGCTGTTGGCCAAACCTCCCAACACAGGGACCCACCAGAAGGAAAGAGTCTTCGAAACTCAGTGCGGCTTTGCTGGGTAGATAAATATTGTTTGTATTCATAAATTAGTATTATCGCCTTGGTTGCGACGTACGGCAACGGCATTGTTCTGTCCAATTAAATAATAATAATTAGTTCATTTTTATTATAATTAACTATTATTTTTGAACTATAAAAAAAAATGCATTACCCGGGTCTTCCTCGTGATTTCACTTCAAATGAATACACTTTCACACATCTCTGTTCATAATTACACCGCAGATATTTTAGAAAAGAAGGTCATTATGTTAATCAGGTTATTGCGTTAATAAGTGATTACATATCTTTTGTATTTGACACGGCCGTGTAATTGTTTTACCCAGTCGGCATTTATCGATTAATTTTGTTTCTCCGTTAGCCACGCTCTGATGCGATTCAGCGCTGTACATTCCGTCCTGGCAAAACAACCCTCCATTACAACGATTCACAAAAACTGCATCCCCCCCCCACTCTGTACGCGTTCGTTGTATCAGAAGCCAACGTGGCTCTGTGAGGTTTGCACAGTCACCTTGGAAGCGAGGAAGTAGCTGACGAGGTTCAAGTTGAGAAGCGAAGTAAAATCCTCCGCTGTGACGTCGTCCGTCTTCTGAGGAGGTGGGTCTGAAACGCGGATGTCGCTTTTTGTAAACCTTGAACAAAAATTGATTTACATCACGCAGCTTTATGTCGCACGTGCGCAAATATTGCTAAAGTTCAGATTTTTACCCACTTTAAAGGTATCCACACCTATCAAGAACGGATCTTTTTTCTCGAGTCAATAGCTTTCGACAACTTTGAAACTATGCGTGTAAAACACTGCTCCTGTGTTGAACTCGCTGCAAGTGACGTAAATGGTCATTGGACTTTGGGCGCTTTATTCACTTGCAATTAAATTATTAGTAGCATCGGGTGAGCAATGAGTGTGGAAAACATATACATATATAAAAAACATATTGGGCGCCGTACTAGAGAGATGTTTACTACCTCGCCTAGTATACAGGAGGTCGGGGGTTCGATCCAGACCATGATGCCTGCTGCATTCATTCCAGATTTGAAGCTTTCGTGACTGCAGGGATTCATCTTCTTGGTTCTTTCGGTAAAGTCACGTAGAAGGGAAATAATAAAATAATTCTCACGACGTTTCGGCCACAACGCAAGCAGCCGTCCTCAGGTGAAGAACAGGTCTGTCAGAAAGACAGCGTCCGACAGCCCTGTTCTTCACCTGAGGACGGCTGCTTGCGTTGTGGCCGAAACGTCGTGAGAATTATTTTATTATGTTTTATTTTTTATTATTTTATTATTTCCCTTCTACGTGACTTTACCGAAAGAACCAAGAAGATGAAGCCTGACTCTGCTGATAAGAGATTGAATGTTGAAACCGGTCCAGAGTTTGCTTGTATTGAACCAATGCTGCTGAGATAAGATGCACTCCCAGAAGGAAGTGTGGCCGACGGGATGTATAAAAATCTACTGTTTTTATGTTCGGAGACATAGTTGTCAAGGTGGAATTACATCTGCTTATTTATTTAGGTTGCATTCAGTATGAGTGCAATGATTCGTTTAATATCGATTGCTAAGCTCACGACACATGTATCAAACTACGCATGTACAGTGGTCCCTCGGTTAACAGTAACATCGGTTAACGGCTTTTCGGTTAACAATTCACCTCCCACAGGACCCCATGGTTTCGCCGAACATTAACATTTTGACTAACGGTACGTTTACGTCATATGCACGCGGACCCCAATTTCGGCCAATCCGAGGGCTCGTAAGCGGGGCTGAGCCACGCCCTCAGCCAATCAGCGAAGCCCATTTATGAGCGTTTAGACCTCGACTGGCTTTGTTCCCATTGCGTTGTGTTTTGGCAGTGGAAGCCGCTTGTCTCTCTTGTGGAGACTCAGTGATTTTTTAACACGTAGGCTTTCGCGACCAATATTATTCATAATCAACGTTTTTAGGTTTAGATCGCGTTATTTATAAATGTGTCGTAACCCTCCACCACCCGACACGGCCAATCAGTAAAAAAGTGTCACGTTGACAAAAGACAAATAGTTCACTGCTTTAGCCCACCGGTGTGTTGAAGCGTGAAACCACAACATTTACAATTTGAGTACGACGTTTCGCTGGTAATTGCATCTAGCAGCAGCAGGGTGACGTCATCATTAACTCATTAACTCATCAGTGATTTTTACTTGTTTTTCAACTCACGAGTGAATTCGATTAGCAATTATTTGGGTTAACGGTAGTTTTCGTGGAACGGATTAAAAACGTTGACCGACGAACTACGGTATCAGAATCGATGATTTTGGGTCCACATTGTAGGGGAAATAATTGACTGCTGCATCCACTAGGGGCCACTACATTCACCACCACGTTCAACAAGGGTATATTGCCTCAGTTACTTGTCCCGCCATCGCACTGCGTGTGCATAGTCCATCGTATCTCGACAAATGTTATCGTTATTTATGGGGGAAATAGTTTTCGCTTAACGCGTTTTTTCGCTTCAAGCGGAACTTTTCAGGAACGCATCTACCGTGTTTAAAGAGTGACTGCATATCCCGACAGTGCACCGTGCCGTACTCACGCACGCCAGCGTTGTTCACAAGGCAGTCGATGCGGCCGTATTTCTGAACCGTCACATCGATGAGGTTCTAAAGAGGCAGGCACACACGCATGCATGCGTACGTACGTAAGCATCACCACCGTCACCATTACTGAATATTCTTAGTGAGGCCTCACTTGATGCAGCTAATCTGGCTGTGACGGTCCCACCTGATGACGGAGACTTGTGTTGCCTCCGAAACGTCGTGATCTTTATTTTATTTTATTTTTATTTTTATTAATTTTGATGTTTTACCTACGTGACTTTACCGAAAAAACCTAAGAATATGAATCCTTGCAGTCACGAAAGCTTCAAATCTAGAACCATTACTGAAGGTTCAAGATGAGCACCCGCACATACAATTAGCGTGGATGGCTGCGTACGGTGTGAAAGAAGTTCAACATACAGTGTGGGCACCCACAAACTCTTAAATGATAACTCACCGGTGCTTTTGCCATTAGCTTCCCAAACCGGTGGTGAAGCCAGTGGTGGAATGGAAGTTCCACGTTACTATGGCAGAGCCCATTATGTTCATAGGACAGCCACTGGTTAACTTCCTATCCAGTGGAATTTATTTTATTGAGGTCATCGGCATGATGTCCTTGAGTTGTGCGCCTTTTGGCGTCATCTGGTCCAACACCAAGTGAGACTAGGCTCTAAAGGAAGCTGTCTCGGGTGTGGACCAATCAATTTCAAGGACAGTGCATACATTATCAGAGTTGTGTTTTTTTGTTTGCATTCCGACTGCAGGTATTGTGGTCAATGCAAACATGACTGCTTGTAAAAAAGGTGTCAGTTTTGTTGCCAGATAAAAGGGTAAAAAACCAATTATCATATTTTGTTACTGGCAAATGAGGTTCCAATGATGATGGACCAAGTTAACCCTTGAGCAGAATTTAAATTCAAAACGTTACAACTGTTGACCTGAAACAACCCTTTGTCAAACTTCCGGATGCAGCTGTGAGGGGTGTTATTTTGACCATACTTCACCACGCTGGTCAAAGTGGGGACTGTTGAAGGCAAGTAGCACGGACATTAGAAAATATGCAAGAATGGAGATTGTTAAGTGTAATTACTATTTTACTGCATGATAATGCATCAATGATCATCTAGATGCTACAAATGATGATAAAAACAATAGGTAAATTTTTTTTATATAAGTAAAACACTCATACAATAAGCCCGCTCAGTGTGATCATGGTTATCATGCCCTCTGGTGGTGTGCGCCGGTCATTTTACAGCAACAGCCCCCATGGGAACGGAGGGTTAATGACGACCCAGCCAACATTTTATAAACTCGAACAAACTGCTCCTAATCAGAGAGGTTTATGGATTTCACAATTAATCATGCGTTTATTTCAGTTTCAAACATTGGTTCGCCAGGAGAAGGCGGTCCAGCGAGTGGACTAATCGCCATCTGTTTAGTCCATCCGTGCGGGAGATAGAGCGTTGCCCCCTCGCGCAAAGGCGTGGGTTTTCTCCACACAACTCATTATTAATTGACTGAAAACATCTTAAATAAAAACCCCAATGCAGCAGTAGCAGGACCCTCCTAAATACAACACATTGTGGCTTTCCTGGAGAAAACACATTCCTGCGAGGGAGCTAGTAGGAACGTTGGGTTGCTCGGTCAATGGCCAGGGTCAATGGCGGCGTGGTGTATTCCGCAAATATGGCCGACTGTGAGGGCGGGCACAAGCCGGCGTGAGTAGGTTAAACGTTGAGTTTTATAAGGGCACCACGGGGTGACCAGCCCCTCCCCACCCAGCCCCACCCTCGCCACCCAGCCCCTCCCCACCCTCCCCACCCAGCCCCTCCCCCCACCCTCCCTCCCCACCCAGCCCCTCCCCACCCAGCCCCTCCCCACCCTCCCCACCCAGCCCCTCCCCACCCTCCCCACCCAGCCCCTCCCTCCCCACCCAGCCCCTCCCCACCCCTCCCATTTTTGGATGCACGGCGGACGGACACAATAATCCCCTGTGGGCTGGTGGAACCAGGAGGTTCCTACCAGTATAAGTGCATTATAATTACGATCATGCCTGATGAGAATTATATCATTATGTCAGCTATAATCAATCCACTGCTGGATGGATTCCCCCCCGCCTCCCCACTCCCGAAAGCTGACGCCACCCATCACGATCTCGCGATGAAACAATCCACCAGGCACCTCCGCACGAGCCGATTTCATCGCTCCATCTCCTCAGTGGACGTGCTTTCGGGACGCGTTCCCTATCGTCGTCCATCGTCGCATTTGCATTACGCTCGGTAAGTGTTTGTACGGTGTGTTCTCCTGTAACGTGTGGTTTTTTTCGAAACGCGAATTGGATATAACGAAAAAATTGGATATAACCCGATCGAGTGAACAGAGCTACGCCGCGCGAGGTTTGAATAAGCGGTCGTACGGCTGCCTCGGCGTAGCATCGCACGAGGCACTGGGATGCTGCTGGATGCTTCTAGATGCTACCCACGCGCCTCAAGTCCTCGTTCAGCCCGCGTACGCATCTCACGCGTTATCGCGGCCTGCGCTGTACCCCATATTGCATACTATTCATTATAACGCGATGTTTTTTGTTCTGCAGGATCGCAACTACGACCGCGTTATCGGAGAAGGGACTGTACGTTAAAATGAGCAGCTGTTGACCCAACATGCACCAGAGTACACGGGAAACAGAAACGAGACGGCACAGGTGCACAGCCTGTCACGACAACTCGTGAGGTCACTGCAGCAGCAGCAGCGACAGAGACAAATGGCACAGGGTACACCTGTGACAACAGCTCTTAAGAAAACAGCGGTGTGAAGGGGGGAACTATACTTATCCATATCTTGTCGTTCAGTCCCTGATGTTGGATAATAAAGAATCAGTGCGACCGATAACAAACAGCCCCGGGGAGAGGGGTAAATCACTGCGTGCCAGGAAATAAATACACTCAAGCCTTTAATCTGGTGAAATCTCTCTCCTGCACAGCCAATTTCCAAACAAATCCCCAAATTGACAAGATAATCCGTGTGTCGCCACGAGTTCCGAACAAGATGCAAACATGCGTGAGCAAAGCACACAGCCGCATTATGCATAAATCCATCAGCATTTCCTGAAGAAGTGCATTGTGGTCCTCTTGGCTTCGGACACCATCAAAACGAATTTGAGCAAAATTTGGCCGACCGACAGCAACAGTGGAGAAATGATAGACGCAGCTGTGTGGATTGGTTTCGTCATCATTCGGACTCATCAGCGTAGCACATTGACCAATGGTCACTGCCGCAAAAGTCCGCATCACCAACAGGCGGCAAAAAAACATCGTGCAATACGCGGTAAGCCTACGAGTGAAACCCGCAGCATCTTAAGACGCACCTTTATTTGCTCCTCTTTTGTGACGTCACACGCCACGTAGAAGGCTTCGCCTGGGCCCATACTGTTGAGTTCGGCCTCCAAATCATTGCCTGCCCCGACTGGAACACATACACACACGCACGCACACATACCTGGACTGGAAAACAAAGATCCCTCGTGTTGCGTGCATAGACTGTTGGGTGACAGTGTCGTGAGTAAGCATTTATTAAGGCCTGCATGGCAAGGAGGTTCAAGTTTAAGTTCATTTATTAGGTATAGCCCTGTGA
The DNA here is from genome assembly GCF_015708825.2 of Lethenteron reissneri. NCBI lineage: Eukaryota > Metazoa > Chordata > Hyperoartia > Petromyzontiformes > Petromyzontidae > Lethenteron > Lethenteron reissneri. The sequence goes on from NC_083780.1 coordinate 7,637,425, forward strand.
GCCATTCGGCTCTTGAATCGGGTGCAACCGCAACAAATAAAAAACAAAAACATGAACAAGAAAACATCTTAAAGTGAATATGTGCAAACAGAAAATCCAAGAAAAGACAGCAAAATATTGCAGAGAAAGCACCTTACACCAACGCTGTGTGCAAAAATCTCAGTGGGATGCAAGTCAAACAACAACAACCACAATAAAACTTAGATTAAGGCCATCAGTCTAACTCCGTACTACAACAAACAAACATGGCCAAACCAAAAAACTTTTCGAAATCACCAAAATAAAGCCATACAAGCAATGAAACAGTGGTCATGGGAGGTAGCGTGTTAAGCACCAAGCCCAGCCGTTGTGAGTGTCACTCCTCTGCCCTCCGTTGTTGCTGGAGGGCGACTGCCTTCAAATGCCCAGTAGTGTCCTTCATGAGCCTCCTCTACCATAGAGGTAGATTTTGACACTACTGTTAGCAGCTATTGGCCAAAATCGAAACAAAAACAAGCTGTTTGGGCATGTGAGAGCTGGACAACTGCGCTAGATGAATCCAGTCAACACAGGGATTGTGGTCAGATATTTAAATGATCTGTGATCTTCTCGCACACAATCCAGTCTGCTTAAACCTACGATGTATTTTCGGGCAGAATATATCAAGCCTTGCAAGGGGTCTATGTTTTGTAAGCATAGGGACGACATGCCTTAACTCACACTTTACAATGATCTCCAGTGTAGCCTGAACAGACTGTTGGGGCAAGTGCTGTTAGCTAGCAGCACCTATGAAGGCCGGCACGGCACGCGAAGGGGGTGGGTGGCCAACACCACGCCATACACACATGATTCCTCCAAAAAGTGGCATGGGGGCCAAAATAGCTTCACAAATGAGGCTAGAATGTTTTCCGTTTTAAACGATTTCAAACTTGATATGTCGCCTGCCTAAATTACTGTGTCTATGCTATTATTTTCAACTCGCCTTTTGCCCGTCCATGGACGGGTGTATTGCAGTAAATCTGAAACTTGCAAGCAAAAAGCAGACCGCCACGTGATATTCATTGCATCCATTCGTGTGCAATTTGTAAGGCCGCGGTGACACAGACTTGTTTCATTTGAAGGTTATAATCCCTTGTTCATCATGACCTCCTTTTTACTTTGATGTCTCGATAGCGTTACGGAGATCGCGTGACGTGTAGTGAGGGTTGTAAGTTGACGTTGAGGAGGGGGGAGGAGGCGCCTCGCCCCCCCCCATGTGGAGTGACGTCAACCGTTATTATTAATGGAGGGGAGTGTCCATTTGGTGGACGTCACCTGTTCATGATTATTAATGAAGGGGGGGTTCTCCATGCGGAGTGGCGTCACCCGCTCATGATTATTAATGAGGGGGGGGGTCCATGTGGAGGACGTAACCTGTTCATGATTATTAATGAGGGGGGCTGGTCGACATGGAGTGACGTCACGCGCGGGACACACGGACATTCTTGGCTCATTATAGTAGAAAAATAGTTTTCATGAATTGAATCGGTGATCTCTGGATTGCAAGGCCAGTGTGCTAACCATTAGCCCTATATTACCGTCGTGGTAGGAGTAGTGTGATGGTGATGATGTACTGACCGTCCTTTGCACAGAATACAACCTTGGCACCTTGCGAAACTGTAAAAAAGAAAAAAGAAAATAATTAACAACAAAATGAGACCGTTATTATTCAAATACTTTTAAAATAGCCATACTTGTGAAAGAGGTTTTTGTCGATGCGAGAATGTCTACATAACTACTATTATTTATCTTCTTGGTTCTTTCGGTAAAGTCACGTAGAATGGAAATAATAAAATAATAAAAATAAAACATAATAAAATAATTCTCACGACGTTTCGGCCACAACGCAAGCAGCCGTCCTCAGGTGAAGACCAGGTCTGTCGGGGAGACGCCGTTGCCGATCATTGCTACAACGCGCTGTCTCCCCGACAGACCTGGTCTCCACCTGAGGACGGCTGCTTGCGTTGTGGCCGAAACGTCGTGAGAATTATTTTATTATGTTCTATTTTTATTATTTCCATTCTACGTGACTTTACCGAAAGAACCAAAAAGATGAATCCCTGCAGTCACGAAAGCTTTAAATCGAAATTTAACCACTACTATTATTTATTTTACCAGGGTAAGGCCCACTGAGCTATTTGGAGTATATATAACTCTTTTTCAGAAGCGACCTGGCCACAAATGATAACTCAACTAATTGGTTTATCATGTGAAAATTGATAGCAGCCAAATACTCTGAAACACGTGATGTCGATTCTAAATGTGGAGGGAAAAACCGGAGGACCCGAGAAAAAATCCATGGGACAACGGAAAGAACATGCAAACTCTAAATATACAGCAGGCGTCAGGGTCGGGATTGAACCCACGACCTCCTGTATACCGGCGAGATCATTAACATCTCACGACCGTGGCGCCCTACATGTAATGAAGGCCATTCCACACGCTCTGGAGTAATTGTGACAGTTCAACATTTGCCCAACTATATTTCAACTAAAAGAGCAGACAAAATTAATTGAGACCAGAAAACACCTCATCCAGGTAGACTTTGCAACCCGACGTATGTGAAAATGGGAAAATTCGAAACAAAATCAGTCACATGATCAGGACAAGGGTATGTGGGCTCCAACGCAGACATAAAAGGTAATATAGCCGTGGTTGTTTAACCATTGTTGGAAAATTCGTTATTTTTTCAAACATGTTCAAAGGTCAACGCTTGAAGTTTTACCTTGCCTTTAGGCTAACTTTGAATCCATGTCACGGAAACAAGTTAATGTGCAACGCCAGTACTCTGAATTACAAATGCACGAGAAAGAGAACGGTGAAAATGTTATCTTCTGTGCGTGCGGCGACTGCAGTTTGGTTGTGACAAGAGATAGAAGCAATTGACGGGTGTGCAGAAATGTCAAAATCCTGTAGAGTTCAGATGCAGATGATTCTAAAATGATGAAAATGGCAATAATTGACAGCTCTTAACCAATCTACTGCTGCACGCAGAGCCTCTTTACACGGTATCATTCGTGGGGGGTAGTTTGCCTATACCTCACCACGCTGGTCAGTGATGGGTGGCGAATGGGGCACCCCGGACCAGATGTTAAACCGTGCCGGAAAATGGAACTCACCGTGGTAACCGCTTGGCAGAAGAACATTGGGGACACGATGGTGAGACAGACGCAGAGGTGCAAGGCAGCCGACCTGTGAATGCTGCGCCGTTGCCGAACCTCAAAATACCCCAGACATCCTCCATTACTTTCTCATGATTATTATTATTATTTAAATAGCATTTTCTGATTATTGTACAATCCAGCAGTGCAACTGCAGTGGAACTGCTGGATTATATTTTTTCCGCCTGAGGACGACCGCTTGTGTTGCGATCGAAACGTCGTGATTTATTTGATTTGATTTTATACCAACGTGACTTTACCGAAAGAACCAAAGAGTATGGATTTCACGTTGTTGTTCATTTCCCCTGTAGCTGGCCTCCCAGATCCTCGTTCCACGCAATCGCAGAGTATTTTGCAACTGCCAACTCTCGGCAGCGTTGGGGAGGACGGGCCCAGTGAAGAACTCTACAGGGTCTCTCCTCTGTTAACGAACGAGTTAGGTTCCAGAGGTCTGTTCGTAAGTCGATTTGTTCGTAAGTCCAACTTTACTCCCGTCGTTTCCAAACACGTTGTACGGCGTGTACAGTAAACACGGGGAATGGCTTTAAAAGTTGTATAATCTCCTGGAGATGTAGATGCCACTCGTTCTTCACGTTCTGCAGATATAGATGCCACTGGTTTTTCACGTTCTGCAGATATTGATACCACTGGTTCTTCGCGTTCTGCAGATGTAGATGCCACTGGTTCTTCACGTTCTGCAGATATAGATGCCACTGGTTCTTCACGTTCTGCAGATATAGATGCCACTGGTTCTTCACGTTCTGCAGATGTTGATGCCACTGGTTCTTCGCGTTCTGCAGATGTAGATGCCACTGGTTCTTCACGTTCTGCAGATGTAGATGCCACTGGTTCTTCACATTCTGGAGATGTTGATGCCACTGGTTCTTCACGTTCTGTAGATGCCACTGGTTCTTCACGTTCGGCAGATGTAGATGGCACTGGTTCTTCACAATCTGCAGATGTGGATGCCACTGGTTCTTCCCGTTCTGCAGATGTAGATGCCACTGGTTCTTCACAATCTGCAGATGTGGATGCCACTGGTTCTTCACGTTCTGTAGATGCCACTGGTTCTTCACGTTCGGCAGATGTAGATGGCACTGGTTCTTCACAATCTGCAGATGTGGATGCCACTGGTTCTTCCCGTTCTGCAGATGTAGATGCCACTGGTTCTTCACAATCTGCAGATGTGGATGCCACTGGTTCTTCCCGTTCTGCAGATGTAGATGCCACCACCGCCATCTATTGCGTGGCGGTTGAACTTACGACTCTCGGTCCGAACGGGCAACTGGACATATGGGACAGGTTTGTTCGTATCTCTGAAAGTTTGTAGGTCGAATGTTCATAAGTAGAGGAGTCCCTGTATTTTGTAAAAAAATATAAATTACTAATTTTTAACGCAAGCTTGATATGCCGTGGCATTTAGGGCAAAAAAAATAAAATCCATCCTTTAAAAAACCAAGAAGCAAAGGGCTGTATAGTGTTCCACCCTCGATGGGCACGGAGGGAACCGGACTTACCAAACACGCGGACCGTACCCTGACCGATGCCAGTGGTGCCTCCTGTGATGATCGCCACCTTGTCTCGGTACCGCAGCGAGCTCTGAGCACCGGGCTCCATGGCAACTGGGCGTCGAAATGTCTGAGGGGCACACAAATGTTAGTTTCAGGGGGGCTACTAAAATCATTGCGTTGACTTCACGCTTTGAGCCCGCGCCTCTGACTTTAGCCCACGCCTCGCCGCCGTTGTGTGGACGTGGAACTTCTTTCGTGCCGTGCTCATCAGAGGTAAACGAGCCTTAGACAGACTGTTGGGGCCAATTTATTATATTACTTCAGCAGCAAGGGGCCTCCGAATGAGCTGTTCTGCTCTATTTTTATGGGCATCTGGCGACGGAACAGATGTTATACGGTACAGATGTTCGTTACAATCAAAGTGATCTATTTAAAGATGTCACGACGCACGGAGTGGGTCGGTGGCCAACACCATTCCCGGCCGCCTTTGTCTCCCCAATACACCACTAGGTGCAGTACTCATTTGAGGCTGAGCAGACCGAGGGAGGTCCCGGACCGGTTGAGGTATTTATCGCTGTCACTGGTGTCCTGTGGTCGTGGGCGGGAATCGAACTCGGGTAGTCGGGTTCGTAGTGCAGTGCGCTCACCGCTCCCAGACCCCCCCCCCACTCCCCCCCTCCCTCACACTCCCCCCCCCCCTCACGCACCCCCCCTCACACACCCCCCCTCACGCACCCCCCCTCACGCACCCCCCCTCACGCACCCCCCCTCACGCCCCCCCCTCACGGCCCCCCCCCATCAACGCACTCCCCTCACAGCTCCCCCCTCACATCCCACCCTCTAACCGACCCCCCTCACAGCTCCCCTCCCCCTTCACGGACCCCCACCCTCAGCGACCACCTCCCCCCTCACGCACCCCCCTCACGGCCCCCCCCTCACGCACCCCCCCTCACGCACGCCCCCTCACACGTCACCCCCTCACAGCCCCCCCCTCACGCACCCCCCCTCACGCCACCACCCCCTCACGGCACCCACCCTCACGCAAATCCCCGCAACGCCCCCCCTCACGCACCCCCCTCACGCCCCCCCCTCAAACGCCCCTCACAGCCCCCCCCTCACCAACCCCTCTCACAGCACCTCCCCCCTCAACGCCCCCCCCCTCACGCACCCCCATCACGCCCCCACCCTGACGCCCCCCCCCATCCAGCCCCCCCTCAACCGCCCCCCACCCTCACGCACCCCCCTCACCACTGCCCCCCCTCTACCGCCCCCCTCACACCCCCCTCCTCACGCCCCCCCCCTCACGCCCCCCCACTCACACCCCCCCTGATCCCCCCCCCCATCAACACCCCCCTCACACACCCCCCCCTCACACCCCCCCTCACACCCCCCCTCACACGCCCCCTCACCACCCCCCCCTCACGCCCCCCCCCTCACGCCCCCCCCCTCACGCCCCCCCCCCTCACGCCCCCCCCCTCACGCGCCCCCCCTCAGCGCCCCCCCTCACGCACCCCCCCTCACGCACCCCCCTCACCACCCACCCCCCCTCACTCACCCCCCCTCACGCACCCCCCCTCCTCACCCCCCCCCTCACGCCCCCCCCCCTCACAACTCCCCCCTCACACCCCCCCCTCACACCCCCCCCCACACCCCCCCCCACACCCCCCCCCTCACAACCCCCTCACACCCCCCCCCTCACACCCCCCCCCCTCACACCCCTCCCTCACACCCCCCCTCACACTCCCCCTCACACTCCTCACCCCCCCCTCACACCCCCCTCACCCCCCCCTCACCACCCCCCCTCCCCCCCCCTCACCCCCCCCACTCCCCCCTCACCCCCCCTCACCCCCTCACCCCCCCTCACCCCCCTCACCCCCCCCTCACCCTCCCTCACTCCCCCCTCACCCTCCCTCACTCCCCCCCTCTCCCTCCTCACCCCCCCACCTCTTCACACCGCCTCTTCACGACCCCCGCGCGCGCTGTCGCGGTGCGCCGAGCCGCGTCCGTTGGGCCGCGCTTCCTCGTGGCCGCTGATTGGTCCGCGCCCGACTCGCTCGCTGGCTCCTCCCCCTTCTTCCTCGAACTCGTTCAATAAAATATTTCGTGTTTTATTTTTTGGCATTTAATAGGCTTCCTCCCTCCTTCTCTCTTTCTTCTTCTTCTCCATCATTCGTACGGGACGATGGTGATGGCCACGGCTCGACAAACAAAGATTACAAGAAAGAGTCACTTTTTTTTTCCTTTTCGGATATTTAAAAAAAATTCAAGAGCCGACCAATAATGATTATTTCATTTTATAGAGCTTCGTTCGTGAAACTGCATCCCACAACGCTGCCCATCAAGAAGCCAGTCCCTTATGCGTGGCGGCTATAGTCCTCTCGTCCTCTGGCTTGAGATGGCTGCAATCTATGGGTCAGATGATTGTCTGCCAGCATTAAGCAATTGGTAATTAAATATTAAAATTTTCCCTAAACAGTGTAAAATTTTGGGAAAAAAATTTCACGAAAATTTATTGTCACGCACAACGAGTCTGTGTGCAAAATGTCAGCTCGATTGGATCACGGGAAGTGGGTTAAAAAACGACCGAAAGATTTGCACGGTCGTAAGCAAGCAAGCAAGCACGCAAGCAAGCAAGCAAGCGAACTTAATATAAAGGATTTAATAAAGGATTTAAATATAAAAAAAAAATTATGAGAGATAGAAAAAAAATTACGCCTAACAAGAAAAAAAATCATCACAGAGAAAATAAATCCGCCCGGTCTCCATAGCCCAACACATGCAATGCGAATACGAGACGGTGATTGTCTTCAATAAATAACCGTCACGAAGCAGTTTCCGACCCCTGACCATGGCAGTAGATGCGGGTAACCTCATGCTGCACGAATGGAACACTAAAACAACTCTCCAGTCGTAGTGGTGGTGCGACTGTGGTCATCCAGAACAGACCGTGACAGTGCAACGTTTAACGACGCTATAATGCCCCGATCCACAAATATGAAGGAAACATCACAGCGATGATGATGACGATGCACTCCGCTGGTTATCTGGGCTTGTCCACCTGAATGTGAAATTGTAGTTGCTGCTCTGCATCTACATCAGCCGCATGGAAGAAGAACATGGACTCGGCACTGCACCATAGACTCAGCACTGAAGCCCATAGACGCAGCACTGCCCATAGACTCAGCACTGCTCATAGACTCAGCACCGCCCATAGACTCAGCACCGCCCATAGACTCAACACTGCCCATAGACTCAGCACTGCATCATAGACTCAACACTGCCCATAGACTCAGCACTGCATCATAGACTCAACACTGCCCATAGACTCAGCACCGCCCATGACTCAGCACCGCCCCGCCCATAGACTCAACACTGCCCATGACTCAGCACTGAAGTCCATAGACTCAGCACTGCCCATAGACTCAGCACTGAAGTCCATAGACTCAGCACTGCCCATAGACTCAGCACTGCCCATAGACTCAACACTGCCCATAGACTCAGCACCGCCCATAGACTCAGCACCGCCCATAGACTCAACACTGCCCATAGACTCAGCACTGCCCATAGACTCAGCACTGCCCATAGACTCAGCACCGCCCATAGACTCAGCACCGCCCATAGACTCAGCACTGTATCATAGACTCAACACTGCCCATAGACTCAGCACTGCCCATAGACTCAGCACTGCATCATAGACTCAGCACTGCATCATAGACTCAGCACTGCCCATAGACTCAGCACCGCCCATAGACTCAGCACCGCCCATAGACTCAGCACTGCATCATAGACTCAACACTGCCCATAGACTCAACACTGCCCATAGACTCAACACTGCCCATAGACTCAGCACCGCCCATAGACTCAGCACTGAAGTCCATAGACTCAACACTGCCCATAGACTCAGCACTGAAGTCCATAGACTCAACACTGCCCATAGACTCAACACTTCCCATAGACTCAACACCGCCCATAGACTCAACACTTCCCATAGACTCAACACTGCCCATAGACTCAGCACCGCCCATAGACTCAGCACTGAAGTCCATAGACTCAACACTGCCCATAGACTCAGCACTGAAGTCCATAGACTCAACACTACCCATAGACTCAGCACTGCCAATAGACTAAACACTGCCCATAGACTCAGCACTGCCCATAGACTCAACACTGCCCATAGACTCAGCACCGCCCATAGACTCAGCACTGAAGTCCATAGACTCAACACTGCCCATAGACTCAGCACTGAAGTCCATAGACTCAACACTGCCCATAGACTCACCACTTCCCATAGACTCAACACTACCCATAGACTCAGCACTGCCCATAGACTCAACACTTCCCATAGACTCAACACTACCCATAGACTCAGCACTGCCCATAGACTCAGCACTGCCCTTAGACTCAGCACTGCCCTTAGACTCAGCACTGCCCATAGACTCAGCACTGCCCTTAGACTCAGCACTGCCCTTAGACTCAGCACTGCCCATAGACTCAGCACCGCTAATAGACTCACCACTGGCCATACAACGAATAACGACGCAATATTTCCTGATCCACACATACGAAGGAGACATCACAGCGATGATGATACACTACTACTCCGCTGCTCCTCACACCGTTATCTGTGCTTGACCACTTTAACGTGAAATTGTAGTCGCTGCTCTGCATCTACAGTTGAATGTGCCAGGCGAGGTGCCACTAGCCCACTGGCAGCATCGCACCTCCAATTACCACGGTCGGCTACGTACGGTGCGAAAGAAGTTCAGCGTACAGGACATAGGTAACGCCCTGTTGCACGGTTGCTCACTGCCCTCCGAAAGAGAAACAAAAGCCAAGGCAACGTCGAGCCAACGTTGGCACGTGGTCGGAGCTCGTCGGGCTGAAGTCGCTTACAACTGCTGTGGTATTATTTGGGTCTTTCGGTAAAGTCACGTAGATAGGTTCAAAGAAAAGAACCTATCTACGTGAAATTTTGACTTAAAACTTTCGTGACTGCAGGAATTCATAGTACTGTATTGGTAAAGTCACGTAGATAAAAAATAATAAAATAAAATATTAATTTAAAATAATGAAAAAAAACCCGAAATAAAAAATTATCATAGTAAAATTACATTACATTTCAAATAAACTGAAAATAATAAAAGCAAAAAACCCACGACGTTTCGATTGCAACACAAGCGGTCAAGATTTAACCGTCGTGGTGTTACGACGTTGCCCAACGTTGCGGGAGAGATGGGTGGCCCGGGGTCTCTTCGGGTCTCACGCAAAAAGAGGTTCTCCACAACAGCGCCTGTCGCCAATCAATAGGCCTTGGGGGCACCCAGCGTGGCATTCTGCTACGAACAAAGCACACACAAAATAAACCTGTGGACTAAAAACCGTGCTGCTGCTGCTGCTGCTCTTGCTACAGCCCCTTCCTCCCCATTTGAAGAGCGATTCACGTTGGGTTGTTGATGGGCATCCGGCAATTCGAGCCCGCACGATTTAAAGTGGTCGTGGGGACAAAAGCGGTCGTACGTGGTCGCTGGCCACCAACTCTCCCCCCCACTTCATGTGGTGTTCCGGCCTTCATAGGTACTACGAGTATCTGAACCGGTCCTAGGTCTAGCCTTAGGTCAACTGAGCCTCAAACGAGTACCTGGTGCGGTGTAAAAACAAAAAAGCATCGCCACATCGCGTGGTGCTGGTCACCCACCCCATCGTGTACCGTGCCAGCCTTCATAGGTGCTCGCTAACAGCACTTGTCTCAACACTTTGTTCAGACCATGCGGGGGATCTTTTGTCTTTGTGGGAACGTGGCATCATCCGGGGTCTTAGCAGCAAACTATCGTGCCGCTTGCTTCTCAACTCGCAGGCGGAGGCAGAGTTACACCTCCTATAATCACCCAGGAAAATCTGTCCTTAACGCTTGTGACGTCACTCCACATTGACCAGCCCCCCCCCCTCATTAATAATCATGCGCAAGTGACGTCACTTTACATTGAATAGCCCCTCCCTCATTAATATTCATGAGCAGGTGACGTCCTCCAAATGGACACCCCCCTCCATTATTATTATCTACTATCATGAGCCAAGTGTGTCTGTGTGCAACGCTCGTGACGTCACTACATGTTGACCAGCCCCCCTCATTAATAATCATGAACAGGTGACGTCCTCCACATGGACCTCCCGCCCTCATTAATAATCATGAGCAGGTGACGTTACTCCACATCGAACAGCCCCCCTCATTAATAATCATGAACAGGTGACGTCCTCCAAATGGACACACCCCCCCCCCTCCATTCATAATAATTAGCGGCTGACGTCACTCAACATGGGGGGGGGGCGAGGCGCCTCCTCCCCCCTCCTCGGCGTCAACTCACAACCCTCACTACAAAGGCAGAACCCTCACGTCACACCATCTCCGTGACGCTGTTGAGACGTAGAAGTAGCAATGACGTCATGATGAACAAGGGATTATAACGTTTAAATGAAATAGGACTGTGCCACCGCGCCCTTACAAACTGCACACGAATTAATGCAATGAATATATCACGTCGCGGTCTGATTTTTGCTTGCAAGTTTCAGATTTACTGCAATACACCCGTCTCTGGAGGGCCAAAAGTCTGGTTGTTATACTAATGCTTAAATTACTACAGTTTCATTTTGTTTTTAAATCCTTTATATTAAGTTCACTAGCGTGCTTGCTTGCGTGCTTGCGTGCTTACGACCGTGCAAATATTTCGGTCGTTTTTTAACCCACTTCCCGTGATCCAATCGAGCTGACATTTTGCACACAGACTCGTTGTGCGTGACAATTTATTTTCGTGAAAAACAATTTCCATAACTTTACACTTTTTAGGAAATGTTTTTTTATATTTAATTACCAATTGCTTAATGGTGGCAGGCAATCATCTGACCCATAGGTGGCAGCCATCTCAAGCCAGAGGACGAGAGGACTCTAGCCGCCACGCATATAAAAGATTTATAGTGAAAAACTTTGTTTTTACGGGTTAATTTTTACCAGGTAAGGTCCATTGAGCTCTTTCATTCAGAAGCGACCTCGCCAAAAATGATAGCTCAACGAAGTGGTCCATCATGTGGAAATGTAAAGCAGCCAAATACGGTAAACGTGTGTTCTAAATGTGGAACGATAAGACCGGAGGACCCAGAGAAAAATCCACGCGACCACGGGGAGAGACAGAGACATGTTAACTACAAATATACAGTCGTCAGGGTCGGGAATTGAACTTACGATCTCCTGTATACCAGGCGAGGTAGTTCACATCTTTCCACCGTGACCCCCATAATTAATCTACAGCATAGTGTGATGCAGTTAGCATGAATGACGCTACATAATCAGAAATCATTATGTTTTACACTCCAATATGTTTATTTGCCAATATTGCTCACCCATACAGTGAAGTGAAATGTATGCAATGGCGTTAACCGTGTGAACGACCCCTCGTTGGATGATGCGGATCAACAAGCGAACACTCCCAACCCTCCATTTGGGACGTTCACGTGCACGCGTGCCACGTGCCCACCTGAAATAACAGCGCGCACGTTATTTTGTGAACGCACGGGGTAAGCTGGCCGGATTGTACCAACAAGATCCTCAGCCAACGTGGAGAGGGGGGGGGAGCAAGGGATGGTAGGAAGCGGTGGGGGGAGCGGTGGTTCTTTTTTTTCCTGCGGTCCCCGTCACCCGCTCTGCTCGCGAGATAATGGTACCGTCCATCAATTGTGCAGCTACGTGAAATTCATTCGGGGGCCAAATTTATTTTACCGGGGGTGAGACGACGCTCGGCTTCGTGTCCTTTACAATGCGCCCTCGTACGCGAGAAGGACGCGGGTGCAATCTGTGACCGTGCACAAAATGGTTCGCTTCATTCCTTCGGGTACAGCTATTATTTTTGCTTGTTTAAATTGAAACGATACGTGAAGAGCCAATTATAATTTTTAATTCGTCGCGAATTCATTCATCGGGCAAATGGACAGCCTTGGGGCCGGACGCAATCTGGCCTACAGTCGGTGGACCTACAACAGGTAAGCATCGTGCCACACACGCTTGCCCGTGTTGCCCTAGAATTGCCGGCGAATTAATTGAAGATTCGTGCGCGCCGTGCGTCCAACGCACGGCGCGCGGGGCACCGTTTGCAGGATTTTGGCACGTGGAGTCTGCCCCGCGGTGAGATGCTGTTAGATTCAGAGCAAGCGGACGCGTATGGGCGCCTAAATGTGTCTAAACTGTCGTGGCGTGCGTTTAATGATCGTCCGATTCACAGTTGGTGTCAATGATTAGTCGCCAACTTCATAGGCTCGCCACCACCATCATCATCACCAACAACAAAGACAAAGATCTCCCCTATAGTCTGTACCAGACTGTTGGGACAAGTGCTGTTAGCGAGCACCTATGAAGGCTGGCACGGTACACGAGGGGGTGGATGGCCAGCATCACGCCCGGCCGCCTTTGTCTCCCTAGTGGCGATTTTTTTTTGTTTACACACCGCACCAGGTATTCATTTGAGGCTGAGTCGACCTAGGGTTTAGGCCCAGGACCGGTTCATATAATCGTCACTGGTGCCGGTTGAGCGAGAATCGAACTCGGTTCGCCGGGTTTCGTAGCGGACTGGCGCTCTAACCGCGACCACTCTACCCATCCTCACCACCCACCACCATCATCATCATCACCACAGAGACAAAGGTCCCCCGTATAGCCTTAACAGACACATCTGGGGCAAGTGCCGTTAGCGAGCAGCACCTATGATGATCATCATCATCACCACCGCCGCCGTCGTCACCGTCAGAACGTTCACCGCCATCTGTGCGACCCACGATTGACTGATCCGAGTGAGCGGTGTTTGACGCGGCCCGGCTCACCGGCACCACCACCACCCCCACCATCACCCCCATCACCATCATCATCACCCCCACCACCACCATCATCATCACCCCCATCACCCCCACCACCATCATCACCACCACTATCACCCCCACCACCACCATCACCCCCCCACCATCACCCCCACCACCATCACCCACCACCACCACCATCATCATCACCCCCATCACCCCCACCACCATCATCACCACCACCACTATCACCCCCACCACCACCATCACCCCCCCACCATCACCCCCACCAACTATCACCCACCACCACCACCCCCACCACCATCACCCCCACCACCCCCCCCACCACCATCATTCCCACCACCACCCCCACCACCATCACCCCCACCACCATCACCCCCACCACCACCATCACCCACCACCACCACCACCACCCCCACCACCATCACCACCACCACCACCAGCACCACCACCACCATCACCCCCACCACCACCATCACCACTACCACCCCCACCATCACCACCATCACCCCCACCACCACTACCACCACCCCCACCACCATCACCCCCACCACCACCACCCCCACCACCATCATCACCACCATCACCCCCACCACCACCACCCCCACCACCCCCACCACCACCACCATCACCACCACCACCATCACCCCCACCACCACTACCACCACCCCCACCACCATCACCCCCACCACCATCACCCCCACCACCACCACCATCACCACTACCACCATCACCCCCACCACCACCATCATCATCACCCCACCACCACCATCACCACCCCCACCACCATCACCATCCCCACCACCATCACCACCACCACCACCACCCCCACCACCACCACCCCCACCACCACCACCACCCCCACCACCATCACCCCCACCACCATCACACCCACCGCCACCATCACCCCCACCACAATCACCCCCACCACCATCACCACCACCATCACCCCCACCACCATCGCCACTACCACCACTACCACCACCCCCACCACCACCACCCCCACCACCACCACCATCACCCCCACCACCACCACCACCCCCACCACCAGCACCACCCCCACCACCATCACCACTACCACCACCCCCACCACCATCACCCCCACCACCACCACCACCCCCAGCACCAGCACAACCCCCACCACCATCACCACCACCACCCCACCACCACTACTCCCACCACCATCACCACCCCTACCACCACCCCCACCACCATCACCCCCACCACCACCACCATCACCCCCACCACCCCCACCACCATCACCCACCACCACTCCCACCACCATCACCACCACCATCACCCCCACCACCATCATTACCACTATCACCACCATCACCCCCACCACCACCCACACTGCCACCACCATCACCCCCACCACCACCCCCACCACCACCACCCCACCACCATCACCCCCACGGTGTAAATTCGCGGTCGGGCCGCACCAACAGCGACTGAGAAATCCGCGGTGACGTCATCCCCGCGAGGTGCAATGCTTTGCACATCGCCCAAGCGAAGGCGCTGCAACCACCACGGCCTGCAACCCCCTCCCCTCCTTCCCCCGCACTTGTGCGCGTGTGTGCAGCAGCGTGCGTGGGTGTGTGCAGCTGGATGCGCGTGTAGCGTGTGTGTGAGTGCAGCAGCAGCGTGCGCGTGGGTGCAGCAGGGTGCGGCGGTGTAGCAGGGTAGCGTGAGTGCAGCAGGGTAGCGTGTGTGTGAGTGCAGCAGCGTGCGTGGGTGCAGCAGCGTGCGTGGATGGGGCAGGGTGCGTGTGTAGCAGCGTGCGTGTGTGCAGCAGGATGCGTCTGTGTAGCGGGGTAGCGTGTGTGCAGCAGGGTAGCGTGTGTGCAGCAGGATGGGTCTGTGCAGCAGGGTAGCGTGTGTGTGAGTGCAGCAGCAGCGTGCGTGGGTGCAGCAGCGTGCGTGCGTGCAGCAGCGTGCGTGGGTGCAACAGGATGCGACAGTGTAGCAGAGTATCGTGTGTGTGAGTGCATCAGCAGCGTGCGTGGGTGCAGCAGGATGCGTGTGTGCTACAGCGCGCGTGCGTGCAGCAGGATGGGTCAGTGTAGCAGAGTAGCGTGTGAGTGCAACAGCAGCGTGCGTGGGTGCAGCAGCGTGCGTGTGTGCAGCAGGATGCGGCTGTGTAGCAGGGTAGCGTGTGTGCAGCAGGATGCGACTGTGTAGCAGGGTGCGAGTGTGTGAGTGCAGCAGCAGCGTGCGTGCAGCAGCGTGCGTGGGTGCAGCTGGATGCGACTGTGTAGCAGGGTAGCGTGTGTGCAGCAGGATGGGTCGGTGTAGCAGGGTAGCGTGTGTGTGAGTGCAGCAGCGTGCGTGGGTGCAGCAGCGTGCGTGGGTGCTGCAGGGTGCGTGTGTAGCAGCGTGCGTGGGTGGTGTTGAGGGTGGTGTTGGAAATGAAAGACTACGAGTCTTTAAATCTCACAGCGTTTCTTGTCAAAACAAACACTTTTAATTAACGTTACAATAGAATACAGTAATTTTTTCTTTAACTCCTCTATACCCGGTCGATATCTCTGTACCGGTACTAAGTATTATTCCTACCAGCCCACCCCGCAGGGTCCTGTTAATGAGGGACAACTCATCATGGCGAGATGTTAACTCCCTCGCCTGGTGTATCGGAGGTCGTGGGATTCCAACCCTGACACCTGTTGTATATTTGGAGTTTTCGTGTCCTTCTCTCTCTCTCCCCGTGGTCGCGTGAATTTTTTTTCCGGGCCTTCCGTTTTTTCCCTCCACATTTAGAAACACGCGTTTCGAGTGGGCCTTGCCTGGTAAAATAAAAACATAATTATTATCTTAATTTGGAGCTTTCGTGACTGCAGGAATTACTCTTTGGTTCTTTCGGTAAAGTCACGTCGCGTAGCCTGGTCGATTACGTATTTCAAAGATTGCTAAGTTAGAATTTAAGTGTGAAAATTCCAAAGAGAGACAAAACATAAAACAAGAGGAACGGAGACACACAGACAGAGCAGAACATAAGAACGACAAAAAACGAGTGGAGACAGAAAAAGTACACTAAATACACAGGCAGAGAGAGAGAAAACAAAAAACCCAGAGAGAGAGAGAAAAAGATAAACTTGAAACTTCCCCGTAGAAGTGGTTCAATCTTAATTTGGAGCTTTCGTGACTGCAGTAATTACTCTTTGGTTCTTTCTTTACCGAAAGAACCAAAGAGTGCATAGTTTATAGTTTACACCGGAAAAATATGGTGTAGGCATTCAGCCCGAGTACATTATTGCAAAAAATACGCTGCTGGTGGCGACTCAAGGACTGGAATGTACGCAGGCTCTTCAGGAGCTGCTGAATTGGGGTTTTGTTGTTGTTGTTGCTGTTGTATAGATCGTTGTATCGTCTGAACATCGCCTATAATTGCAAAACCACCCGACAATGCTGCTCCCCCGATCTCGGCACATCTCAGAGGCTAGGCACGCTCTGAGCCTGGATTGCGCTCGGATGAGCTGCCGTCCAAATGCACGAATCAAACGACTGCTGTGGAGGCTGCTGGAGGGGCCGATGTTGTCGGCCGAGGGTACAGCAGAATAGACAAACGTTGTAACTGTGCTGTGCTCTAACGCAGCGAGATGACCCCTCTTCTGGGGGTGTGCGAGACATGGGCCAGATAGTTTTTTTGTTAGGATGTGAATCATCGAAAGTACAAATTAAACACGGGCACGTAAGTACAACTTACTTTGTTTCATCAAACCCCTTTGTAGTTGATAATTGTTTTTTTACCTTTCCATCTAGGCAACAAAACTGACACCTTTTTACAAGGAGTCATGTTTGCATAGACCACAATACCTGCAGTCATAATGCAAACAAAAAACATAACTCGGATAATGTATGCACTGTCCTTGAAGTTGATTGGTCCACACCCGAGACAGCTTTCCTTAGAGCCTAGTCTCACATGGGTTGGACCAGATGACGCCAAAAGGCGCACAACTCAAAGACAATGCACCATCAGAGTATGAGAGCTCGGGGTAAGCATTTACACCATTGGAACTCATTTGCCAGTAAAAAATATGATCATTGGTTTTTTACCCTTCTATCTGGCAACAAAACTGACACCTTTTTACAAGGAGTCATGTTTGCACAGACCACAATACCTGTAGTTATTAACATTACACATGGTTTTACGATTGAGAACCAAAGGGGTACGAGGCTGCAGTGAAGTTGAAGAACGTCTGTGCTTACCGTCTTCATTAACACCCCCCCCCCCCCACTGACCAGCGAGGTCAAATATGGTCAAATAGTCCCCAACGACCAGCTCGACTGTGGGGAAATCCCTCATTCAGCCGTGCGTGTAAAATGTGATGAGGCCTGTGCGTCTCGGGAGATAATTATTTTGCGCCTTGCGTGGTCCGCTGTGGGGTTTGCAAGCGCCGAGAATGACTTCGTCCCAGTTCTTGAGTGGCAATCCTTGCCACAGCCATTGCAAGTGAACTATGGTGACCGAGCCAGAGGTGTCTGTGGCTTTTTATCTACGCAGCTCACTCTTGATCTGCCGCGCGGTGTGTCCTTTCTCCTGGCCTCTCATGAGGCCTGTAAAATGTAAACATCGTATGATGTACATTGCATCTCTTTTGGAAATATTTCAAATTGTGCTGTTTTTATTTCAGAATTCGTTGCTTTGCTCTTCCGATTTAAATCCAGGCATATATTGAAAAAGCGAGGAAATGGAACGAACCAAGGTGTTATTGGGTTTAAGTGACCGAGATGAATGGAAAATGCACCACCTGCGCTCCCCACTGTACCACATTGTTGTGTTTTTAGCCGCCCAGCGCTCCGCTCGTTGTTGTGAGCGTCGCTCCTCTACCCTCCGTTGTTGCTGGAGGGTGACTGCTTCCAACTGCCCAGTAGCGTCCTTCACGAGCCTCCTCCACAGAGGTCGAACTTAACACCTCTGCCGCCTGTCATCGGCAAGTCCACTCAGCTCCAAATCTCACGTAACACATCAAGCCACCTATTTTTTTTCGCCTGTTCTGTGCCGCTTAAGCATATGGTGTTGGCTGGCCTGCCAGAGGAACTCGCTGGAGGGACTGTGTCCAGATCGTTCAAGGATATGTGAGTTCCGATTTAAAGCTTTCGTGACTGCAGGGATTCATCTTCTTGATTCTTTCGGTAAAGTCACGTAGAATGGAAATAATAAAATAATAAAAATAAAACATAATAAAATAATTCTCACGACGTTTCGGCCACAACGCAAGCAGCCGTCCTCAGGTGGAGAACAGGTCTGTCGAGAAGACAGAGTCCGAATGACACACCCCACACCTCATTCGGACTTTGTCTTCTCGACAGACCTGTTCTCCACCTGAGGACGGCTGCTTGCGTTGTGGCCGAAACGTCGTGAGAATTATTATTATTTTTTTCCATTCTACGTGACTTTACCGAAAGAACCAAGAAGATATGTGAGTTCCTCATGCAATCCGGTCTGGTTACACCCAGGATGGATCGCAGGCAGGGCCGATGTAGGATGTTCCTGCAAAGGGGCACACGTTTTCGCAAAAGCACGGAGAAGGGGGGGGGGGGGACCTCACCGTGGCCGAGAACACCTGGAGCTTCGTATGGAGTGATAGGCCAGGTAGCTTCCACACTGCCTTAAGCAGATGCACATTTAACCCGCACCCACGATGCACATCCCCCACCCCCTATAAGCCTTCACAGACAGATGGAGCCAGTGCTGTTAGTGAGCACCTATGAAGGCCGGAATGGAACACGAGGGGATGGGGGGCCAGCACCTCGCCCCGCCGTCTTTGTCTCTCTAGCGGCGACGTTTACACACCGCAACAGGTACTCATTTGAGGCCGAGTCAACCTAGGGGAGGTCCAGGATCGATCCGGATAATCGTCACTGAACGGGAATTGAACTCTGGTGGCTGGGTTCGTAGCACAGCGTGCTAACCGTAGCACCACCGCTCCCCACGATGCACACGCACGAACACCAGCACAGGTACACTGAACGACGCGTTGGCTCGTATCCATCCGTAGTAAATTGTTACCATGGCGACTGGCCGTAGCTATGGGTGGTTACCATGCCAACAACCACTCATCTCTCTCCCTCCATCTCCGTCCCCCCCCCTCCTAGTGAGCATAACGCAACTTATCACACATTATCGCGGCACAAGCGCACGGCTATCTCCGTCATCGAAATCGCTGCGGATGACACGCATCGAGGATATTTGTCCCACGTGTGTGGAGCTGTGAAAAAAAAACCCGTGCCGGAATGTTCAATTGAATCCATTCAGCCCCCCCCCAGAGTGTGATTAGGGGTAAGATCGCGTGACGCGGGCATTGGATACCTTTTCGATTTTTTTGGGGAGGGGGGAGGTGGGGTAGGGCTGGGATTTAAGTGCAGTTTTTATGGTTTCTGGAAATCTTATTCATATAGGCTATGGGGGAAACAAGTAAACCCGTAAAAACAAAGTTTTTCACTATAAATCCTTTATATGCGTGGCATCGGGGCGGCTAGAGTCCTCTCGTCCTCTGGCTTGAGATGGCTGCCACCTATGGGTCAGATGATTGTCTGGCAGCATTAAACAATTGGTAATTAAATATTGAAATTTTTTCCCTAAACAGTGTAAAATTTTGGAATTTTTTTCACAAAAATACATTGCCACGCACAACGAGTCTGTGTGCAAAATGTCAGCTCGATTGGATCACGGGAAGTGGGTTAAAAAACGACCGAAAGATTTGCACGGTCCTAAGCAAGTAAGCGAACTTAATATAAAGGATTAAAAAATAACCGGGGATGCTAACGATCTCCATCAGATATCAAAAGCTAAGCAGGCGTTGAGCCTGTGTGACGACTGCAGGAGGCAGAATCCGATGAGCTATGAAGCTCTTTTTCCACATATGTCCAGTATGGGGGGGGGGGGGGTCGGCGAGTTACAACAACAGCAACAACATCAAACAACGATACCAGGTGCTCGGATGGGTAGGTCAACGCGTGCGGAGGGGTTGCCACAGGGGCTTGTATGTGGTGAGCAGGTAAGTGGCGTATTCTTGGTTCTTTCGGTAAAGTCACGTAGAAGGGAAAAAAAAATTAAACAATAAAATTCTCACGACGTTTCGGCCACAACGCAAGCAGCCGTCCTCAGGTGAAGGACGGAGCTGTCGGAAAGACACGTCGTGAGAATTTAATTTTATTATGTGTTATTTTTACTATTTTATTATTTCCCTTCTACGTGACTTTACCGAAAGAACCAAGAATATGAATCCCTGCAGTCACGAAAGCTTTAAATCGAAAAGGTAGGTGGCAGTGCAGCAAACTTCGATTGCTGTTACGCTGCTCCGTCACGGCTGCCGGCCTTCACGAATCCTGGGTCACCAGAGACAAGGCCACACGAGGGGGACAACACGACGAGAAGGGCTGCGTGCAGAACGAGAGAGAGCGAGAGAGTGAGCGAGAGAGTGATCGAGAGAGTGAGCGAGAGAGTGAGCGAGAGGTGAGGGTTTTACATAAAGCTAAGTTAAAAAATGTAAAAAAAATTTTTTACGAAATAATGAACGAAGCAAAGTGCCGAATACACCGAGCATCTTCTTGTTTCCACTGATCGTAAAAATAAAAAAACACGACAAAGTCCACGCCAAATTAACTCACAAACCCATCCGCTGTGCTCCTCTGTCCTGACCACCCGGCGGGGTTTGGCAGCTTCGCTTGCCTGCATGAAAGGCATCGAAAGCGAGGGGACGCGGGAGGCACGAAACCGCGCCGTCGATCGATGCCTCACGTTTTAAACCAATTTCACAAACGCGCAACGATGAATAGGGTTGGCAACCCACGCTCTCCCACCCCGCGTAATGGCTCCACACTCCCACACACTCATCCCACGGGTACCCTTCACACGCGTTTTAATTTTTATATTTCAGACACACGGTGTCTGAAATGGTGGGGCATTTTCACGACGAAGAAGCGGTGGTGGCTGTATGGTGGGTCACCGCGTGAATGTTGCGAAACTCTCATCCCGTGGGCGTAGTCGATGAGGTGCCATATTAATACAGGGCCTCCTCTACTTACGAACGAGTTAGGTTCCAGAGGTCTGTTCGTAATTCGATTTGTTCGTAAGTCCAATTTTCCTACTGTCGATTCCAAACATGCTGTACGCCATGTACATTAAACACGAGGAGTGGCTTCAGAAGTTGTATAAACTCCTGTAAATGTAGATGCCACTGGTTCTTCATGTTCTGCAAATGTAGATGCCACTGGTTCTTCACGTTCTGCAGATGTAGATGCCACTGGTTCTTCAAGTTCTGCAGATGCCACTGCTTCTTCACGTTCTGTAGATGCCACTGGTTCTTCACGTTCTGCAGATATAGATGCCACTGGTTCTTCACGTTCTGCAGATGTAGATGCCACTGGTTCTTCATGTTCTGCAGATGTAGATGTCACTGGTTCTTCACGTTCTGCATATGTAGATGCCACCACCACCATGTATTGCGAGACGACTCTCGGTCCGAACAGGCAACTCGACATACGGACGGGTTTGTTCGTATCTCTGAAAGTTCGTAAGTGGAATATTCGAAGTAGAGGTGTTCCTGTAGTTGTACTCTACTTCCACGCACCTTGCGCCTGTGCTCGCCACAGTCACCAACCCGCAATGACCTAGCGTAGTCCAATACGGCCAATCAGCCCCAACAAACCTTGCACAGTGTGGGGAAGCAGCCCTCATCCAGTAGTGGATAGACCGGGGGACCGGGGGTCGGCAGCCTGCGGCTCCGGAACCGCGTGCGGTGTGGCCGTGACCGTTACTTATTCAGGACCCACCACAGTCTCGCATTCACCACACAGTGCATTGGGGGCTCTTGAAATATTGAGGTTTTTATTTTTTACGGAATTCGTCACAAAACATCCGAAGGTGTCAAAATGTAGCAGCAACAGCAGCGGGGGCAGCAGCGGTGAAATCGCGCGTCCTCGAAACGGGGGGCTCGGGTAAGGCTGGCGAAAGGGGTGGTGGGGGTGGGGGGGCGCCGAGAGAGAGGTTGGTGGGTGTAGCCGGGAGGTTGGTAAACAGAAACGGCAAAACGCATCCACTGGGGCCCTCCTTTTGCTTGAGAGAGGCGGGCGGGGGGGGGGGCACACACAGCCCACGCGTGATGGCCTCGACTGCTGTATGAAGTAGTTCCCCCTTCACCATCAATAACAACGTCGAGGTCTGTCATTTTCAGCAGCTTACTGCGTTCGTGCGTGCTGTCGAAATCAATCTGCCCGTGTCGCCTGCCCAGAAGCCAACTCCCAGCCCGACCGCAACAGGGCACGGGAGCGCAGCCATTTGCAACGGAATCGAAATGTATTTTATTTTCTACCCACGTGACTTTACCGAAAGAACAAAAGAGTATGGGATCCCTGCAGTCACGAAAGCTTCAAATCAAGATCAAAATGTTTGATAATTGTTTTTTTTAACCCTTCTATCTGGCAACAAAACTGACACCTTTGTTTACAAGGAGTCATGTTTGAATAGACCACAATACCTGCAGCCATAATGCAAACAAAAAACATAACTCTGATAATGTATGCACTGTCCTTGAAGTTGATTGGTCCACACCCGAGACAGCTTTTTTTAGAGCCTAGTCTCACATGGTGTTGGACCAGATAATGCCAAAAGGCGCACAACTCAAAGACAATGCACCATCAGAGTATGAGAGCTCGGGTAAGCATTTACACCATTAGAACCTCATTTGCCAGTAAAAAAATATGAGTTGTGCGCCTTTTGGCGTCATCTGATCCAACCCATGTGAGACTAAGGAAAGCTGTCTCGGGTGTGGACCAATCAACTTCAAGGACAGTGCATATATTATCAGAGTTATGTTTTTTGTTTGCATTATGGCTGCAGGTATTGTGGTCTATGCCAACATGACTTCTTGTAAAAAAGGTGTCAGTTTTGTTGCCAGGTAGAAGGGTAAAAAACCAATTATCATATTTTTTACCGGTAAATGAGGTTCCAATGGGATCAAAATGTTTGTTTAGACTTTGGGGGGGCGGGGGGGGTGGTGGCGGGAGTAAATCCGATGAGCTGCGAAGCTCATTGTTTGTTCATCTCTCACAGATGTCCTTCTTTCCAAAGAGCAGATGGATGTGTGTCTCATCAATGTAGCTGGCTTGCCAGGAGAATGTAGGACAGTAAATTGCGGACTAATATAATGTGTTTTTTATGGGATCGAGTGTTGTCCCCTCGCACGCTTCGGTGTGGCTTCCTCCCACGTGTGTACAAACCATCTTCATATGTAGAGGACTGCAGATGTTGGGCAATCGCTGGTGCTGGCGCCGGCCGACCGCCTGCCCTGCTGCCGTCCAAACCTTTGTGTCTGTGGCTCCCTGGCGATTGATGAAGCAGAGTCATCAGAATATTTATTTATACCGGAGGAATCAGATGAGCTATACAGCTTTTGTCCCCCCACCCAGCCACACATGTCCAGTCGGGGGCATTTTGCACGTACGACTACGGGATATACAGCACCTACGATTAGCATGGCTGGCTCCGTAACGGTGCGAAAGAAGTTCAACATACGGTAACATACATGGCTAACGATTTGTCGTGTGGCGTGCTGGGGTGGGGGAGAGTTTGGCAAGAGACGGAGGAGTGAGGCTATAGTCGAGTTTAGAGGAAGACGGAGAGAGAGAGAGAGATAATAAGTATAACCCGTAAAAACAAAGTTTTTCACTATAAATCCTTTATATGCGTGGCGGTTTGAGTCCTCTCGTCCTCTGGCTCGAGATGGCTGCCACCTATGGGTCAGATGATTGTCTGCCACCATTAAGCAATTGGTAATTAAACATTTAATTTGTTTTCCCTAAACAGTGTAAAATTTTGGAAAACATTTTCACGAACATTATTTGTCTCGCACAACGAGTCTGTGTGCAAAATGCCAGCTCGATTGGATCACGGGAAGTGGGTTAAAAAACGACCGAAAGGTTTGCACGGTCGTAAGCAAGCAATCAAGCACGCAAGCAAGCGAACTTAATATAAAGGATTTAAAAATGGAGCGATGTGGACGGAGATGAAAGCGTTGAGTAGTCATATTAGAGAATCTGTGATGTTGAAAATATATGCCGTTAATCAGCCGTTTAGTTATATTTATTACCAGGTCTTTACACAGAGTTAATACTATTCATGGGTTTCTGCACGTTTAATTATTTTCACTGATTGCAAGACTTGCTTGTATTTAAAGTCGTGATTCGTGTACAAGTGCCAATTTAAACGTCATTAATTTCAACAAACGTTACTTTCATTCGTAATTTACTCAATTTGACATGCGTGCGCCTGTGTGCGTGTGTGCACGCGTGTGTGTGTACGTGTGTGTGCGCGTGTGTGTGTGCGTGTACGTGTGTTTACGTGTGTGTGCGTGTGTGCACGTGTGTGTGTACGTGTACGTGTGTGCTTGTGTGTACGTGTGTGTGTGTGTACGTGTGCTTGTGTGTGTGTGTGTGTTTACGTGTGTGTGCGTGTGTGTACGCGTGTGATTGTGCGTGCGTGTGCGCGCGTGTACGTGTGTGTGTGTGTGTGTACGTGTGCTTGTGTGTGTGTGTACGTGTGTGTGTGTGCAGCGTCATAGACGACGACAGTACCACCAGTGTACAATCTCAGCGTCTCGACAAGAAGGTGAGGTTTACATCATCAGCAGCAGCGTGAACGTCATCGCCCGTGATCGATCCGCTGCTGGATGCACACACCTCCCAAAGCCATCAACTATCACACGGGATCCCGCAATGCTACGATCCATAATATCGAACACCTTGGAACAGAGCTGTTACCATCGCTCCATCTTCAAGCGGTCGTTGAGAATTCCACTGTTTAAAATCCGTCGGGAATCACTTTGGCATCTGGCCACGTCCAATTCGTATTCTTGGTTCTTTCGGTAAAGCCACCTCTTTTCTCGCCGCCTGATGAAGACCTGCTTGTGTTGCGATCGAAACGTCGTGGGTTTTTTTGCTTAATTATTTGAAATTTATTGTTTTAATGTTATTTTATAATTTTTTATTTTCATTTTATTTTTCTATCCACGTGACTTTACCGAAAGAACCAAGAACACGGATTCCTGCAGTGACGACAGTTTAAAGTCTAAATTGTCCACATCCAATTCGCTTTATTTACGAGCTCATCACACTGCACAGGCGTACAGGGTACACAACATATCAAATCCTTACTGTATAAATACAGGGTGCTTAGAAAAAATGTGAACACTTCTGAGAATTTGCAACAACGCCACGATAAATGTGCCCTCCGGGCTCTGGAGACCACCTGGAGAAGATTCCAGGCCACGCGTTGACAATGATGGCGAACAAGTTGAGACTCTTTGACTTTTTGAAACGATTAACATCACATTTGTTTTCATGTTACAGTGTATTATCCGTTCTTTTCCATTAAAAACGATAGTCCCATGTAAGTGTTTGAAGCACCCTGTATGATAACATAATCTCTATAATTACGTTTATATTGTGTACGTGCGCGTGTGTGTGTACGTGTGTAACTTAAAAAAAACCTTTATTATGGATATTGGTCGCGAAAGCCTTCGTGTTAAACCAAAGAGTATAAAATCATCTCTGACCTCCCGAAAATCACGTGATTTGTGTGGCTACGCCCACTCTGAAAACCTCCCCCTGCGAAAACAGACGCTGCTCCCTCTCATCGTCCATGACATCTTTCTCGCCATGGTTGTGAGATGTTAACTACCTCGCCTGGTATCCAGGATGTCGTGGGTTCGAGTTTGCGTGTCTCTCCGGTTTCCCTCTCCACATTTGGAAACACGCGTTTAGAGTATCATTCAGACGCTGTCTCCCCGACAGACCTGGTCTTCACCTGAGGACGGCTGCTTGCGTTGTGGCCGAAACGTCGTGAGAATTATTTCATTATGTTTTATTTTTATTATTTTATTACTTCCCTTCTACGTGACTTTACCGAAAGTACCAAGGAGATGAATCCCTGCAGTCACGAAAGCTTTAAATCGAAATTTAGCGTTTAGAGTATTTGGCTGACATAAATTTCCACGTGATGAGTCACTTCGTTGAGCTATCATTTGTGGTCAGGTCGCTTCTGAAAAAGAGCTACTATATAGCTCAGTGGGCCTTACCTGGTAAAATATATTTTAAAAGTAATTTCCCCCCTTCTGTGCAGCGTTCCTTTTTTCTTCTCCCTGCTGCTCATCTTGAGCCGTACCCTCTTCGTTCGCTCTTGGAGACTTCCATCCCGGCATCCTTTTCCCCAACGAAGTGGTGGCTTATCATCGTCACGTGGAAGATAGAGCAGCCAAACACTCTAAACGCGTGATGTCGATTCTAGATGTGGAGGGGAACCCGGAGAAAAATCCACGCGATCACAGAGAGAGAGAAAGACACGCAAACTCCAAATATATGCAGCAGGCGTCGGAGTCTGGATCGAACTCACATTTAAATTCAAGTGTGTGTGTGTACTGGCCTTCGTGGGTGCTACTCGCTAACAGCACTTGCCTCTCAACAGCCTGATGAAGGCTACATGGGGGATATTGTCTTTGTTTTGTACTGGCCTTCGTGGGTGCTACTCACTAACAGCACTTGCCTCTCAACAGCCTGATGAAGGCTACATGGGGGATATTTGTCTTTGTTTTGTACTGGCCTTCGTGGGTGCTACTCGCTAACAGCACTTGCCTCTCAACAGCCTGATGAAGGCTACATGGGTGATATTTGTCTTTGTTTTGTACTGCTCTTCGTGGGTGCTACTCGCTAACAGCACTTGCCTCTCAACAGCCTGATGAAGGCTACATGGGTGATATTTGTCTTTGTTTTGTACTGCTCTTCGTGGGTGCTACTCGCTAACAGCACTTGCCTCTCAACAGCCTGATGAAGGCAACACGGGGGATATTTGTCTTTGTTTTGTACTGCTCTTCGTGGGTGCTACTCGCTAACAGCACTTGCCTCTCAACAGCCTGATGAAGGCTACATGGGTGATATTTGTCTTTGTTTTGTACTGCTCTTCGTGGGTGCTACTCGCTAACAGCACTTGCCTCTCAACAGCATGATGAAGGCAACACGGGGGATGCCTTGCCTAGCCTGATGAAGGCTACGGGGGATATTTGTCTTTGTTTTGTACTGGCCTTCGTGGGTGCTACTCACTAACAGCACTTGCCTCTCAACAGCCTGATGAAGGCTACATGGGGGATATTGTCTTTGTTTTGTACTGGCCTTCGTGGGTGCTACTCACTAACAGCACTTGCCCCGCATCAGCCTGACGAACGCAACACGGGTGGTTGGTGGTTGGTTGGGATCTTGGCCTTGCCCTCGTGTCTCGTGCGCAGCGCGCTCTGCTCGAGCATGCCCAGCGCAGGCGTCGTCACGACATGGTCACGGTGCAATCGACGGCCGACGCCAAGGCACCCGGCGGGAGTCGCGGCGTCGCGAGGGGCGCCCGTCGGCCGCAGCACCCCGAGGAGCAGGCACCGCTCGTCGACATCGTGAGCCAGCCGGCCGGTACGACGCCCCGAGTGTGCGCGGCGGCGATTTTCCCTTTAGATTTGAAGCTTTCGTGACTGCAAGGATTGATACCCCTTAGGTTTTTTTCGGTAAAGTCACGTGGGTGAAAAATTTAATTGAAAGTTAATGAAAGTAATAATGGGAATAAAATTATAAATTCTAGATTTGAAGCTTTCATGACTGCAAGAATTCATATTATTGGGTTTTTCGGTAAAGTCACGTGGGTGAAAAATAAAATTAAAAGTTAATGAAAGTAATAATGGGAATAAAATAATAAATTCTAGATTTGAAGCTTTCGTGACTGCAATGATTCATATTCTTAGGTTTTTTTTCAGTAAAGTCACGTAGGTAAACGGAGTGGTAGCTCCTGCAATCTCTCATTTACTTGATACAGCTGTCGTGGCTGTGACGGTACCACCTGAAGACGGAAGCTTGTGTTGCCTCCGAAACGTCGTGATTTTTATTTTATTTTATTCTCATTATTACTTTTAATTAACTTTTAATTTAATTTTTTACCTACGTGACTTTACCGAAAAAACCTAAGAGTAGGATTTGCCCTTTGTCGCCACTTTCAGGCTGCACCGGTGGCAAGCCGCGTGCGTGCGTACATACGTGCGGTGTGTGTCTGTGTGTGTACTTACGAACTAGTTATGTTCCTAGAGGTCTGTTCGTAAGTCGATTTGTTCGTAAGTCGAAGCTTTACTCCTGTCGATTTCAAACGTGTTGTGCAGCAGAGGTCGCAAACGGGTTTTGTTTCCTTACCCGTACCCGGCCGCACCAGGGTCGCAAATGAGTACCCGTACCCATACCCGGCCGGGTACGGGTACCCATTCCCTACCCGTACCCGTACCCTACCCGAAATGAGTGACAAACGGTTGCTCACCAGTGACTCACGGCCTACCCGTACCCGTACCCGGCCGCACCAGGGTAGCCGGGTATCGGGTAGGGTACGGGTATCGGGTATCCGGTTGCGACCTCTGTTGTGCGGCGTGTACACTAAATGTGCAAGCCGCAGCAGTGCGATTGTGGCCATGCATCCAGGACTACGGACCCGTATAGCGTGCTCTCCTTCAACGGAGTAGGAGGAGGAGAAATAGCCATTCCACACGAACTCTCTCTCTCTCTCTCTCATTTATGTATGTTGAACTTCTTTCGCACCGTAAATATCCAACTGTGTTACCATCTAGATTTGAAGCTTTCGTGACTGCAAGGATTCATACTCTTAGTTTTTTCGGTAAAGTCACCATGTAGGTAAAAAAATGAAATTAAAATTAATAGAAATAAAATAATGAAAAATCACGACGTTTCGGAGGCAACACAAGTCTCCGTCATCAGGTGGGACCGTCACAGCCAGATTTGCTGTATCAAGTGAGGCAGGGATTCCAAAATGTGAGTTCTTAAATACAAGTTAACTTGTATTTAAGAACTTGCATCTTGGAATCCCTGCCTCCGAAACGTCGTGATTTTTTATTATTTTATTTTTATTAATTTTAATTTCATTTTTTACCTACGTGACTTTACCGAAAAAACTAAGAGTATGTGTTACCATCGCTTAGAGCCTATTTGGCTGCTATGAACTTCCACATGATAAGCCAATTCGTTGAGCTATCATTTGTGGCAAGGTTGCTTCCGTGAAAGAGAGCTCTGTAGCAGCTCAGTGGGCATGACCTGGTGACATTGTTTTAAGTTTAGTTTTAGCAGTTTAGTTTCAAACGAAAGAATTTCAACCCACGTCTTGTGTGTACGGCCGCCCTTGCACAGAATCTCGTCAACAACAAAAAAAAAACCCCACCTGTGATGAGGTAAGTGCTAAGAGATAAAGTGATGAGAGATGCTGAGAGATAAAGTAATGAGATAAAGTGATGCGAGATAAAGCTTTTTTACGTATTATTTAAGGTCATTCATGAAAAAGGTAGGTTTTGGGAGGAAAATTTGATTATCCGCGAAATTTGCTCTTCACAAGCATCTCCGGAACGCGTCCCTCGTCGCGAATAACGAGGGAAACCCTCGATTTAAAGCTTCTTTCGTGACTGCTGGGATTCACCTTCTTGGTTCTTTCGGTAAAGTCACGTAGAATGGAAATAAAAAAAATAATAAAAATAAAACATAATAAAATAATTCTCACGACGTTCCGGCCACAACGCAAGCAGCCGTCCTCAGGTGAAGAACAGGTCTGTCGGAAAGACAGAGTCTGAATGAACAAATTTCCATTTAAAGCTTTCGTGACTGCTGGGATTCATCTTCTTGGTTCTTTCGGTAAAGTCACGTAGAATGGAAATAATAAAATAATTAAATTAAACATAATTTAATAATTCTCACGACGTTTCGGCCACAACGCAAGCAGCCGTCCTCAGGTGGAGAACAGGTCTGTCGAAACCCTCTTACACGTAATAGCAGTACTCTGCCCCATTCTTAGTAGTTGAGACATTGGCAGATTGCAACGGGAACAATCTGATGAGAATGAGATTTCCTCCAGATGAGACCAGATTTCCTTATGGAGGGTCAAGACTAAGCTCTGAATGCAAGGCGGAGACAGAGTCCGTCTCGCCGAGTGCTATCTTAACCTTTGTTGCAGCCTTGCACCCCTTTGGTTATCAATCGTAAAGAAAATGAATAACGTTGATAAAGACATCGGGTTTGGTGAAACAAAGTAAGTAAGTTGCAACTTACGTGCTCCGTGCTTGATTTGTGTTTTCAATGATTTACCTTAAAAAAAATGTTCATAAGAACCACTGCTTATAGCCGAATCTCACCACAGCGTCTGCGAACACGTGGACCCATATGAAAAACATCGCAATGCTCGCGCCGTTAAGAGGATATGCACACGTGTGTGTAGCGGTGGCGCAGTGGTTAGCGCGCTGCGCTACGAACCCGACAACCCGAGTTCGATTCCCGCTCACGACTAATACCAGAGACGATTATCCGACCCACTTATGGGTCTCTCCTTGGTCGACCCAGCCTCCAATGAGTATCTGGTGCGGTGGTGTTAACATCGCCACTACAGAGGGAGACAAAAGTGGCTGGGCGTGGTGCTGGCCACCCATACCCTCGTGTGCCCGTGCCGGCCTTCATCATAGCTGCTACTTGCTAACACAGCACTTGCCCCAAAAGTCTGTCATGGCTATATGGGGGCTCTTCGTCTCTGTGTGTGTGTGCATGCGGGCGTGATGCTGGCCACCCACCCCCTCGTGTGCCCGTGCCGCCCTTCATCATAGGTGCTACTCGCTAACACAGCGCTTGCCCCAAAAGTCTGTCAAGGCTACACGGGGGATCTTTTGTCTCTGCGGGGAGGGTAGCAGGAGGCATCCCCTCGTGTGGAGAGGAGGAGGCGGCGCCACTGACCAGCCGTGTGCAGGTGCTGACCCTGCGGGAGTGTCCGGCGCTGGGGTCCGTCCTGGAGCCCGGCTCGCAGAGCGACGTGCGCTCCCCGCATCACAACCCGGAGCTGCGGGACGCCCTCGCGCATCGCGGTGCAGTTCGCTGCGGTCACCCGGGCACCCACCCCACCCCCCCCCACCACCTCCCCCACTACCTCCCCCACCCCGCACATCAAATGCCTTAGCGGCGTAGCTAGCAAGTGTGCAGGCGGTGCAGCTGCACCGGGAATACCGAGTAGGCTAGGGCAGGGGTCGGCAACCGAAACAGCAGGAAGAGTCATTTTTTTTTCGAATTCGGTTAACCCCACCCCTCCCCCCACACACAATATTTCAAGAGCCGCGATGCATTGTGGTGGTGAATACGGCCCTTAATAAATACCGTCGTGAAAGAGTCCTGAATGAGCCACATGCGGCTCTTGAGCTGCAGGTTGCCACGGTAAACTGGACTCCCATGGTGAACTGGAATCCCACGGTAAACTGGACTCCCGCAGTAAACTGGACTTCTACGGTGAACTGGACTCTCATGGTGAACTGGACTTCCATGGTAAACTGGACTCCCACGGTAAACTGGACATCCACAGTAAACTGGACTCCCATGGTAAACTGGACTTCCACGGTAAACTGGACATCCATGGTGAACTGGATTCCCACGGTAAACTGGACTTCCACGGTAAACTGGACTCCCATGGTGAACTGGACTTCCACAGTGAACTGGACTCGCATGGTGAACTGGACTTTCACTGTGAACTGGACTCTCACGGTGAACTGGACTCCCACGGTAAACTGGACTCCCGTGGTGAACTGGACTTCCACGGTGAACTGGACTTCCACGGTAAACTGGACTTCCACGGTGAACTGGACTCCCACGGTAAACTGGACTCCCACGGTGAACTGGACTTCCACGGTAAACTGGACTTCCACGGTAAACTGGACATCCATGGTGAACTGGACTCCCATGGTAAACTGGACTTCCATGGTGAACTGGACTCCCGCGGTAAACTGGACTTCCATGGTGAACTGGACTTCCACAGTGAACTGGACTCGCATGGTGAACTGGACTTTCACTGTGAACTGGACTCTCACGGTGAACTGGACTCCCACGGTAAACTGGACTCCCGTGGTGAACTGGACTTCCACGGTGAACTGGACTTCCACGGTAAACTGGACTTCCACGGCGAACTGGACTCCCACGGTAAACTGGACTCCCACGGTGAACTGGACTTCCACGGTAAACTGGACTTCCACGGTAAACTGGACATCCATGGTGAACTGGACTCCCATGGTAAACTGGACTTCCATGGTGAACTGGACTCCCGCGGTAAACTGGACTTCCATGGTGAACTGGACTCCCATGGTAAACTGGACATCCACGGTAAACTGGACTTCCATGGTGAACTGGACTTCCACAGTGAACTGGACTTCCATGGTCAGGAGTCGGCAACCAAAATAACAAGAAGAAACATTTTTCGTTCGGCTCCGGAGCCGCAGGTTGCCGACCCCCTGGGCTAGGAGATGGAGGAGTTGGACTGGTGGCTCCAATTTGATTCCTTGCGCCAGCCCAGTAATTATGGAACGTTGGGCCAACTTGAGGTCAATGTTTCCCATCACATGCCCAACGTTGCCATGTTTTGCGTGGGATGGCCTGGGTTCCACTACTGACCTGTCACACAACGATCTCATCAGTTGTCATGGTTCGAGTCGTGATTTCATTTGGAGGCTCCAATCCTTATTGAGGCTCCGATCCTTACGCGTCAATTTTTTTTCCCGTGCCTATCATTGAGCAACCCACTCTTGTGTGGCCGATTCGACTGTAGGTCATACACAAAAATGGGCACATGTCCATAGGTCGAGGGATTCAAAACGATTCTATTATTTTAGAGATATGGCAGTTAATGTTTAAACTTGATCATGACCGACACGGCTTGGCAGGCTTTTGTGGAGCAGTGGATGGGCGCAAAGGGTGTCAATAGTTTCGCTATAATAATAAATAAGAATATAACAATTGTTCTGGATTGACATCTACACCAAAAGCTCAAACTGTTTACTCAGGACAGCCACACATCAGCGTTCACCCGATTCTCTGGCATGGCTGGTGGTGGTGGTGAATCTTTGACCCGCCTGGCACAAGCCGCCGTGGTGACATCACCGCCACTTAAGTGGCAAAAGGCGATTGTTTGTTTGTTGTTTGTTGTTGTTGTTCCGTCGACCCTTTGACCACGCACGCTCGCACGTGCACGGCGAGCAGGCCTGACGGGGAGCCTGAGTTTCGAGGAGGGCCAGGAGGGCTTCGAGGAGGAGGGCAGTGCCGACGATCCGGCCGAGAGTCTCCTCGCCCCGCCGACGTCGTCCCACGCGCACGGAGGGGTCGCGCGCGACGGCAAGGCGCGTTGCTGGCGGTAACCGCGCGGCCGCACGCGGCCACACGTGGCCACCGCCCCGGCCGCCGCCCCGGTCGACGCGTTAGCTGAAGGGACCCCCACCCTGATGATAATGCGCCGACAAACGGTGATCGCAAATTGCCGTGAACGAAATTAAGTAAATGAATCCATGATACAGGTGATTTTTTTGGGGTTAGAGCGCGTGCCTGCCTCTCTCTCTCCTCGCGTGTGACAGGAGGACGGGGCGTCCTGCGGGGTCCGCGGCGGCGACGGGAGCCCCGGCGGGGGGTTCTCGCCCCCGCTGGCGGTGGGGGACCTCGAGGCGTTCGCTCTGCGCCCGGCGCCCCAGGGTGGACCCGTCAAGTGCCGCATCACGCGCGACAAGAAGGGCATGGACCGCGGGATGTTCCCCACCTACTTCCTGCACATGGATCGCGACGACGGCAAAAAGGCGAGCGCCGAAACACCGCCGCTGCCACCACCCCCCCCCCCCCCCCCCCACAGCGGGTCGATTGCTCATTTCCCGCACCCTCTGGTGAATTCTCACGGTTGGCTCCATGCGATGCGAAAGAAGCTCTCAGCGCAGGCAGGCAATCGCCGCAAAAAAAACGTCAGGACAACGTGCACGCGACGTCGCGGTGGCTAGGAGATGTTAACGACTATGACATATAAGGATTGGTTTTACCCTTTCTGGCAATAAAACAGGTGTTAAGATGTTCAAACAGCAACAGCAAATCAATAACTTTTTGCAAGGAATCATGCCTGCGTTAACCACACAGAGTACTTGTGGTGAACATGCAAACAAAAACATGCTCTGGTCGATTGGTCCACACTAGAGACACCTTTCTTTGGTGTGGACCAACCAGTTTCAAAGACAATGCATATATTACCAGAGCATGTTTTTTGTTTGCATGTTCACCAAAAGTATGCGTGGTTAACGCAGGCAGGATTCCTTGCAAAAGGTTTCTGTTCGGTATTTTAACATCTTAACACAACAGTTTTATTGCCAAAAAGGGTAAAACCAATGCTTATATTTTGATACTGGCAAGAAAGGTCCCATGATACTACTGCTACTACCTCCGCCTGGTATACAGGAAAGGAGGAGTGCGTGGCTTTCGATCCCGACCCTGACGCCTGTTGTATATTTGGAGTGTACTCCTGTTTGTAGTATGTGTGTACGTTGTTCCATAACTGTGTGGTTGTGTGTGTATGTGTTTTTGTTTATATCATAGGTGTTTTTGCTGGCTGGTCGGAAGCGGAAAAAAAGTAAAACTTCTAATTATCTGCTGTCCACGGACCCTACCAATCTGTCCCGCGAAGGGGAGAGTTACATCGGCAAGCTCAGGTAAGTTGAGGTTCTCACCCTCTGCACGACTAAACCCCCCACCCCCTTCATTAAATCCCACTTGGCAGATATCTTCCATAAACATTTAATCAAAGTCATTCCAGTGCCTTCTTTACTCAAATGAGCAACTTTGTGGTGACAATTCCACATTTTGTATGGCTGGGGGGGTCAGTTTATCCAAGAGACTTTTTTAGGCGTTTGCTTTTTCAAGGAAAAGGAGCTGAGTTTGATTTCCATGTCCCACTGGTTTTTCACGTTTTAGAGATGTAGATGCTACTGGTTCTTTACGTTTTAGAGATGTAGATGCCACTAGAAAACGCAAAAACAAGATGCACAGCCTGGGGGATAGATGTGGACAGAAGAATTAGGCGACGTCGGAAGATGCCGGGAGAACTGGCAAGAGATGGAGGACTTTCAGCAGAAGAAGAAATTGTGCGCGTTATGAAGAGCGTATTTTATCGACTTCAACATGAGATGTCAACACGGTTTTTACGACTAAAAGACCTGAACACAAAATTTTGATTTCTGCTGGACGTCAAAACTCTTCTATCCGACACAGATGTCGATGCAATTCGTCGAAATTGCACAGATTTTGGAAATTTCTATGACACCGACATCAATGGCCACGAACTTTTCACAGAAATTGGAGATTGCAAAATGCTGCTCAGTAACCGGAATGAAGTTCTACCAGAAACTCCTTTGGATCTTCTTGGTTTTATTGTGTTTTATGGAGACGACATATTTCCGAATTTGCGAATTTCACTGCAAATTTGATGAACAATAGCAGTTTTAATTGCAATCTGTGAGCGGTCGTTCAGCAAATTGAAACTTATTTTGTCGTATTTGCGTGCTTCAATGGGACAAGATCGTCTCAGCGATCTTGTTCTTCTTAGCGTTGAAAGATAAACATTGGAAAAAACATATTCTTAGGTTTTTTTGGTAAAGTCACCTAGGTAAAACATTAAAATTAATAAAAGTAATTTTAATGTTTTACCTACGTGACTTTACCGAAAAAACCTAAGAATATGAATCTTCAAATCTAGAATTGGAAAAAACAGATTTTGATTACGTGATTGACCAGTTTGCGACCGTGAAATCACGAAAAAATAATCTTTTGTAGAATGTCAACCAGTCTACGACAGTGACTGAGTGAGCCATGTAATATAATTTCTATAAATTTGCTTCTTTAAATACAATGTTTCATTAAAATTTAAATTGTTATTCCTTATTCGATGTAATAGGAAAATGTGATTAAACGGGGGGGGGGGGGGGGGGGGGGGGGGTGCCAATTTTATAGTTCGTCCCCGGGCGCAAAATAACCTAGCTACGCCTCTGGCTGGGGTGGGTGGGTCGGGCTTCCCCCATTTTTGTTCGCTGTGTGCACGCGCAGGTCCAACGTCATGGGCACCAGGTTCACAGTCTACGACAACGGGATCAAGCCAGACCGCACTGGCATCCTCGGCGATGGATCCAACCTGCGGCAAGAGCTTGCTGCCGTATGCTACGTAAGTGCCAAAGTTTGCGGGCGTGGGTGTCTTTTGTCACGCGGGCATCGGCGTTTTTAAATCCTTTATATTAAGTTAACTTGCTTGCTTACTTGCGCGCTTACGACCGTGCAAATCTTTCGGTCGTTTTTTAACCCACTCCCCGTGATCCAATCGAGCTGACATTTTGCACACAGGCTCGTTGTGCGTGACAATTTATTTTCGTGAAAATTTTTTTTCCATAACTTTACACTTTTTAGGAATTTGTTTTTATATTTAATTACCAATTGCTTAATGGTGGCAGGCAATCATCTGACCCATAGGTGGCAGCCATCTCAAGCCAGAGGACGAGAGGACTCTACCCGCCACGCATATAAAGGATTTATAGTGAAAAACTTTGTTTTTACGGGTTAATTTTTTCCGATTGGAGTCGTTTTTTTCCTGTGTGACGTTATTATGCAAGTCATGGGACCGTTTTTTACCGGTATCAAAGTGTGAAAATCTTTTTTTTTATGTTTTACCCTTTCTGGCAATAAAACAGGTGGTGTTAAGATGTTCAAACAACAAATCGAACACTTTTTGCAAGGAATCATCTCGGCATTAACCACACACGATACCTGTGGTGAACATGCAAACAAACATGCTCTGATAAACGCATTGTCTTTGAAACTGATTGGCCTACACCACAGACAGCCTTCTTTACGTACGTATGTATGTTGATGGCTCAAGTTTCTATACTACATTACATATCTGCAATGTCACCTGTACGTATGTATGTTGAACTTTTTTCGCACCTGTGCATGGCCCAAACCGTGGCAGCAGAGGTGCGGGGGAAGGACAAGATACTAAACAGAAAAAGCAGCTCTATAGAAATTAGTTTTCAAACTGGATGATTTTAAAGTGCGTGGCTTCCTAATATCGGAAGGAAAAACGTTCCAGACGGCGCATAAGCGCATCTGAAAGCACGCGATGCGGTGACCGCCATCTTTGTTCGATGGTTGGCCAAAAGCCTCTGCGAGCATGACCGGAGTTTGCGTGATGGGTTATGCTATTATTGTCTAAGTAACCGTTCACTCTCATAGAGTAATTGGGTTTTTTAGCGGAGCAGTATTATTACGTAGTATCCGATTGCAAAAAATGTGGTGGTGACGATTGTTCTTCAACTCACTGGAGGGGGAGCGCGTTGTTAAAACGCCTGTTACATGTGGCAATGTCATTTGTTGGGCTGTGTTGGGTGGTGGAGGGTTCTTAACGACACAACTTTGGGCAGATCGTTACGTGAAACTGATCCAAAAGTCAATTGTGAATCGGAGACATTGCCTGCAAAAACGAACGCGTTCATTATTATAATGCGCGTGTAACGGTATTGCCATGGATTTTTTTTTACTACTCTCCCAGTGATTTGATCTTTTTTAGTGCGTCATTGTTATTCTTTACAAAAGTGCTCATAGAATACCGCTGTGTCGGACTTACTCAGACGATCTGACCTTCATCATCCACAACAAAATGGAATGTGGAGCACATTCAGTTTCGTGTGTGTGCTAAACCATGGACAAATACCATTGGAACCTCATTTGCCAGTAAAACATATGATAATTGTTTTTTTACCCTTCTATCTGGCAACAAAACTGACAGAGTTATGTTTTTGTTTGCATTATGACTGCAGGTATTGTGGTCTATGCAAACACGACTCCTTGTAAAAAAGGTGTCAGTTTTGTTGCCAGATAGAAGGGTAAAAAACCAATTATCAATTTTTTTACTGGCAAATGAGGTTCCAATGGTGTAAATGCTTGCCCTGAGCTCTCATACTTTGATGGTGCATTGTCTTTGAGTTGTGCGCCTTTTGGCGTCATCTAGTCCAACCCATGTGAGACTAGGCTCTAAGGAAAGCTGTCTCGGGTGTGGACCAATCAACTTCAAGGACAGTGCATACATTATCAGAGTTATGTTTATTTTTTTGCATTATGACTGCAGGTATTGTGGTCTATGCAAACATGACTCCTTGTAAAAAAGGTGTCAGTTTTGTTGCCAGATAGAAGGGTTAAAAAACAATTATCATGGACAAATAGCAAAAATAAGCCACACTTTATTAAACTATAAATCAGTGGGTTTAATGCGTAGGCTTTCACAACCAATATTATCCATAATCGAGGTTTGTGGGTTAGATCGCGTAAATATATAAATGTGTTGTTAAACCCGCCACCACCCGACACAGCCAATTAGTAAGGTTTGTCACGTAAACAGAACGTGTCAATTTGTTACGAGGACAGCACACCATCTGAGAACGACGTTTCGCCAGTAATTATAACGAGCATCATCGGGCAGACAGATTTGTGGAGAAATCCTCCCGTTTCGTTCTTAGGGGCTGTCCATAAATGACGTCACACGATTTTGGACTATTTTTGACCCCCCCCCCTAGTCACACGGCGTCACAAAAAGTCAAACTCCCCCCCCCTCTAATAAGACGTCACAAAGCTCTGCCCCCCCCCCCCCCAAAAAAAAAAAACATGCTTCAAATCACTTGAAACTATTGTCATTGTAGTACGTATTTTTTTTTCTGGTGCCCTCCGTTTGTAAAAATTTTAAAAACTCGCAGCAGGTGCCTCTAGAGGGCACCAATCACCTCCAACATTTTTGTGAGCTCAAGGGCGCAAAAAAAGCCATCACCCCCCCCCCACCGTACCCCGTCGTTCGGATGATCGTGAAATGTCTGTGAGGTTGCTTAGGGGCCGTCCATTAATGACGTCACGCACCTAGTGGGGGGGGGGGGGGGGTCAGACATTTGTGACGATGTGTGACGAGGGGGGGGGGTAAAAAATCGTCCAAAATCGCGTGACGTCATTTATGGACGGCCCCTTAAGTTCGTTGTAGTCAACACAACATTTGGTGTCGTTGTTGTGATGCTGCTGCTGCTGTTGATGATGATGCTTTGATGTGTGTGTTTGTGCCCGGTGTTTAGGAGACCAATGTACTGGGATTCAAGGGACCGAGGAAAATGACGGTGATCATCCCTGGAATGAACCGGAGTCACGAGCGCGTTCCAATCAAGCCCAGAAACGTGAGAAACTTCAATACTTCTACACTTACATTTCGATGTAAAGCTTCCGTGACTGCAGGGATTCATCTTCTTGGTTCTTTCGGTAAAGTCACATAGAAGGGAAGTAATAAAATAATAAAAATAAAACATGATCAAATAATTATCACGACGTTTCGGCCACAACGCAAGCAGCCGTCCTCAGGTGAAGAAAAAGGTCTGTTTTTATTATTATTTTATTACTTCCCTTCTACGTGACTTTACCGAAAGAACCAAGAAGACTTCTACACTTTTTAAATATTTTTATTTCACCAGCTAAGGCCCCACTGTGCTATGTAGCTCTTTTGCATCAGGAGCGACCTTGCTATCACAAATGATAGCTCAACGAAGTGGCTTATCACGTGGAAATGTAGAGCACCCGCGTACTCTAAACGCGTGATGTTGATTCTAAACGTGGAGGGAAAAAACAGGGGGACCCGGAGAAAAATCCACGTGACCACGGGGAGTGGTGCTGGCCACCCACCCCCTCGTGCGCCGTGCCGGCCTTCATAGGTGCTCGCAAACAGCGGTGGTGTAGCGGTCTGCGCGCTGCGCTATGAACCCGACGACACGGGTTCGATTCCCGCTCACGGCCATCACCAGTGACGATTATCGGAATCGGTCCCGGGCCTACAGCCTAAGTTGACTCAGCCTCAAATGAGCATCCTGGTTGCGGTGTGTAAACATTGCCACTCGGGAGACAAAGGCGGCCGGGCGAGGTGTTGGCCACCCATCCCCTCCTGTGCCCGTGCCTGCCTTTCATAGGTGCTGCTGGCTAACAGCACTTGCCCCAACAGGTCTGTTGAAGGCTATGCGGGCGGGAGGTGGGGTTCTTTGTTTGAAGTGTGCCACCCAGGACCCCTGGTGTCAAGCTGGCACAGCAAGAACACCAGCAGTTCCACCGCTGTTGGATTATATTTTTTCCGCCTGAGGACGACCGCTTGTGTTGCGATCGAAACGTCGCGATGTATTTTCTTTTATACCTACGTGACTTTAAGAGTATGGATTCCTGCGGTCACGAAAGCTTCAAATCAAGAAAGAACACCGCCGTCTTCTTGGTTCTTTCGGTAAAGTCACGTAGAAGGGAAATAATAAAATAATAAAAATAAAACATTATAAAATTATCACGACGTTTCCCTTCTACGTGAGTTTACCGAAAGAACCAAAAATATGAATCCCTGCAGTCACGAAAGCTTTAAATCGAAGGTTGGAATATTCAAAATCAAATATGCCCAGTCTGTCAACAAATGAATGACAGACGTACATCAAATGTGTACGCAGAAATAATACATTCACTTTCTGTCTTATGGCTCTTACAAAGACAACAATGCGCGCGTGTGTATAATCAAGTGGGATCAGAGAGAGGGCGTTACATGGGCTTACAAGGTATTTTTTTTCCCTTCTACGTGAATTTACCGAAAGAACCAAGAAGATGAATCCCTGCAGTCACGAAAGCTTTACATCGAAATTTAGAACACCACCGTGTGTGACGTCCCCTGTCTGTGCGTTGTGTGGCGTGTGGCGCCCAGGAGCACGAGACCCTGGTGTCGCGCTGGCACAACAAGAACACGGAGCACACGGTGGAGCTGCACAACAAGGCGCCCGTGTGGAACGACGACACGCAGTCCTACGTGCTCAACTTTCACGGCCGCGTCACCCAGGCCTCCGTCAAGAACTTCCAGATCGTGCACTACAACGACCGTGAGCTCACGTCGTTGGCTAAAATACAAAGTACACCACGACGGTAGTAGATGTGTAAAAGTGTTTGTTGTTGTTGTTGTTGTTCGGAAAAATGTAAGGAATCGGAAAAAGAGGAAGGCCTAATAGAGAATGGCTTGACGACGACGACGACGTAAGGAGATTTGTGCCGGAAAGATGTGGCCACTACTTGGAGCGTATTGGCAACAAGACAGAGGAAAGTGGAAACAAATGACGAAATGTGCAGTGGACAGCTACGGGGCAAATCTGCTCATGGATCGTGGTGGTGACGATGATGAGCCCCGCGGGTCAGAGGTCAGAGCCCCGAACATTCGCGAGCACGTGGGTAGGGTTATGAGTGTGTGTTTTTTTGCTTCATTAGAATAGCAGGCTCCTGTATCTTGGTCCGTTTGGGTTTGAGTATCAGAATCAGAATCTTTCTTTAGACTGCAGGAGAAATCCGATGAGCTATGAAGCTCTTTTTCACAGATGTCCAGTAGGGCGAGTTACATCAACAAACAATGCAAAAAGCGATATGAGTGCAAGATGGAGAAAAGGTAAGCAAGACATGAAAAATAGGAATAGGTCTTACCCTTTCTGACAATAAAACAGGAGGTGTTAAGATGTTCAAACACCAAATAGAAACCTTTTGCAAAGAATCAACTCTGCATTAACCACACGTACTTGTGGTGAACATGCAAACAAATATGCTCTGTTAATATATTATGGCATTGTCTTTTAAACTCATTGGCCTACACCAGAGACGGCCTTCTTCATGGCCTTGTCTCACCAGTGTCAGACCAGAGAATGCCAACAGGTGGACAGTACAAACACAA
The DNA here is from genome assembly GCF_015708825.2 of Lethenteron reissneri. Taxonomy (NCBI): domain Eukaryota; kingdom Metazoa; phylum Chordata; class Hyperoartia; order Petromyzontiformes; family Petromyzontidae; genus Lethenteron; species Lethenteron reissneri. The sequence goes on from NC_083780.1 coordinate 7,679,613, forward strand.
TGCACGTATCAGAGCATTGATAGCTCAGAGTGAGCAGCTATATAAAAAACCTATTTTTATTTTTCATACTTTGATGCTTCCAAAAAGGTCCCATCATAAAGGAAAGTCATTAAAAATAAATCCGTAAAAGTTTAGAAGTACAAATTACACAAGTACTGTACGTACAATTCCTGCCGATTTGTCAACACCAAATGCAAGCTTGGACAAGGCAGCAAAACAACAACAACAACAACAGTCCCAGGCCACACCAAGACAACACTCAGTCCATCAATTACACTGCACATTCAATACATGGGTGAGATTCAAAGTTCAAAGTGACACTGGCAAATGTGGCTGTATCTGGCGCTAAGATTCGACTTCAGGATACATTTTATTGAAGGAAGATTAACAATGTGTAGATTTGAAGCTTTCGTGACTGCAAGGATTCATATTCTTAGGTTTTTTCGGTAAAGTCACGTAGGTAAAAAATTAAAATTAAAATTAATAAAAGTAAAATAAAATAAAAATCACGACGTTTCGGAGGCAACACAAGCTTCCGTCTTCAGGTGGAACCGTCACAGCACGCTTACCTAAGTGACTTTACCGAAAAAACCTAAGAATATTAACAATGTGCCTCGATTATGCCACGCTAAACGATGTATGCAGGTACTTACGGCATAAATACAGATGGAGAAAGCATCAGCCATCGTATATTTGCTGATGGCGTCGTCATTATGCAGTCAATTACGGAAATTAACCACGGTTAAACGTTAGAATAACTCAGTCGAGGAGGCTGCAAAGTCGGGATCAAGATCAATTCGATCAACGGCGACCCGAGTTCGATTCCCATTCAGGGCCATCATCAGTGACGAATATCTGAACCAGTAACGGGCCTGCATCGTTCGACTCAGCTTTATATGAGCACCCGGTGCGGTGTGTAAACATCGGCACAGGCGTCCAGGCGAGATACTGGTCACCCCCGCCCCCTGCTCCCCCCACCACCGTACGTTTGCCCTGGTCAGCCTGCCTTCATAGGTGCTACTCACGAATAGCACTCGTCCAGGCATTCTGTTAAAAGGCTACGCAAGTACGCGGGGATCTTTGTCTTTGTTCGCCCGCAAAGGTGGCCGAGCGTGGTGCTGGCCACCTGTCTCCCACCCACACCATGCGCTGTGTCGGCCGGCCTTCAAAGGTTCTACCCGCGAACAGCACCCGGCCCCAACAACAAACTGTTTAAAACGGCTACACGGCACATGGGGATTCTCTGTCTTTGTTTTTGCACGTGCAGCGGAGTACATCATCATGCAGTTTGGCCGCGTCGCCGAGGACATCTTCACCATGGACTACAGCTACCCGTTGTGCGCCCTGCAAGCGTTCTCCATCGCCCTCTCGAGCTTCGACGGCAAGCTGGCCTGCGAGTGAAAGCCATCCACGGCCACTCGACCAGACGTCGCCTACGAGGCGGTCGAGCAGCGTGGACCCCGGCACGTATGCGTAACCGCCGATTCGGGGTCGCGACGCTCGCGGCTAAGTTTGGGCCCCCGTTCGGTGTGTGGTTCCCTGTGTGCGACGTGAGCGAAAGGCGTTGGGAGGGAAAAATAACAACAACAACAAAAACTCGTTGTTTTTTTTTAGGAACCCCCGTGGGTCGTAAAGCCGCCGTGAGGGCGTTTACATTGGGCTGGAAAGACACAGGCCAAAGTAACCTTTTTGAAAAAGTCACTCATTTATAAATACGAGTTTTTTTTCTTCTTCTGAACGTCCAATGGCAATTTATGAAAAATCATTAAAAAACAAAAACGCACGCTGGTCAAGTTCGTTTTCTCGTCACGTGGAGGTGGCGACTCCACGCTATTTGTTGAAAACAAAAGCCAGCGATCAAGCATTAGAGGGAAATAAGCAAACAGTAAAGATTTGAAAAGTAAAAAAATATCGCTAATATGCACCCTTAAAAAAAGCCACTGTGTAACATAAATGCAATAAAGCCACCCTATATGACAAATATTAAAAGCACGATGTTTACAGTTAAATGATTATATTTAATCTATACAAAACTATACATTAAAATAGACAAAAACATGATGGAAAACGAGGTTATTAATACAATTTAAATGTAAAATAATATATTAAAAATGCTCTTCGCCTATTTTCTTCCAAAGTAAACATTGATATTACAGGTGAAAACATTGCATTTCCCTTAACTTGTAACTTTATAAAAGGCAACATCATCGATTGTGGCAAATTTAATGACCTTGGTATTAATTGAACAGATCACGGGTTACGTACGGAAAAAACTGAATCGTATTATTATATTTCCCCCAGTATATTTAACACATTTTGAGCTTGGCTTTTACTTTCGAGACGCAATGAGAATAATTTGGGCCACTCGTAGAATTATAGTCCAGCGCTTGTTGACTGAGCAAATTGTGTTTTAATTGATATGGCAACTCTTTTGTTACATAATAGCTACCTCTGAAATCCCTTAAAATGACCTCTGGTCAGCACGGTAGGGGGTAGCACTTACCCGCCCGGCCGCTGAGAGTGATGATCATTTCATGACAGTGAAACCATTGTTTGAAATTCTCAGATCCCGGAAATTTATAGGCAAATTAAGTGCAGAGGTTATTATTGTGCAGTCATTTGTGACCGAGCTGAGACCATGAACTCACTCCACCTTGAACCTCTGTGTCATATAATCATCGTGAACAATATTGGCCAATATTCATATTCTTAGGTTTTTTCGGTAAAGTCACCTAGGTAAAAAAAATTTAATTAATAAAAGTAAAATAAAAATAAAATAAAAATCACGATGTTTCGGAGGCAACACAAGCTTCCGTCTTCAGGTGGAACCGTCATAGCACGACTGCTGCATCAAGTAAGAGAAATTCCAAGAAAACAGTCCTTGTATGTATACTGGTTGAGGGTGGGAGGAGCCATTGTGAGGTTCGGTGCGGCTGAAACACGCTGCAAGGAATGAGCCTTTGTTATGTAGACTGGTTGAAATGGGAGGTTCCAAGAGTTGTTCAGGTGCTGCTGATGTAAAGCTTCAAATGTAGAAATATTGGCCAAACAGACAGAAACAGAAGCATTTCTCCACAATTATGGCTGTCATCTGACGAGGCTGGTTGTAATTGCCGGCGAAATGTCGAATTGTGAATGTTGTGGGTTTACTGTCCGACATACCGGTGTGCTGAACTAGTAACTAATTGGTACGTTTTGTTTACGTGACAAACCTTAACAATTACGGCTAAGATTGGTCGTGTAAGCCTACCACGTGTTAAACGGAAGAAGAAATACTTTCCCGTGCGGCTAGATGAATGTTTTTCAGAAGATTGTCAAAATAAGAAAACCGTGAAATGTAAATTCGTCCAAATCTAAAAGCAATTATACATCCACATACACTTTTCAAGCGTAGCTCAATTAAATCTTTGCAAGCAATTAATCTTTGCAAATGTCAAGCATGGTATAGACGCCAGTGTTGAACAACAGCTTTACGGATGTAAATTATCTAGCGATAGTGTTAATATCCAACTGCGTTAGATTTTGTACCTCACCGAAAAATATTTTCATCAGCAGTTGTAAAAATGCCACATTCACAGTTAACATCATTACATTTAAATATCCCGATGTTTTTTTCACTTTCTCAAAGGCTCGGATTAGCAGGGCAAATGACAAAAAAACCGGAGATGATTTCCAAAGGAAAGATTCATTTTTGTAATTCCTTTAATTCCTGGCATTGTCAGAATTTTAAGCATATTTTTCAAACAGAGCGATGGGGGGGGGGGGGGGGTGGAAAAACGATCAAAACGCGACAAAGCTGTGAATTTGTGTCACGCATCAGCGAGAACCTTGCACACACAAACGGTGTGCACCCCAAACTTCGAAAAAAAAACATGGAGCTATTCTTTTGAAAATAAACTTGCAACAGTTACTTTGCCCTGTGGCTCAGGCAAGCCACGTGATCCCTGCACTGATGCGACGTGGTTTTAATTGAGTGTTATCGGCCAAAACTACATCGTCTTATGGTTTTGGCCCGACCCCAGACTCAGCATTACTGTAATTACTCAAGTTTGTCCAGCTTTCCACATTAGTCGTGACACACAGCCATCTGCCAGTAGTTAACGCATAATGACAGATGTTGTATTTAAGTTCATTGTATTAAGAGTAATATTTTTGTTCTGCTTATTAGATATATAAATATGAAGGTCAGTATGGAGAGTATTTCCCCATAACTGCACAACCACGTTTATTAAGCCAATAGCCAGTGACGGTTGGAGAGAGCCCCCTGGTTAACTCAGCGACCTAAGTTAAATTCCCGGCCATGGCTTAACATAAGTGGCGAGTGAATTTCCAATTGGTTCGAAGCTGGCACCCCCTGCACCAGCCCGCACTAACCAGCCTGGTGAAGTATGGTCAAAGCAACACCTACAGTGTGGGGAAGCCAGGTCTGTACGTTCCCAAGTTGCTCGTCGCGATGCCTGAGCAAAACGACCATCCGTCTGAGAAAGCCTGACATTTCCATTCAAACTACAGCTCTAAGCCAAATCGTTTATGAATCCCCTAACAGACGAGCAAATACAAATGACCACACCGGTATCGTGCACTTCGCCATCAAAAGACTTCTTACTCGTTTAAAACATTACTCCGAAGCCAGCGGAATGAGCAAGGCGGTCGAAGGCCCGGTCAATGCTCGAGCAATCATTCGTGCCACCAAGCCGTTCCCAAAAATCCTTTTTTTTAAAACGTAATTCCCAAAAAGTGATTGCCTGGACATCTCTAATTGCAACCAAGTTGTACATCTTCTTGCGAATGAATAGCAAGCAATCATTGGCGTGGCTTTCACTCTGCCCCCCCCCGCCGCCCAGCGCGATAAACATCTCGCACGCGAGCCCTCGCTTTGCTCTCGTTAGCGCCACGAAAATTAGATGTTCCGGCGATGCCCCCTTAGGCCACGGCTGCACAGTCAAAGCACAATTTTGTACTCCATTGCCCGCAGCTGCACAACTTTGCACCGGTGGCACACGATTGTCCAACGGATGGAAACGCTGGGACTAAGTTGTTAGCGGTGTTGCTTCCTCCCGGAGGTGCCAGTCCAGCTGGAGTTAAAACCGCTGATTAATCTGCAGCATTGTAGTAACTAGGGTACCGTAAATAGTATCAAAGCCAGGGTCGTCTCACTGCCTTGCTTGGCTTCTCCGTGTGGCAGAGGTCGCAAACGGGTTTTGATTCCTTACCCGTACCCGTACCTGGCCGCACCAGGGTCGCAAACGGGTACCCGTACCTGTACCCGGCCGTACCCGTACCCGGCCGTACCCGTACCCGGCCATACCCGTACCCGGCCGTACCCGTACCCTACCCGTACCCGGCTGGGTACGGGTAGGGTACGGGTATTGGGTACCTGATTGCGACCTCTGGGATGAAGCCATGTTGAAGGCACGGGTGGGTTGATTCTAGCAACTTGAATCGTGAGAAGAGACAAGACGTTGGGAAATGAGTGACAAACGGTTACTCACCAGTGACTCACGGCCTACCCGTACCCGGCCGCACCAGGGTCGCAAACGGGTACCCGTACCCGGCCGGGTACGGGTAGCCGGGTATCGGGTAGGGTACGGGTATCGGGTACCCGGTTGTGACCTCTGCCGTGTGGTGTGCCCCCGCCGTTTTGAACACAGGCCATCGTTATATTTACAGCAGCAGCAGCGTTCAATCGACAGCGACTTTGAGGCAGGTGACACTTTATAGAGGCCCCCACGGTCTCTCGGGTGGCTTTCAAGTTACCAACGAACTCGGTGGCTCCGAGCGCCGTTCCACGTCCGCGGAAACGTCGAACGCACTTCGGCGTCGCAGTGGGGGGGCCAGCAAGAAAGCTAAATTCCTGTAAGGCGCCGTGGGAGTGTTGTTGAGGCGTGTGTCGGGGTGGTGGTCCGTGTTGCCACATGTTTCGTTTCACCTGTGCGCTAAATGGGTGTTGTTGTAACGGGTGATCCGTCGATGGTGCCCGGCGGTAATGAATTGCGTCGTGCTGGGTTTTCTTTAAACAACAACAAAAACGTTGAATAACTTATGGTTTTACAAAGATGTTAATTGTTTCTCTTCGTCAGCCAACTGCAGTACTGGCTCAACGTGTGTACTCGACGCATTTGTTATTTTGTTTTCCTGTTGCGTCCCAGTCGTGACAGCAAGTGGGGTAGAATCCACTACGATTCGCTGATTTTCTGACGTTGAACCCATTCGCTGCATCCTAAAACGCTTTTTGTTTCGACAAAATACAAATGACGCGTTGCTGTTTCATTCCGTCGGCGAGTAGGATACGCTTTTTAATGGCCGATTGCATTCCCTCGTTTTTCGCGAACCCGTCTATCATCCGCGATGTTGGCCATCCGCGAATCGCATCTGGAATGCTACGCGACTGCGTCGAGAGAGAGCGAAAGTGATGAGAGATAAAGCGATAAGAGAGAATGTGATGAGATAAAGTGATGAGATAAAGTGATGAGATAAAGGTATGAGATAAAGTAATGAGAATGCGACGAGTTAAAGTGATGAAAAGATGCAATGATGAAAGATAAAGCTTAGTTATGTATTTATTTAAGGTAATTCGTTTAAAAGGTTTTCATTGGCCATTATCATTATCCGCCAAATTTGCTATTCATGAGCATTTCCGGAACGTGTCCCTCGTCGCGAAAAACGAGGGAAACCTCGTCGGCATTTGTAGTCGTCTTGTCAATTTTTCCCAAGCGACGTTCCATTGAACAAACGACACCTGTTTGAACAAAAGAAGTCCATTCGCAAAAAAAAAACCACCCGTAACTGCAAGGCGCCAAACATCCGTTCCGTGCAAACGGTACGTTTCGTACGGAATGACGACAATTGTGAGTTTTTTTTGTAACGAGTGGTGGCTGCCCGTGGCATTCTGGGTCTTCGTCGGAAAGTAGCACGTTGTGTGCCCCACGATTTGCACGTGATTCAAAACGTTCTGTGTCAACGCGTTCGGTGGCATTAATTAATACACACCGCTTGCGTGCGACGCTTCATTTTATACCTGCCGAGGTTGCTCGTGGTGATTGCTCGAAGTACGGCCAATTCACGCGATCGTGTCTACTTGGCGTGGCTTCTGACACAGTGACCCTAACGATGTTGATTAGGTGACACTCGATGCGACGGCAGTGATTTTGCCGATCGTCGCGATGGTTTATTGGTTAAAATTGGCACTCGCTTGTGTATACATTCCACTAAATTGGGTGGATTGACCCCAGCAGTACGTTATGTTGTTCACTTCCTAGATGTACGTGACTTTGTGAATAAATCGTGCTTGCTTACAACTCCAAAACGCACGGCCTTGTTCCTTTTAGTTACCGTGTATTTTTTTGTTGCTAACGAGTTAACCCCACACCACCGATTGCATAGCTGTCAACCCATACGATTTACCCCGTATTCTTTTGAGTTTTCAGGTCCATACGGCGTACACCTGTTGCAATACGGGCAACTTTTTTTGAGTATTTCTCCCTTGCGATGGGATTTTGTAGGATGAAAGTTGAGATTTATAAGGGCACAGGGTGGCCAATGAGGTCTGAATTGGTCTTTATGTAGGGCACTGGTAAGGAGTTGACAGCTATGGAGATTTGACAGCGGGATTAACACTTAGAGGAAGCCACAACCCAAAAACAGATATATTGTAGATGTCAGCACGCTGCGTATCCCTTGCCTGTCCAACATGTGAAGATTCATTTTGGGGGGGGAAAAAAATACTAATTGTCCAGCCCGACACCTTTTGCTTATTGAAACATATGGGAGTGATGTGCTATATAAAGTGCCATGACACACTTAACATTTTTCCTGCGTTCTGAATTGGTCTGTAATAAGGTCGGCACTCGGGGTTGAAAGGGTATGCCGATTAGCACAATTGGCCACGTATACGGCTTGCGAAAGAAGCTCCACCTTACGAGGGTTGATAAAAAAAAAGTACCGGGTGCTATTTTAATCGAGAAAAAACTAAAGGACATGCCAAATCAAATTTAACACCCTCAAAGTAGTTTTGGTCCTGACCGAACGCAGAAATCCCAGCGGTCCTGGCTTTTGTCGAGGCATCTCTGGTACTCTTCTTTCGGGGGCATGGCTTCTAAGTCACCGAATTAAATTTTTAATGGTTGGCCTAATCTTAAAAATCCCTTCAATCCAAAAAAACGAAGTAATTTGGTGCCAACTCTGGTTGGTGAGGTGGATTGTGCTCCATTTTCTGAATCGCAATGATCCGATGCACATCAGCGTAACAATGCAATTATATTTGATGCACTACACACCTACCCTGAAATATTTCACCAACAAGGTCGTGGGCCACACACCATTTGTGGACCAGTCTGCCACGATAAGCCAGTGACATTTGGACTGGTAACATCTTGTCCAAGCATGTAGTGCCATGTTCTTCACTAATTTTCAGAGGGAGGCCCCACTTTTGCAATAAGACATCAGTGAGGTCCACCACCACCTTGTAAGGAGTGTTTTCACATTTGAGTATTGTTGGGGGGAGCACATTGAAGGCCACCCTTTTAGTCCCCCCCATTGCAAATGGGATGTGGCAATGCTGTAGGTAGCCCCACAAAATGTCTGCACATCTAGTGTGGCACCATTCAAAAGGTATCTCTTTCAATGCTGGACAGTCAAAAGGACAACTAAAATTTCATAAGAAAATCAAAATTAGTCAACGTTCATAATTAAATTTCCATACTTAAAGCATACTTGGTCAAACAAACACAACACAATTTATCATGCTTGTCAATTTTTATTTTTGCTTAGAATGTTACACATGACATGCAGCGAAAGCAACTGGCAGAGATGGTGGGGGGGGGGGGGAGAACCATCACAAAAGCACTTTGGATGAAGAATCGACATTTAACTCCCTGCTACGTTAGGAAGCAACCCTGGCAAAGCAACTAAACATTAACGCGTTGTCATGTGTTAACGTTATGATGGAGATTTAGCTGCTGCCAAGGGTGAGCTTGTCGAACAGATATTCTCCCATGCCAGACTGCGATGCTCCAAGGCGCTTGAGGTTGGTGACGAAATCCCCAAGCTTTTTGATGGCCTCCACTTGCTCCTCGAGGTAGTGGCTCTCCAGGAAGTCGCAGAGCTGCAGAACATTAAAAACCACAAAACATAGTTAAACCATTGTTAAAAGATGCTAATCAATATATTAAACCAGATTTAAAACGAAGTACGTCATCAAAACGGGAAAGGTTGAGAGGCACATGTGTTCCACTATCCCTCCAGCAGCGTACCTGAGGGTCGTTCTCCTTGCTGCCAAGGGCGTGCAAATCCAGCAGCGACTGATTCACGTTCTTCTCCAGCTGCAGCGCCAGCTGCACGGCCTCGAGCCCACTGCCCCACTCGTCACGCTCAGGTTTCTACACGCACACCCAACACACGGGAAATGTGAAACGTCTCTACGTCACCTTCAACAACCCCCCCCCCCACGCTTTGTGAAATTGGTTTTAACTCTACTGTGATGCATGCAGGCGGGTTAAGTCAATAGCGTGCTGTGATGGTCCCACCTGAAGACGGAGGCTTGTGTTGCCTCCGAAACGTCGTGATTTTTATTTTATTTTTAATAATTTAAATTTTTTACCGATGTGACTTTACCGAAAAAAACCTAAGAATGTGTAGGCGAGACTTCACCCACGTTTTAACTTAACTTATCGGTCTCTGCACATGAATTGGCTTTCAGGGCATGCAGTTATTTTCACGTGATAATTGTAACCAGCGCCTCCCATTGCCAGAAATGTGAAACCATTCAAATATTTTAATCGCAAAAAATGTGGAGATTTTTTTCTCATGTGCACCCCTGTCAAAAAGTATATTTGAATCATACCTTCACGTCTTTGAGGACAACACGCCCGCCACGTTTGTTCTGGTAGGCCATCAGCTTCTCGGCATGCTCGCGCTCCTCGTGGGACTGTTCCTTGAAGAACTTGAAGAAGTTGTTCAGCGCCACGTCGTCACGGTCAAAGTAGTATGCCTGCAAATACGAAGCAACAACAGGATTATTCACGACGCTCTCCGTCATTGTACGAGCTTCTATTATTGTCAACGCCACCTTGGTGTGTATGCTGCGGGCCAAGCGCTACAGCAAACGCCCTGTGCTTTGACTAAAATCACAAGTCACCCCCATGTGGCTACCCATGGAATTACATGCCGAAACATTACACGAATGTTTGCATTAAGTATCCATGGACAAATCTCTCAACTATTTAAGGCAAAAACGCTCTGCCCTCACCCCCCTTTCCTACTCTTAAGGGGCATTTGCTCCAAAAAACCAGCAAATGACTATAAAAGAAAACCATTTGTGCTGTAAGCCAGCTAGACGATGGGTTTTTTATTACATACTGGAGGCGTAAACAGCTTCTCCCCTCCCTCACCAAATCCCCTCCCCCCTATGCGGTCATTTCGAGCACGTTTCCACACGCCACCTATTATTGACTCACGTTTGCCCAAGTAACAAAGTGTTCTTTGCCTGCCACGCGAACCATTTCTCCGTGGCAAGCCAACGCCCATCTCGCCCCATTCAATGCCCCCCTAACCACCTTCCCAGGCCAAGCTGGCCAGAGGCATCTCCAACTCTCGTTCAACTACAAACACTTGCTTAATTAGCCACATTGGTAAGCTTCATTTATTGAAGAAACTACTCTGCTCGCAAATATTTCTCTCCGGCCACCGAGAGATGTTTTATTTTCCACGTGGTAATTTCTGCTCGTTGTCTACCAATTAGCCCCCCTGGCCCCCCCAACTGTCCTAAATTACATCCACAACCCCAAATGTATTTTAATCGAGTCGTGACCTTCAAATAAGGTGACAATGCATCGTCGAGATGCAGTGGTGGTGGATTCATCCAGCAGTGGATTAGAGTTTGTTTAACCGGAGGGGTCGGTCGCAACCCTTTGCGAGACGACGATTAGTCCTTCATGTGCACGAGTGGCTTGGGTGGGTGGAGGGGGGAGGAATTACCGAAATAACGAAAGCTTTAGCGGCTGCTGTCGATGGGCAGAGACGATGGAGAGATGTTTTTAAAATGCTAACTGCGTGTTCGCAACGCTAACGAATGTGCAATACATTTAACAACAAAAAAAGACGGGAACGCGTCAAAACAACGTTCACATTTCACAGACGACGATACAAAGCAGAATGGTAGACGATTCAATGCGCTACCACTCACGAGTGTTTGTTTTTAAGTTTTGTTAAAATTAAATTTTAACAAACGCGTCTGCGCATCAGCTGTTATTTATTTATTTACCACGGCCGCCATTTCGCACTCGCCTCGGTCACCACCGACCCCAGCGTCGTCTCCACATCGCCCACAACAACAACCACCACCACCCTCGTTCATCATTATTACCACCACCAGTAAACGCACCTCATCCACCTCGAAACAAAAAACCAAACTTCGTTCCAGATGGTAACACGACTCGGTTAACGAGCCCTTGCCACCCCACCAAAACCTATTCCCTCCCCTTAAAAGTTCATCTTCACCAACACCGCCACAGAAAATTTGCTCGCCAATAAAAAAACAAACCCACGCACGAAACCCTCCTCAACCAAACAAACAAACGAAACCCGCCTCGATAACCCCAATTAATTCCGTCGCCCGTAACACGCGAACACCGCTTTGCCCGTCCCCTCTAACAAAGCCCGCCATTGCCTCACCACACGCCCTTGACGTTCGCTAAGCGATTAAGAGATATTCTTCCTCCTACGTGGACAGCTGGGTTATGTGTGCTTTACCATGGAGAGGTAGACGTAGGAGGCAGACAGCTCCATGTTGATCTGTCGGTTGATGGCCGCCTCCACATCCTGCGCGTAATTCTGGCGAACCTGGGAAGTCATCGTGCGCGTCTTTGCTTCTCTCGTTTGCGAGCGTAACAAATAAACAAAAAACTGCTTTAACAAACAGGCCCAAAGGGGTGGGTTGGCTTGTGAACAGAGAGTTGTTGACGTCTGCTCGTTTACGAAGCGTTGAGGAGGCGAGAGTCGAAGTGGTGGTTCCGTTCAAACACTGTTGAAGCAGGAACGCAGCTCGACTGTGGCGCACGAAGCTGATGCTCCCTCTATTTATACCCAGCGAGGAGGTGGGGGAGGAGCTACGGAATCGCGATTCGCTTACTCAGCGCGCGACTCCAATAACGGAATCGCGATTCCTGCTCAGAGGGCGAATCCCTAACAACGGAATCGCGATTCGCGGTGAGTTGGCGATTCTAATACGGAATCGCGATTCCAGGAGGTGGGCGGCTCTCGCACACACAAAAAACGCGCGTGACACAAAACAAAGACAAAGGTTGTCCCCCCCCCACCCCCCGTATAGCCGGGACAGATTGCTGGGGCAAGTGCTGTTAGCGAGTAGCAAACCTGTGATGGCTGGCACTGTGGCACAAGAGGGGGGGTGGCTGGCCAGGCACCACGCCCGGCCGCTTTTGTCTCCCCAGTGATGATGTTAACACACCGCACCAAGTTTAATTTATGTATTTTTCATTTATTTGGTATATCACTGTGAGCCATGCGGCTCTTAAATCGGGTGCAACCGCAACAAACAAAATATGAACGGAGAACATCTTAAAGCGAAGACGCGCAACAGAAACATCCTGGAATAAACCAGGTAGCCACACACACAAACTCAGTGACGGTACAGATTTGATCAGAACCGGTCATGCCATCTCCATGATTGACATTGTGTGTGTGTGGCCTTCAACCATGAGTGAAGTGATGAGTGGAAAGTGATATCAGAACGGGGTTATGCCATCTCCCCTTTCACCATCCAGAAATGACCAGCGTGGTGAAGTATGGTCCCAAAAAAACAACCCCATGACCGACGCTTTGAGAATGACTGTGATATATTAATGTATATTCGTGCAGTGTGTGGGCACACAAGACAGAGTTCTGCTGATATGCTTTTGTAGAAACGAGACCAACTTAGAATTAAAAAAACACATCCGCCAATAACACTTCCTTAAAGGTAAACCTTATATAATAGGCAAACGTCGCCTAACCCTTGTTTTGACGTTTAAGCCAGCGCTATTAATGATTGTGTTCAGGTTTGTGTCCACTGTGCACCCCTGCCAATGCAATAACACCACCAGATGCGTTAAATTGTGGCAGTGCGTTGGCTGTGGTACACAACCGTACATTCATAAAGTATACATATTTATTTCCTTTAAAGTGAGTATTATTGGCACGTGTGTAGTAGGGCTTTTGATTTAAAGCAAGTCTCATTTGTATAAAGGCATACATTAGCAGAACGTTGTGCCATGTCTCCACATATTGAAATCACGTATTATTCTATCGGCATACTGGCTTTCCAGACCAATTCAGGTATTTCCCATCAGCAACATTTGTTTAAGCATTCATACTCTGGACCGGTTTTGACATTCTTGGTCTCATCAGCAAAGTCAGGTTTGTTTTAAAAAAGGCTGCCAGATGTTATTGCCAAGAGCATATTCCTTCTCAAGTAAGCAGCCCTGTTCAACGAGACAAAAGGCAATATTGTGGCTGATGATATACTTGATTCGTTCAAGTAACCTGACCCTCATGATGAGACAATGTATGTCGAAATCGGAGTTTGCTTGCATTCATCATACGCTTCTGAAATACTGGGCTTGTGTAAATTAAAATATCGTTTGTACGTGGATTCTAATCTTGCGTACGGTAATATGTTCGGGAGCTAAATGTCAATGTCGAGGTTTGCTAGCTACGAGATGTCTAGCAGAGCTACTTGTTCACAAACACAGCAGTGGGTATACGGCAGATGACAAATTTAGACTCGAATAAACAAAACAGGTGATGGAATAAACTGCGTCTAAGTAGTTATTTCCCCCCTTAATTATTCTTTAACAATACGGTTTGACCGTGGTACATCCTGGTGTCACCAAGACATTCCCACAGTGACCCATTCCCCGACACATTTAACCAAATATCTTTACGTTACATTACACTTGAGATGCAAGTTTAACAAAAAATAAAACGGCAGCCCGCAGGTTGCCCACGAACCCCCCTTGGTTGTTGCATATCATCATCCTGTTACAAAATACATCACGGTTAAGTCACGTCTAAAGATAAAATAATAAATTAAATAATAGCATATTACGACGTTTCGATTGCAACACAAGCAATCATCATCAGGCATAAACGTCGTAATATGCTATTATTTAATTTATTATTTTATCTTTAGACGTGACTTAACCGAAAGAACCAAAGAATAATTCCTGCAGTCACGAAAGCTCCAAAATTAAGATTACATCGTGATGCGAAATCGTGACAATGCACTTGTGGGGACCATCACGCGCCTTTCAGCACCAGGCGATGAGTCAGCAACGTGACCTCATGGAAACAAGCAACAGCTCGCATCGGGGAAACGTCCCCTCTTTACCCAACTCGAGTGCGCAATCGATTCTCTTTCACCACTTCGCTTATGATGGTGTATCTGTCGTGGTACGTATAGTTTATATGTGCGGTATAGTGTCTGTCACGTCTGTACCACGTTCCTTATTTGTCCTATCTCGTCTGTCCTGTCGTATTTGTGCTGTCTGCCTTGTCTGCAATGTGTCTGTTCCGTCTATCCTGTCAGTAGTAACTGATTCAGTCCCTCGGTCTCGCCTATACTATGCGGTCTTTCTTTCTGTCTGGGTTTGTATGTTATTGACCGTCTCCTTTTTTTTAATGTCTATACCCAGTGAACACGGAACGTTGAGTCAACGTTGGTCCAAATGTTCAAACCACATGCTGCAACAACGTACTCAAGGTTGTTGCACATTTACTGGCTAATCTGTTTATGTATATAGTCGGTCCTGACTCCTTTGGTACTGCATATAGCTCGTCTCTCCTGCCCGCCTTCAGTATTCTTTCATTCCATCTCGTTATTCCCACGAAACCCATAGGGATGGTATGATAAAAAAAAATTACATGTTTTGTTTTACACGAATCGAATTCGTCGATTTGCCTGTCGTTTTTTGCTTAATGCAAAGGGAGTCTCTTGTTGAATGAACGAGGTGTGTGTGACACACACAGACATACACGAGAAGCGGTAGTGTAGCGGTTAGTGCGCTGCGCTACCAACCTGACCACCGAGTTTAGATTCCCACTGGGCCTCCCCTAGGTTGACTCAGCCTCACACGAGTACCTGGTGCGGTGCGGGACAAAAAAAACCCCATCGCCACTGGGGAGACAAAGGCGGTCCGGGCGTGTGATGCTGGCCACCCCACCCCCT
Organism: Lethenteron reissneri; assembly: GCF_015708825.2. Lineage (NCBI taxonomy): Eukaryota > Metazoa > Chordata > Hyperoartia > Petromyzontiformes > Petromyzontidae > Lethenteron > Lethenteron reissneri. The sequence goes on from NC_083780.1 coordinate 7,694,833, forward strand.
CGTGTACCGTGCCTGCCTTCATAGGTGCTACTCGCTAACAGCACTTTCCCCAACAGTCTGTTGAGGCTATACGGGGTGTGTGGGACTTTGTCTTTGTGGCACACGCCCCAATCAAAGGAGGTGGTGCCCTCGTGTGTTTCTCTCTCTCCTGCCAGCAGCAACCTCACGGTGACTCGGCACTTTTCCGCACGTGCACGTGCATCCGGCGTGAGGTCACAACAACAGGGCGAGGGAGTTTGGGGCCGTCCATAAATGACGTCACGCACCTAGGGGGGGGGTCAGACATTTGTGACGATGTGTCACGAGGTGGGGGGGGGGGGGTGATAAATGTGACGTCACATAAAATGCGCAAATTTAAATAAATATAGACAACACGTTCTACTTGATTAAATAGACTTTTCTATAAATGTTTTATCCTACAACATCAGAGTGCAGCGCCACATTAAATAGATTAAAGCGATTTGAAGCATGTTTTATTTTCAAAATCGAAATATGGTTGGGGGGGAGGGCAGAGCTTTGTGACGTCATATTTGAGGGGGGGGGTCTGACTTTTTGTGACGCCGTGTGACGAGGGGGGGGGGGTCAAAAGTCGTCCAAAATCAGCGTGACGTCATTTATGGACGGCCCCTTTGTGTAAAAACGCGTGAACTTCTTTCGCGCCGTACGTAATTGGAGGTGGCGTTATTGCATCGACTGGACCGTCTGTGGGGGGTTTGGGGGGCAGGGCCCCCCGTAGCTTAATCGGATTCTCTCCAGTCTAAATAAAGAATCTGAACAAAACAACCTAATATTGATCTAATATGCCGAGTAATGCACACGACGAGAATGTCAATGCAACGCGAACGACATCTGTAAATGTGACAAGAAACACCCATGGTCATGTAACATTGCAACAGACCGTAAAAGCACCACCCTGTTACGTTTAGCGAGCTGATGTGTCACAACCGTGACTTGGCGTATTGTGGCCTACCGATGTGGCAGCAGCTCCACAAGTAAAGTAGTATCTCCCCCAGGAGGAAGCATTCAATAATAATTGTATAACGTCCTCGTTGAAATAAATGTTCCAGAGAAAAACACATTCTTGCGGAGGGAGCTGGTAGGAACCTTGGGTTGCTCGGTCAATGGCCAGGGTCAACGGCGGCGTGGTGTATTCCGCAAATATGCCCCGACTGTGAGTGCGAGCACAAGCCGGAGTGAGTAGGTTAAACGTTGAGTTTTATAAGGGCACCACGGGGTGACCAGCCCCTCCCCACCCAGCCCCACCCCTCCCACCCCCCACCCTCCCCTCCCCACCCAGCCCCTCCCCACCCTCCCCTCCCCACCCAGCCCCACCCCACCCAGCCCCTCCCCACCCTCCCCTCCCCACCCAGCCCCTCCCCACCCTCCCCTCTCCACCCAGCCCCACCCCTCCCATTTTTGGATGCACGACGGACGGACACAATAATTCCCTGTGGGCTGGTGGAACCAGGTGGTTCCTACCAGTATAAATTGGCAGAAGTAACTGTTGCTAGAGGGGAAATTAAACTTGCAATTTGCTTTTACCTCTGTACGTACTAGCGATTTGACTGCATTTAATATCAAAAGCCACGACCAACAAGGCTCTCTATAATTTAGTGTCTGAAATGGCGTAGGAAACCAAACCCGACAAAAGCGATGTCGTTATCTCGTGGCCAGTTACATAAACACACCTTGAGTAACGTATTTCTGTTAACTGATACCGAATAAAATAGGAGTTAGTGGAATGTTACACTTAAGTACGTGTGTTTTTTTGCCACTGACATTTTTGGCCTTAATCATGCACTTTTAATAATTAAAATACTGTATTGCCCTGTTTTTGGATGGCAGGATATTCAGCATTCCGTGGGCACATTTTTTATTTGTCTCAGAGCTTCAGTCGGCACTGAAATAATTACCAGAGCGTACTTTGATCTTCGAACTATAAGTACAGTGTGTAAACCAAGCCTTGGTCAATCTACTGCTGGATGCTCACAATGCCAAAGACCAAAAGGTCAGACGTCGGGATAACTGCTAAGAACAGATGTTAGAGGCCATGTGATGACGGTAACGGTTGTGAAATCTTGCATCAAGAAAGAACGCCATTAAGTCTTGACTTAAAGCTTTCGTGACTGCAGGAATTCATATTCTTTGGGTCGTTCGGTAAAGTCAAACTTTTATAAACAGTTTACCTTGAGAAGCTAACCACTTATTCGTGAAGACGAACGCTTGTGTTGCAATCGAAACGTCAAAGTTTTTTGTTATTTTTTGTTCTTTTCTTTTAACCTATCTACGTGACTTCACCGAAAGACCCAAAGAAAAAGAACGCCATTGTGAGGAGTGTTGTCATCAATGGGATGTTCACGTTACATACGCGTATGGAATGTTTAAGTTCATTACCCCCAACATCAGAATTGTGTAGTGAGAGTATGCCTTGGCGACAAAATGGCACTGAAGTTATAAAACGACCTTCATGACAATTTGTTAACTGCATTGATGAGGTTGGATCAATTCAAGAGAAGACTCGAGATTTTTTTTTCAAAGTTGTCTATGAAAAATAGAATTGTGCATTTTATGAGGAAGCAGAGGGATTGGAAATATGTATTTATTTATGTGTCATGCAGTCATACATATTCTGGCTCAGCCTTCTGGAAGTTTCGAGAAATAGCTGGGTTGCCACGTGCACTAAAGCTTCCGGGAACGTCTCGAGAACTGCCTTGTACCGGCTCGAGCAGGTTCCCTCAATAATTAATCTTTGTTTTGTACAAACACCGGAGATCAGAACACGCTCAGGGGACTTTGCCACGGGGTACAAGCCTTGCCATGGACCGCGCCCAGCGTTGTGTTTGATGTTTATTTATTTACCGTTGTTTACTCGGGACTTGAATTTCTCTCTTTCTGAGACGTACTGGAGACATTGGTATGGCAGCAAGAGCAGTTTATGCGAATGCTGTCGCGGGAAGTCACACGTTGGGCGCAGCGGTCCATTCGCTGAACTATGAGCGATTGATGAATTAATGCCATCTAAAGAAAAAAAACTACAGTAGAGAGTCCACCAGACGAAGTCAGAGAGGGGCCACACTTTTCTTTATTTCGCTCGAGCTCACGCCGTCTGGTGGACTCTTGACACGTCTGCACCGTAGCTCGGACACTTGATATTCATAACGAAAGCGTCATTTCATCATCATCATTAGACCTCCTTTGCCAGTACCAAAATATAATATGGTTTTCTCCCTTTTCTTTTGGCAACAAAACTGAAACCTTTTAACAAGGATTCACGTCTGCATTAACCACAATACTTGCAGTCAGAATGCAAACAATAAACACACTATGATAATATATGCATTATGCTTGAAACTGATTGGTCCACCCCAGAGACAGCTTTCTTTTGAGCCTCGACCCAATTGGTGCTCGACCAGAGGACGCCAAAAGGCGTACAGCTCAAAGACAATGCCACTATCAAAGTAATGAGGGCTCGAGGTGAGCGTCTACATCATTAGACATTAAAGCGTCATTGTTCACGGTTCTATGATTGCGTATGATGCCAATGTGTTAAGGAGATAAATGCTCAATTGTCGAGGTCTGCTCGCCACGAGAAGGGCTTTTGGAGTTTTGTTGTTTTTTCTCTATTCAAGTTCAAGTTCATCTATTAGGTATAGCCCTGTGAGCCATTCGGCTCTTGAATCGGGTGCAACCGCAACAAACAAAAAACAAAAACATGAACAAAAAAAATCTTAAAGTGAATATGTGACTGAGTGCAAACAGAAAATCCGATTAAAGACAGCAACATATTGCAGAAAAAACACCGTACACCAACGCTGTGTGCAAAAATCCCAGTGGGATGCAAGTCAAACAACCAACAATGTCAACGTGACTGACTGCCAGTAAGTGTACTCGGCTGTACCTTTTTTAAGTGAGGTATGAGAATGAGCAGCTGCAATTCATGATTGGAAATAAAATAACAATTTGTCCAATGTCTCTCTGCGTTTGCTTTCAAGCGTTGTTAGCTTCGTCCAAGAAGATCATAACCGCGAAGTTTTCGACAGCTTTCAATAATTTTTCGATTTAAAGCTTTCGTGACTGCAGGGATTCATATTCTTGGTTCTTTCGGTAAAGTCACGTAGAAGGAAAATGATAAAAAATTTAAATATAAAATTCTCACGACGTTTCGATTGCAACACAAGCAATCATCATCAGGTGTGAAAACCATCAGGTGTGAAAACCACCTGATGATGATTGCTGATGATGATTGCTTGTTTCGATTGCAACACAAACAATCATAATTAGGTGGTTTTCGCACCTGATGATGATTGCCTGTATTGCAATCGAAACGTTGTGAGAATTGTATTTTTATTATTTTATTATTTCCCTTCTACGTGACTTTACCGAAAGAACCAAGAATATAGCTTTCAAGAAGTCCTGCAAGATGAGCTGTGGGTTCAAAATCATCTCCTTCATCCTCACAATTGTAAAACGTCAACCTGTTTTGCCCTCTAGATTTATAATCACGATTTTTACCGTGATATTTATTTTAATCATGTGTGCCACGACCATCAATTATAACCACCACTTTTATTATCACCGTCGTTATCATCTCCATCTTCATGGGAATGATGGCGAGATGTTAACTCTAGATTTGAAGTTTTCGTGACTGCAAGGGTCCATACGCTTTGGTTTTTTCGGTAAAGTCACGTAGGTAAAATATAAAATTAAAATAAATTAAATCACGACGTTTCGGAGGCAACAGGTGGCACCGTCACAGCAAAATTATTGTATCAAGTGATACAGTAATTTATTTTTATTTTATTTTTTACCTACGTGACTTTACCGAAAGAACCAAAGAGTAGAGATGTTAACTCCCTCGCCTGTTATACATGAGGTCGTGGGTTCGATCCCGAGCCTGATGCCTGTATATTTGGAGTTTGCGTGTCTCTCTCTCTCTCTTTGTGCCCGCGTGGACTTTTCTCCCCGGTTGTGGACCTTACCCGGTCAAATAAAGATAGTTTATAGTTTCGTTTTATGTTTATCATCAACCATGTTTATTAGAGTCATCATAAATCATCATGTTTGTCATCGTCTTGTTCGTCATCGTGTTACTTCGTTGAGCTATCATTTGTGGCCAGGTCGCTTTTGAAAAATATACTAATACTGTAGCTCAGTGGGCTTTGGGGCCGTCCATAAATGACGTCACGCGATTTTGGACGATTTTTGACCCCCCCCCCCCCTTCGTCACACGACGTCACAAAAAGTCAGACCCCCTCCCCTCAAATATGACGTCACAAAGCTCTGCCCCCCCCATAAGAAATAAAACATGCTTCAAATCGCTTTAAACTATTGTCATTGTAGTGCGTATTTAATGATGTTGTAGGAGAAAACATTTATTAAAAAGTATATTTAATTAATTGTCGAAATTAATTTAAAGTTGTGCATTTTGATGTGACGTCACATTTCTCACCCCCCCCCCCTCGTTACAAATGTCTGACCCCCCCCCCCCTAGGTGCGTGACGTCATTTATGGACGGCCCCTTTGCCTGGTCAAATAAAAAAAATGTTGTGATTTGCTTACCATTTATATATAGTGCTTTGCACTCCTATCGTTTTTTTATTGTTTGTTGTTGTAATTTTCTAAAACGCCCCTCATGGATATCTGCGCAAATAAAGAAAAGAGCTTCACAGCTTTTCGGATTTCTCCCGTACAAATCGAGATTCCGATTCTGATTGTGTCAACAAATCACTTGGTCGATTCTACTACAAAGCTCGCCGCCTCCCCACCCCACACACAAAGGAATACATAGAATCGATAAACGACAGGAATCGGTTTAAAATGAAATCGTTGCAAATAATCGAATCGAATGGTGGGCAGGCTACGTCATTCAATTCCGGGTGGCGGCGCGTTCGAGTCGGAGTTTTGGCGGGAAGTCGCCAGGGTAACGCGGACTTTAACATTAATTCGCTAATTATAAAGATAATAAACTAAATACACAACGCGCTATTAGTGGGGCGGCGGAACTGACTTTCTAAAGTGTGAATAGTTTAATGTTTATATTCTTGGTTCTTTCGGTAAAGTCACGTAGAAGGGAAATAATTAAAAAAATTGGTTTATATTTTTATTATTTATTATTTCCCTTCTTCGTTACTTTACCGAAAGAACCAAGAATATGAATCCGTGCAGTCACGAAAGCTTTAAATAAAAAAAAAGTTTAATGTTTATTGTTGAGTTGAGTTGCTTAAACGCCTGTTGTGTGTTCGCGTGAGCGGGAAGCAACTCTTTACGGCGTTAATAACACCTCACCGCGCGAGTTTTCTATAAATGAACTATAACTTATCAAGTATAATTCATACCTGTCAACCCATAGGGTTTACCCACTATTCTTGTACGGGGAAATTAAGATTTCAGGTCCATACGGTGCACAACCGTTTCAATACGATGTTGTGTGATTGTGAGTTTGTAGGATGAACATTGGGATTAATGAGGTGTGAATTTGCCAGGTAGGGCACTGAACAGGACCCCGCGGGTGGGCTGGTAGGAACGAATAACCAAAGAATATAAACATAATGTATTATTACACTTGTTTAGCCAGGAAAGCCTCACTGAGTCTAAAGGTTTTTGTAGGGTCCTGCCAAGTGTTTGCAGTAGGGGGCGATGTTGCTACACCGAATCGGACGATACTAAGGGAGAGTTTGAGGCCTAGTTCTAGGCTTTAGGCCTAGCTGTAGGCTTTAGGCCGCTGTGAGTTAATTTTTAAATGTTTTAATTATTTATGTAAAAGCTTTAAATGTAAATGTTTCTATTAAAAAACATCAGGGAATGTAACATTGTTAAACATCAACTTCTTTTCACACACGCGGGGGTACGATACGAAGGGAGAGTTTGAGGCCTAGTTCTAGGTTTTAGGCCTAGCTGTAGGCGTTAAGCCGCTCTGAGTTAATTTTTAATTTAAATGTTTTCATTAAAAGCTATCTCAGGGAATTATAAGGGAATGTTACACTTGTTTAGCCAGGAAAGCGTCACTGAGTCTAAAGTTTTTTCATTAAAAAGCTATCTCAGGGAATTATAAGGGAATGTTACACTTGTTTAGCCAGGAAAGCCTCACAGAGTCTAAAGGTTTTTGTAGGGTCCTGCCAAGTGTTTGCAGTAGGGGGCGATGTTGCTACACGGACGGACGGACGATATAATCTATTGTAGGCTGGTTCACTTCGTTCCTACCAGTATAATGAGGTTGACATCTATGTAGATTTGACAGAGGGATTAACAAACACTCTTAGAGGAAGCCACAACCCAAACACATTGTAGATGTCAGCACGCTGCGTATCCCTCGTCTGTCCAACGTGAAGATTCATTTTGGGGAAGAAAAAAACTTTAAATTCAATGTCCATCCTGACACATTTAGAATCCGAATCAGAAAGGGTTTTTCGCCATGAAAGTTCGCACAGACAAGGAATTTACTTTGGCCGGAAGGTGCATACATTCAACATTTAGGAATCTTAAATAAGTGGTTTACAAGTCTAACTATACTAAAGGTACAAGTCTTAACTAATACTAAGGAGCTAAAGTATGTTGAAGCATATGGGAGTGATGTGACTATAAAGTTTCATAATGACCTTAACACTTTGCCTGCGTTCTCACTGACGAAGGTTCCAACTCTGTTCAGTCAAACTGGGACACGCGCACACAGCTTCGGTATCTACAAGTTAAGAACTTTACTTAAAAGCTTTCGTGACTGCAGGAATACATATTCGTAAAGCCACGTAAATAGAAAATGAATAAAAAATACAAATAAAATCACGACGTTTCGATCGCAACACAAGCAATCGTCTTCAGGTGAGAGGATACGTCATCGGATGTCACCTGAAGATGATTGCTTGTGTTGCGATCGAAACGTCGTGATATTTTAATGTATTTTTTTGATTATTTTTCTATCTACGTGGCTTTACGGAAAGACCCATAGAATAAGTTAAGAACTGCTTGTTTGGGTCACGTCTTTAAGGGCCCACCACTCGTGCTCCAATAAATGTCGATTGAAAACTAATTTATTTAGAACTGCTTTTTGTGTTTAGTTTGTTGTCCTTCCCACGCGCCTCCGAGTAGCAGGGTTCGATACGTACGGTGCGAAAGAAGTTCGACATACACTGAGCTGCAGAGCGGAGGAAGTGTTACTGCTGCATTTTGAGAAAGAGAGACAGGGATAACGAAAGACAATGAAACAGAGAGATGAGATACAGAGACGGAGAAAAAGATAGACAGCAATACAGAGACATTTGCCAGTTTATTGAAATGCCATATAAAAATGCTATTCAGTTTAAAACTCAGGTTCGCAAAGTATCCAAGGTATTTTGCTATTTGGTTGAATAGTGAAAAGTACTATATAACAGTTTGGTGCATGCATTTTTTTACACGCTTTTGTTTAACTCACTCTGTTGTCGTTGTTGTATCCTCAAATCTTGTAACTCAATTTGAACCCACTTCCCAATGTGGTATCGACTGCAAACTTGATATACTTATGTCATACTGATGACAATGCTATATTCTATCATTTTTTAAATATATTTTTAAACAATCTTTTTTATGTTTTGTTTCGGCTTGGGTCTAATTGTCCACGGTCAACTAACATTGGCTGTAATTGGCCACGGTCCCTTACGTTATGGCAAGCTTCAGGGCCACTTCCTGAAGTCGTGGAGTTCTTCCATTACTAGTACATTTCATAAAAGCGTGTTTTTTAAAAAGCTTTTTCTAAATATTACTTATTTTGATTGCAGGATGCACACTGGACTCTGGAGGCATTGAATGAACAGCGCACAAGTCACCTTGGAAAATGAACCCGGAGACTGCGGCGGAAAGCAAGAGAAAAAAGCACACAGCCAGCTTCTCAGGTGCTTGCATTTCTTGCGGTGGTGCTGAGGCGCTCGCATGTGTGTTCACACCAAGATCACCAGCATGGTAAAGTCTGTCACAGTACAGGAGTCCCTCGGTTGACTACTGTTCATCGTAGTAACTTTTAATCGAATATAGGAATTACATGTTAAAAGCATTTAACCGTTCGAAGACGATTAGAAGTTGACCTTTTGGACCCTAAAAACATAGCTTATAACGTTTAAACACTTAATAAATACACGTAAGAACATGTAAAATAATGCGTTATTTTAAGGCGAATTGCTTTCCTACCCTTTTCCTTATGCGAATTAACTTGAGGGGCCATTCCACTCACTATGAATTCACTGAGTCTGCACAAGAGAAACAGACGGCTTCCACTGCCAAAACAGAAAACGTAATCTTGCTTTGAAGCTTTCGTGACTGCAGGAATGCGTACTCTTTGGTTCTTTCGGTAAAGTCACGTAAAATTATTTTATTCCGGTAAAGTCACGTGACTTTACCGAAAGAAAACATAATGTAAACAAAGCCAGTCGAGGTCTAAACGCTCATAAATGGGCGTCGCTGATTGGCTGAGGGCGTGACTCAGCCCCGCTTACGAGCCCTCGGATTGGCCAAAATTGGCCCCCCCGCGTGCATATAACGTGAACCTACCGTTAGTCAAAATGTTAATGTTCGTCGGAACCATGGGGTCCTATGGGAGGCGAAACGTTAACCGAAAAACCGTTAACCGATGTTAACCGAGAGACTACTGTGTGTTTGACGAGGTTTAAAACTTGCTGATACATACACATTATTATTCTGCATCTCTATTCAACTATGGGATTCCTCCCATTGTCTGTTTCCCTAAGTTCTTATAACCTTGTTCTCGTAAAAAAGCACACGTAAACTGTTATCTGTAACACTTTCAGCTGTACTGTTTGTTACTGGCTGCTTGGGGTTTTCAGGCCTTTAGGACTGTGCTCAGAAGTCATGATTTTAAAAACTGCACGTTAAGTTTAAAATACATCATTCCTAGCTGCAATGCAATGGACAAAACTGGCTCGGAAATGTTTTCTGCACAATTTCTGTGAAATATTAAAGACGGGAAAAAAAGTTGTTTTGCTTGTCTCCCAGAAGCATAAACGGACATCAAACTCTGACCTAGTCCGACACTCAAAACAACGTTGAAAAAAGTCCACTGTATGCTTTCGACATTGCTCAATAGTTGCACATGACTCGTCCACGTGCACTTGTGTACACAACGCAGTCAGTTTTTTTTTTAAACATTCAACATGGGAACATCATAGGGTGTAAATAGTTCTTATCTCTGTCGCCAGCCCTGGGGCAGTGAAGCAAATTGTACATTTCAGTGGGCGAATCATTTTCAGCGGCGGAACAAGAACGGCTGGCTTTGCCACAAACTATTACTAATTTTTTCAACCGATGAGGGGATATTTTGCTACATTAACCCTTGAAGCGCTCGACATTCGTAAGTTGAGTGCTAAAACCACAGTGCCTCCTGGCTGAAGTAGACATAAAGTCAAGTTCAAGTTTGCTTTGTTTCACCAGGTGACCTCGGTTACTACAATGATGCAAGGAGAAAAAAAAATACAGCAAATATAATTCTGTGCAAAAAGCAACCACGGTACAGAAGGAATCGAACACATTGCAGACACATAGATAAACCAATCTGAAATACCGAAGCATTGTCAAGAGTCTTGTAAACTGTCATAAAGAGGAAATGTGTAAGAGGAGGATTATATTTTACGGTCCCTAATTTTTGTTAAATTAATAGCTTTCTCTTAGTGACTTGTCAAACTCTCTGACCACAACACAAATTGAACGTTGTCCAATACACACAAAGGATGTGTGCAGACATGCAAAGTGCTGACAGTGGCCAGAATAAGTAATATTTAAAAATACTTTTTTAAAAACACGCTTTAATGAAATGTACCCTACTCGTAATGGCAGAACTCCACGACTCCAGGAAGTGGCCCCGAAGCTTGCCATAACGTAAGGGGCCGTGGTGATTTACAGCCAACGTCAGTTGAGCGTGGACAATTAGACCCAAGCCGAAACATAACATATAAAAATGAATGTTTAAAAAAAAAAGTTTAATTTTTTTATAGAATATAATATTGTCATTAGTGTGACATACGTATACCAAGTTTGCAGTCAATACCACATTGGGAAGTGGGTTAAAATTGAGTTACAATATTTGAGGATACGACAACAACAACAACGACAATAACAGACAGTGAGTTAAATAAAAGCGTGTAAAAATATACGCTTCTGCTGTGTTGTTTAAGAGTTAGCAGACAACTTATTGCTGAGAAAATATCGTGTCTGTCTGCCCGCTGGATGCTTCATTTGTTGGTGTGAAAACTAAAAAAAACCCTAAACCAATTGTTACGCAACTTGCCGCACAGCATACCAATGCGTTTTGTTTGAGACAGATTAGAATCGAAATACTTCAATGTAAAACAATGTTTTAAATAAATTAATGTTTGGATTTCTTTTGTTTTTCAGATGTTAACACAGAAATTGAACAACTGTATGAAGCAATCCCTTTGCTCAGAAGCTTCAACATTATTAGAAAAATTGGAGAAGGTTGGTGCATCTTTCTGCTAAAAAATATTTATAGAAAACAAAAATAATCATCATATTCAGTGCGTTGAATGTTTTATGAAATAATATATATATTTTAAATGGCATTCTAGTTAACTGTTAAATAGCTAAAATAAACCGTTTGAAAGCATTGAATAACCTTGGTTTCTAGTATTGAATGTCTTTTGAAATACTCATACAATTCAGTAACATTCTGTCAATCCAGCCTCCTATTATCAACTCTCCCTAATATTCCATCCCCCAAATTAATCGGTGGGTTTTCCTATTATCTGAGTGATTATATTACTTGCAGATGAGAGAAGTAACTTTTAAGTGGCAGAAAATGAATCATGATATACGTGCTTGAAAGGCGCTGATTGTGCACACAGCTTCTCGTTAGTGGTCTTCATAGTCTTGGTGGTGGTCATGGTGGTCTCAGTGTTGGTCCCTATAGTGGTCCCAGCGGTTCTGGGTTTACAAGCTGTGTTCCCAGTAGTCCTGGTGAGCCCTCTCGTAGTCCCGATTTTCGAGTGCTCCCAATGTTCCCAGTTTTCTTTGTATTCCTAATTGGCCGAAGTTAGTGACAATCAAAGGAATGGCACTGCACCCGTAGTCGCCCTGTGATACGTGCATCAAAAAAATCACTCGAGACACCGGTGTATGGCAGCAAGAGCAGCTTATATGAATTCTGTCGCAAGAGGTCACACGTTGGCACAACAGACCTTCGCTGACCCTGCGTGATGAACGAATGAAGTGACAATCACGATGCTCGACCGTCAGCGACGCTTTACATCCTCTCGGGAGTCAGCATCACACACCTGGATGTTTGTGGAAAATTAATCAGATTGTTGGGCGTTTACCCCTGCTTCTCCACCTCTCATGTCAGTGTGGCTAAGAGGCGTTTCACTTTCTATAATTTTCTTTGATCGCAGGCACATTCAGTAGTGTCTACATGGCCAAAGGGAAGGTGCCAAGATCTGGTGAAGAAGAAATTCTGGCTGTTAAATACCTCATTCCCACCAGCCATCCACTCCGCATCGCCGCTGAGGTTCAGTGTCTCATGGAAGCAGGGTACGAGCATCTTTCTCGATTCAAGTAATACAATTCAACATAGCTGAGACGTTCCAGTGCTTATTAATGTGAGTGCAGTTTAAAAGTGACTTGGAATAGTTCGTAGAATTTTCATTGCATTTTAGTATTTGCACGATCATATTAATTTATTGTTTACCAGATTTTGATAAATTTCGATTTAAAGCTTTCGTGACTGCAGGGATTCATATTCTTGGTTCGTTTGGTAAAGTCACGTAAAAGGTAAATAATAAAATAAATGAAATGAAACAATAACATTTTCAAGACGTTTTGATTAGAACACAATCATCATCAGGTGTGAAAACAACAGCCACTTTTTTCAAAATTTCTTGCTGTGGTTTTCACACCTGATGATGATTGCTTGTGTTGCAATTGAAAGGTGAGAATTGTATTGTTTTATTTTTATTATTTTATTATTTCCCTTCTACGTGACTTTTACCGAAAGAACCAAGAATAAGATTTTGATAACATTGCAAAAAACACGTGCTGTCGTAGTGGAATGTGGGTAATAAATAAATGATAAAAAAAAGTAGCCAAGGGTTTGTTTTACCACCAGTCAAGTAACATCTATAACCATCAGCCAGTGAGATTTCTGGGGAGTCATTCTAGCAGTGTTGCTTTAAACCGCGAAACTCTGCGCCAAACAAACTTCCCCATCCCCGAGCACCAAATTGTATTGTATATGTGACGTGACGTGTTACGTATGTGCCAGATGATACCCTGGACACCTTTGCAAGTAAGATGTTTCGTCGAAAGGGATTTTCAAGGATTAATACTTTCATAAATCTATGTCTGTATGTTAAACTTCTTTCGACATCGTACGTAGCCAACTGTGCTAATTAGAGGTGCGGGGGAAGGACAACAAACTAAACACAAAAAGCAGTATTTAGTTTGTCTATCTTCCTTCGCACTTCTGATTAGCACGGTTGGCTACGTACGGTGCGACAGAAGTTCAACATGCATACACATTAGATGAGGTCAAATTTATAATAGTGCTGAGTGACTGAAGGAGCTGACATCACACCCATCATTGTAAGAAAGCAGGGCCTTGCGAGAGACGTATGAGTCAGGCCCACCTCGTGACTGGGAATGGAGGTAATAAAGTGAGCATTTTATCTTTAAAAAAATCTTCCTTTGTTATTGAGTAACGGATCTGGTCGTCTGCATTATCATAAAACAAAACTGCCAATATGCAATTTTCACTGGTGGAAATGTCATTCCCATGGCATGATCAATCTGCCGACTCTTATTTTTCACAAAGTAGTACGGATTTTTTTAACCGACCGACGGATCTGCGGTAATGGTGACGGTGACACGAGGCAGTAAATATATACGAAATGATATTTTTCATGACGCTTACCTTTTTTTTTGCAGAGGTGTTGACAATGTGATGGAAGTGCTGCAGTGTCTCAGAAACAAGGACCATGTGGTGATCATAATGCCCTACCTGGAACACGAGGTGTTCTCGGTAAGTTAAACCTGTTTGTTGCTCATGTTCGGCTTCAGAGATGTTGTTCAAATGTCATGTTTCTTGCTTACTGCCGCGTTGTTTGGCCCTGAACAGGACCGTTGGCGTGGCTTGTGTTGTTGCTCTGAAGACCGGGAGATCGGTGATTGATGTTCAGATGCCGCGTCAATGGCATTAGTCGTGATTTCTCGCTTAACAGAGTGTGCGCAAAGACTGCCATCTTCCACTGCCATTATTGTCATCGTTTCCATTTTCAGTGTTTACCACAATTTTACTACTTGCTACCAGAGGTCGCAAACGGGTTTTGATTCCTTACCCGTACCCGATACCCGGCCGGGTACGGGTAGCCGGGTATCGGGTAGGGTACGGATATCGGGTACCCGATTGCGACCTCTGGGATGGAGCCATGTTGCAGTCGCGGGTGGGTTTATTCTAGGAACTTGAATTGTGAGAAGAGACAAGACGTTGGGAAATGAGTGACAAACGGTTATTCACCAGTGACTCACGGCCTTCTCACTCATTGGTTGGGGTGAGTCACGTGCGGCTACCCGTACCTGTACCCGGCCGCACCAGGGTCGCAAACGGGTACCTGATGAAATAAATTGTAAAAATAATTTCTCCCCTCCTATGCAGCGCTCCTTCTTTCTTCTCCCTGCTGCTCATCTTGAGCCGTGCCCTCTTCGTTCACTCTTGGAGACTTCCGTCCCGGCATCCTTTCCCTCAACGAAGTGGCGGATTATCATCATCAGTTTGATAAGGAGAATACCAAAAGTGCCACTCGTACTGTCATCCCTGGAGGAATGATCGTCAAAATTGACCTCAGTCAGGGTTGAGATTGAATCGCCCGCTACTGATCCACGACCTGGCCAGATCTCAATGGGTGTTCTTAATTGTTTATTGCCCAAGTTTTCTCACTACTCTCCTTTGTTAACGTCCCTCTCCCATTTCCACAGGAGGTCGTTTCTGTGATGGATGTGATGGAGGTGCGGGAGTACATGAGAAACCTCCTGGTCTCACTGGTGCGCATACACAAGCTTGGCATTATTCATCGCGATGTCAAGCCCAGCAACTTCCTGTACTGCAGAAAACAACAACGGTATGTGGCCAAATTTCACTTCTTTCAGGTGTAAAAAGGCACAGCAAAATAACTGTAGCTATGAGGGAGGCTTGTGTTGCCTCCGAAACGTCGTGATTTAATTTAGTTGTTTCATTTATTTTATTTTATTAATTGCTTTACCTACGTGACTTTACCGAAAAAAACAAAGAGTATGAATCCTTACAGTCACGAAAGCTTCAAATCTAGAACATTTGTTTTCACTTTCCTCTGTCTTGTGCCAATATGCTCAAGTCATGCAACATCTTTCTTCTGGCACCAATCTCTAATGTCGTCATCAAGCCATTCTCTGTTGGGTCTTACTCTCTTTCCAGTTCCTACCATTTTTCCCGAAGAACACACTTTTAATTTTGGTGTTGTTGTCCATTCTACATATGTGTTCAACTTAGTGCCAGGTTTCCTTCTCGTCACTACCTGCATCAGGCCTTCTTCTATGTGCAATCTTTTTCTTACTTCTATATTGGTCACTCTTTGTGTCCGACTTAGGTGCAGTATCGTTCTGTAGAAATACATTTCGAGTGGCAATATCTCATCTCTGTCAGTCTGAATGAAGAGTCGAAGCTAGTCAAAAAAACTTAAGACCGTTAAAAAGTATACAGAGCTAGCCTACTTCAGCTTGTTGTTTGATCATTGGTATGATTGTTTGGCTACCTTAGGTATGCGCTAGTCGACTTTGGACTGGCGCAAGGAACGCCGGATACTTGCATCCCGTTGCTGCGGAGGCTGCAGGAGACCGTTGGTCTGAGCGGAAGCATTTACCAGAAGAGGGCCGGCGCACGGCTCGCTAAAGCCAACAACATCAACATCACCACCACCACCACCATGCAGAAGCAGGGCAAGAGTGCTCAGCTGATGAAGTCATCGGTGAACTACAACGAGGAGGTTAGCATAACTACGCGTAGATGGGAGGTTCCGACCGTCAACTCCAGCTGAGAGGTTTACTTTCAACGAGTGCCCAAGTTTATTTACAGCCATGTGACAACAGTCCATTGGGAAAAGTGAGCCATTTGCCGACGGGGAGAGGTAAGTATTAAGGGAAGATGCAGGAGTACATTCATTTCAGGGAAGCCTTTTCGTCTCTGTCTCAATGTTGCACTTGCATACCTGTCAACCCCTTATCAGTGCTGCCTACCTTATCACAGACAAATTCAGACCTTATTGGTCACTCCATGCCCTTATAAATATCAATGTTCATTCTACAAAGTCCCATCACAAGGGAGAAACACAAAAAAAATGATTTTCTTACTCAGTTTTCCTGTACAAGAATATCGGGTAAACCGTATGGGTTGACAGGTACTGCACTTGTGTCACAGAGCACAGCAAATCAAAACATGTACTATCTATAGTAGCCACGGGACATACCCTACCCCACGCATGTTGTTAGACACACGTTATAAACATAGAAATATCCTCCCTGTAGCTTCTTTATATACTGTAGGGATAAATACAACGAGCGGGTATTCATTAAGGCCCGCACAGCACACCTTGGGAGGTTTGTGGGGCCACCACCATGCATGGTTTTCCTTGGTCTTCAAAGTGATGATGTTTACACAATGCACCAGGTACTCATTTAAGCCTGGGCCAACCTATGGGAGACCCACAATTGGTATGGCGACCACGAACCACTGGTGTTATCTATGGCTGAGACTTGAATGCATAATATATAGGCTTTTGTAACGTGGTGCACTGACTACTGTTCCATTGTTAAATGTGGTTTTCATGAACAACAGCAACATTACAATGAAAAACTATTAATTACCATACATCAACATGAACGTGTATTGTCTGAATCCCCAGTTTTAAAGTAATTGATGCCACATTTTTGGGGCTTGCAAGTACTGCAATCTTGCAAGAGTTCATTTTTCAATACAGGTGTTGTGTAGTAAGAACGACGCGTAAGCGAGTTGTATAGGGGCTAACGCCGAACTGTTTATTAGGGGCTCACGCCTAACTCATGGGAAAGGGTTAACACAACTTGGTACTAACTAATCTCCCCAAGGGAAGGGTACTGGGAGTTCCCTACACCCTACCAGGCTATCGGGCTCTTCCCTCAGCACTGGCCGAGGGTTCAGCCAACTCAGCCAGCCGGGTAAAGTAGCCCTCTAGCCTGGCGCTAATTCCCCTTTTACCCGGGGTCCCTACTCCCCTACCACTCGCTCCCCTGGCTCCCGACGAAGACCCCGTCTACGTCACCGGTCCCCCCTCAAATACCCCGAGGGGACATGACGTCACTCCTCCTGAGGCGAGTGTGACATCCCGTCATCACTCTACTCCTCAACACAGGCGATAATAAGGTGTCTGTTGAGGTGGCTGGGTGGGTCGGAGGTCAGGGCACCGAGTTAGCCCCTCTGAGATCCTGGAATTGTATTTGGGCGTTTGTGATTAAACCAATGGATTTTTCATCTCATGACATGATGCCAAAAGCACAATTGCTTTGCTTTGGCGCTATGGTATTGAACCACAATACCTTGCTGATCTCGACAAGGAGCATAAACCATCATGTGAACTCCGGTCATTCCTGCAGCAGCGTTTGGCTAGGCATTGAACAAAGACGGTCACTGCATCGCGCGTTTTCAGATGCACTTTTGCGGCCATCTGGAATGCTTTTGCTTCCTATATTAGGAAGCCACTGGAGCTATACACTTGTAAATCTAGATTGAGAAGTCATTTCTTTAGAAATGCTTTTTGTGTTTAGTTTGTTGTCCTTTCCCCCGCACCTCCGATTAGCACGGTTGGCTACGTACGGTGCGAAAGAAGTTCAACATACATACCTACATGGTCTGGATAGAAAAAGGTTGCAATCTTTATTAACAATGAGCCACATTAATTTGTCTGATAGGTGAATAATTGCTTTCATATTTTTTTGCATGCTTGTTTAGTGCAAAGCAAGTAAGTTAACGAATGGCGCTCCACACGTAGCTGCGATGACGGCCAAAAGGCTGTGGCTCTCCCCATTGCCATGCCTCGATTTGCGTTGCAAGAAAAGACTTGCTCCTGTTTCGGGTATGATCAGGTCTGCAAGCTCTGCTTGGCCAGGTATGCTCTTCGATTATTGTGCGTGTGTGTGTGCTGTGGAGTTTCCAGAATGGTACCCATATTCCAGTCTCTGGCTGCCTAGTACAGCAGTCTATTATATTATCTTAATCTTAAGTTATTTCAGTCCCCGGTGAGAATCAATAATTTGTCCAAAATAATTTTCGTCATTTGTATTGACACGTAGATAGAAAAAAATAATACAAATATCACGACGTTTCGATCGCAACACAGGCAATCGTCATCAGGTGAAAAAATAGCTAGAGAGCTGCTGAGGCAAGATGTTATAAAGTTTTGAGATGGGTGTAGCCCAAGGGTCATAAGCAAAGTGGGTGGGGAGAGTGAAGAAATTTGCATATAAATGTAAGATCGGAATGCTGAGCTACCTCCACTACGACGAAGCTGTCGGAGGTGGCCATTGTATTGTGAGAGATTAGCATGTCAATGTAAGATCGTAGATCCACCACCACATCAAGGAAAACGAGCAACGGTTAATGTAACACCAGAGAATCGAAAATAACTACCAAACATCACAGCCAGTTATGCCTTAACCTGGTTAATAACGTCCTTCCAATGATTGCTCAATTTCGTTCATGAAGCCATCCAGATATATAAACACGGACACAATTTCAACCGAGAAGATGGGAACAAACTGAGCAATCATTGGAAGGAGGTTCTTAACTAGGTTAAGTCATAACTGGCTGTGATGTTTAGTAGTTATTTCGACTCTCTGGTGTTACATTAACTGGTTAAATGTCTTTAAATTAACAGGTTAAATGTCTCACTAACACAGCCACCGTTCATCTTCTTGGTTCTTTCGGTAAAGTCACGTAGAATGGAAATAATAAAATAATTAAAATAAAACATTAAATAATAAACTAATTCTCGCGACGTTTCAGACCTGTTCTTCAGCTGAGGACGGCTGCTTGCGTTGTGGCCGAAACGTCGTGAGAATTGTTTTATTATGTTTTATTTTTATTATTTTATTATTTCCACTCTACGTGACTTTACCGAAAGAACCAAGAAGATGAATCCCTGCAGTCACGAAAGCTTTAAATCGAAACAGCCACCGTTGCTCGTTTTCCTTGATGTGGCAGTGGATCTACGATCTTACATTGACATGCTAATCTCTCACAATACAATGGCCACCTCCGACAGCTTCGTCGTAGTGGAGGTAGCTCAGCACTCCGATCTTACATTTATATGCAAATTTCTTCGCTCTCCCCACCCACTTTGCTTATGACCCTTGGGCTACACCCATCTCAAAACTTTATAACATCTTGCCTCAGCAGCTCTCTCGCTATTTTTTCACCTGATGACGATTGCTTGTGTTGCGATCGAAACGTCGTGATATTTGTATTATTTTTTCTATCTACGTGGCTTTACCGAAAGACCCAAAGAATATGAATTCCTGCAGTCACGAAAGCTTTAAGTCAAGATTTAGTCCGTACTATGTTTTATCACTGCGCCGTGTTACAATTAAACGAGGGAAATTAGTAAAAAGGCGTTAAGGTTTACTTGAAGTCAGATGAGAGCCCATTTCAGAATTCAAACGCAGGATTCATGTGTTGACAGGAAGCACCCTTCTGGAAGAAAATAGTGGCGATTTAGATTTTTTTTCCAGACATATCGGTGGGAAATAACACTCGTCCTTTTTGATTTATCAATATTAATTGAATCGATAAAAAACCCATTGTTTATATTCTTTAACCAAGGTTATTCACAGCAACAGAATATATTTTCTGAAATGTTACATTGTAGAAACGGAGGCAGAGATTAATGGAGAAAACTACAACCATCTAATATTTTCGATTTAAAGCTTTCGTGACTGCAGGGATTCATCTTTTTGGTTCTTTCGGTAAAGTCACGTAGAAGGGAAATAATAAAAATAAAACAAAATACAATTCTCACGACATTTCGGCCACAACGCAAGCAGCCGTCCTCATTGTATTTTATTATGTTTTTTTATTATTTTATTATTTTCCTTCTACGTGACTTTACCGAAAGAACCAAGAAGATGCATCTAATATTTGTCATTTTTACTTCCCGTGGGGAATGGACTGCAAAGGGGGAACTGAGGTTTTCTTTGACATTTCGAAGAACGTAACAAGGCCGTTAAGTTGGGCTCGGGATAAATATGAGCAAAACAATGGTCATGCACAACAGGATCGACAAACAATTGGAGATACCTATCATAGGGTTTGTCAACGTAAGCCACTGCCATTCTATGGCTAGTTCTAAGTGCACGGTGATAAAGTATACAAATTAATGTGAATCACTGGGAAAATGTTGAATGACTTAATGTTGTTATTTTTGGCTGGGAGCTTCCACGGTGGCGAGATGTTAACTACCTCGCCTGGTATGGAGGAGGTCGTGGGTTCGATCCCGACCTTGACGTCTGCTGTATATTTGGAGTTTTCATGTTCTCCCCGTGGTCACGTTTATTTTTCTCTGGGTCATCCGGTTTTTCCCTCCGCATTTAGAATCAACGTGCGTTTCGAGTATTTGGATGTAATACATTTCCACGTGATAAGCTGCTTCAGTGGGCTATGATTATTGGCCAGGTAGCTTCTGAAAAAGAGCCATATAGCTCATTTGCCCTTACATGGTAAAATACAAATAATTTAGTTAGTTTTATGTTCAACCTATGTATGGTCCATCTTCGTTCTAGTGATGCCTCTTTCATTAGATGTTGAACGTGCTAATTTTAACCCACTCAAAAATGTTCGGTTATTGCGAGCCACCCTGATAGGATGTATGTTTTGTTTTCAGAATCCCACAGCCATCTCCGCGGGCTGGTACGCCTGGGTTCCGAGCCCCAGAGGTTCTACTAAAGTGGCCCTATCAAACCACAGGTGCCACATATTTGACCATAGCATCAATCGGTTAATGCTCGGTATTTATTGCAGGTGATGCGTGAATTATATTTTTGACTACTGTTCTGCCACATAAGAGAAATTCAACAAAGGTGTAAAAGTTATGATTCTTAGCTCTCAATTTTCGAGGGTTCCAAAACAAATGTTGGTTTTCATTTGTTTTCTCTCTGTAAATGTGCCAAATGTCACCTTTCCAGCCCTTGTAGAACAATTTTATTTTTCTTATGACCTTTGGATATCAGATGCCAGCAGCAATAGCTCATACTGCCCTCCAGTGGCGGTATCCCAGCATAACTCGCATCTGTATAAAATATTATTGAGCATGTAAACTGTTGATATGCAAATACAAGATCACACTATATACACGTTCTTCCAGTATTCAAAACTGTTACAATGTCAAGTTAATGTTAACCTGCACATGGTTATTTGTCAGAATAACATGTACATACCATACGTTTGTTTATTCAACAGGACCAAACAATGGTTCCACATATTGCCGCATTATTGTTCATTATCTGTGGCAAATATAAAATTGCACTATTGTATGTGCTATTGGAGTGTCTCCATATTATCAACAACGTAAGAATATTACCAGCACTTATAACGGCTATGTCAATATCTAAGCTTTGGTCAAATTATTTTTGATTCTGTGCTCATATTCACGGCGGTGTTCGCCGCCGCCTTTATTCTGCTATCACTTGGCTGGGGCCACGCTACTGCCACTTGATATTTGAAGTGGCTCCCCCGATAGTCGTCGTACTTTATATGCAATGTCAAGCCAAGGGTAAACCCCTCGGGACTGATACCGAGCAAGAGTTGCTTTTTTTCTCCTCCCCAGTGTGTTTGTGACCTTAAACACTGTCGTGTGTGAGATCGCAGCCATTGACATTTGGTCGACGGGCATTATATTCCTCTGCCTCCTGAGTGGCCGCTACCCCTTCTTCAAGACCAGCGACGACCTCACTGCGCTGGCTCAAATCATCGCGTTGCGTGGAAGCGCAGAGGTGGCTGCTGCTGCTAAAGCTTGCGGTTAGTAATACAAACTATTGACATTTTTTTATTTTTATCAGGTCAGGCCACACTGAGCTATATAGCTCTTTTTTTAGAAGCGACCTACGCCACGCAAATGATAGCTCAACGAAGTGGCTTTATCACGTGGAAATGTACAGCAGGCAATTACTCTAAACGCATGTTGATTACTAAATGTGTGAGGGAGAAACTGGAGGACCCGGAGAAAAATCCACGTGATCATGGGAAGAACATGCAAACTCCAAATATGCAGGTGTCAGGGTTGGGATTGAACTCACGACCTCCTGTATATACCAGGCGAGAGAATTAACATCTGACCACCGCGGCAAGATATTTAAGCACAATATCCCATTTCTGCCTGAGGTTCAACTCCTTTTATTTTATTTCTCCATGTACTTCAAATTGTGTCCATCGTTTCGAGTCTCATCCACAATTCTCATGTCTCATTCCACCTCATCCTTTCATCTTACCCTCAGTCTCCCTCTACTCCTTCTGCCCTGCACCAGCATCGCCATAGCCCTTATTTATGGGAAATGAGCAATCATTAGGTATGGCACGACTATAGGAATGCGGAATTTCCAACAGGATAAGTGCCCATGTTGAAGACATGAACACTTATCTTGCCACAGATATTTATTTTTCTCCTCGAGATGGACAAACGGATTGTTGGGTGGGTAACTTGTGTGCTGCAGGCAGCCTTGTTGCCCATTAAAAAAAAAGGTCACAATAAATATTGCTAGTGGATGTTTCTTTAAATGCACATTTTATAAATGTCTTATTGAAATAAGCAGCACATGATGACTTGACACTGCATTTGCAAATATTTGGGTTGGTTTATGTACTTCTTTGCTCCCGTGTCTGTATTCCCTGCCTTCACAAACCCGCGCTGAAAAGTGTGGATGTGTGATTCACATAACATCCGTCATGCTGGATTGACAAATGGGGCATGTACATATGGTAACCCACGCACATATGGTAACCCACGCATTATACAAAAAATAAATGTGTGAGAAAAAATAGGTTTGAACCTTTCTGGCGATAAAACAGGAGGTGTTAAGATGTTCAAACACCAAATAGAAACCTTTTGCAAGGAATCAAGTCTGCATTAACCACACGCTACTTGTGGTGAACATGCAAACAAGCATGTTCTTATAATATATGGGCATTGTCTTTGAAACTGATTGGCCTACACCAGAGACAGCCTTCTTTAGGGCCTAGTCTCACCATTGTCAGACCAGAGAACGCCGAAAGGCGAACAATAATATGGCACTCGGGTATTTTTGAATTTATGAACGCTTAACATCAATCAAACAAGCAACCGAACAATTAAAAAAATCAGAAGCTGCTGATTTTTTTAATTTTTTCAACTGAATTTTTTATGAAATGTACACAATCCTATTGGAGCTTATCTTCATGTGTGTTTACTTTACAACCATTGTTCACATATAAGTATCTCAGAAAGAACAGACCCTACAACATATAGCGACGACGCAGTGCCTGATCCACAAATATTAAGGAGACATTACAGCGATGATACGCTCCGGTGCTCCTGACGCGGTTGTCTGGCTTGACCCACCTGCATGTGACATTACAGTTGTTGCTCTGCATCAGCCGTACGACAAAAAGAAGATGATATAGTTGATTATCGATGAGTCGGTCGCATCAAGATGCAAATGTTACTCGCTGTTCAGTGACCAGTCCACCCTTATGTACCTATGCACACACAAGTGTTCCAGGATGCAGGAGCAATTGCATGAAGCAATTACACATTCCATTACATAAATAATTGTAACTGTAGAAATGTTTATTGCGTTGGATGTTAAGTTTCCACAGCCTTGAGCAATGTTTATATTCCAACTTTATTCGGGTATGACGGACCACAGAGGCGAGCGACGAAATGAGGAGTGGTATTGTAACAAGATTGTTACGAGCGAGTGCACGTCTATTACACACAGATTGTGATCGCTTGGTGGTTTGTTTCGCAGCCGTGAATTGGATAGCAGCAATGTGTAGTGCCTTCAGGTACATTTTCCACAAAACCTCATGTCAGCAGTCGGGGATGAGCATCTGAAGCGTTTGTCAGTTTTCAGGAGGAAGGGGACAATGTTTTTTTTTGTTTTATACAGTCACGTGCATAATTCTGGAGGATGAAAAGTTACATTTCAAAAATGTGTTTTTAATGTAATGCATAAAACACTTTGCAAGAAATGTAAGGTCATTTGTGTTGTTGAAAAAAATGAGTGCTTAAGGCAGCAGGAACATCCGTGCTATATTTATTATAGGGGTTGAGAACAATGGACTTTAACAATCAACGAGGAGTAACATCATCCGGCCTCTTGATCGTAGGTGCATATGGAAGATGCGAAGACTTTGATGGCATGACGATTTAAGTAGCATGGTCATTTTGAAAACAAAGTGGCAGAAAGGCATTTGTAGGCTTAAATCAGGAAGAGTAGATTGTGATTCATTGGGGTCCTTGTGCCGAAATGGACGATGGAAGATTATCTCAACAGGCATTGTCATGGGCACCCAGAGACCTGGGACGTAGGGGCAGGTGGTCGGATATCGTAAGGGTAGTCCAGAGGAGATGGAAATTTCTAAATGTGGCAGAGGGAATGAAGCAATGGCAATTATTGGTCTCATGATAACTTGATTGTGATTTTATTCTGAAATCTTGAGTAATTACATTTAAATTACGTGCAACATTATTTCGATACCCTTCCCTGTGATAAGGTCAATTATTCCACCATACTGTCTTGCACACGAGACAGCATGTGATGTTAATCTAATGGGGAAAATTACCGTGCATTTTTGTTTTATATATATGAATGATTCTATGTATCAGTTTCAAATGTAAGAGACTGTTGTCTGATATATTATAACATTCACAAATATTTATTTATTACAGGAAAGATGATGATCTGTAGTCGTCACTGCAGAAGTACTGATTTAAAAGAGCTTTGTGAATGCCTGAGAGGTGACGCCTCTGTAAAAGGTATGTACATTAGCCTAGAATTGCACGTTATACGAATTACACACGTACCTTTCACATCTCTGAAACGAGTGAAAATTCCAGTTATCTCGAGTAATAATTTCATTTTTTTTAAAGCAGTGGTGTGACACTTTTTTTTAAATTGGTGGCCCTCAATGTTGTGGAAATTCCACATTCTGATGGCAAGCACTGTTGTCAAAACGTGGTCCGATTTTTTAAAAGTCTTTTTCAGAAGCGACCGAGCCACAAATGATAGCCCAATCAAGTGGCTTATCATGTTGACATTTATAGTAGCCAAATACTCTAAACGCATGTTGATTCTATATGTCGATGGAAAAACTGGAGTAGCCGGAGAAAAATCCAGGTGACCACGGGAATAACACGCAAACTACAAATATACAGCAGGTGTCAGGGTCAGGATCGAACTCATGACTTCCTGTATACCAGGCAAGGTAGTTAACATCTTGCCACCGTTGGGCCCCAATTTTTGACACTGGGGAGACAATGGGATGAGTTGATGACACGATGAAAGTGCAGCAAAAGCACTTGTGTGCAGTGCGGGAACGGCGCGGCAATACTCCTTGAAGCAAACCTGACGAAACGTGAATCAGCATGCTCGTTAGACTGGCATTGGTTGACATTGACCCAGATAAAGCACATTCTACTCCGGTCAAACGTCTCTTAGTCTCAAGATCTTTACAGCAGGAACATGCAATTGCTATGTTCAGCCGCTTTGTTATTAGTTTTATGTTGGAAAATATTGAGGACGCAGACAAAACCTGTGTACGTTCGGGGGGGGGGGGGGGGGAGGCGGGGTAACACTAAAATCTTGATATATAACAGCAATCCAGAATGTATTTTCCTACAAACTACAGGCCAGTAAAATAACCTCCATGACCCACACCACACAGCTTGGGAAGGCCTCTAATCCTGCAAGGCAATGACAAAAAGCGCTGTACACACATCTACAGGCCACTTCGTAAGCCAGAAGGTTGATTGTTCCTTACGCATGACTAACTCTGTCTGATCCATCCAAGTCGCGTCTAAAGAGCTGCATTAAGGTCCCCACCATGCCCCGCACGGCAACGGACATCATTGCAAATCCCCCCCAGGCTGTGGAGATAATAGGATTTGTGTGTATGATGATTACTAGCAGTGTAAAGGATTCACGCCACCCTCCCCTCCCTCCCTCCCTCCCTCCCTCCTTTTTTTAAAATTTATTTTTTTATAACGATCAGACGAGAAAGATGCTCGGTCTTTCGGCACTTTACTTCGTTCATCATGTCGTTTTTTTTGTATTTTTTTGTTTGCTTATGGGCTCCCTTTTTTAATCAAAGATATAACGCGGGTTTCCCGTGTAACATTAGTCCCATTGTGTGTTACTGCGTTCATAGACACCAACAAGAAAACAAATCGCCCTCAAAAACCCATCACCAGATCCCCTGCTGCTGCGCTACCAGCACCATAGCGGCGAAGGCACCTGCCTGACCTCCCTCCCCTCCCCTCCCCTCTTCTCCCTCCCCTCCCCTCCCCTCCCTCCCTCCCCTCCCTCCTTCCCTCCCCTCCCTCCCCTCACTCCCTTTGATCCAATGAAATATCGCGTTTCACAGTTGCTATTCATTTCGCAGTATTGATTCTTGTTTTTCAATGGCAGTCAATGGTATCGCCTCTTCTAGCTTGAATGGGTCATACAAACCCATTTACATGCAGCGTTTAAGTAGTGCAAAGCATCAATTATGACACGTGAAATTGTATTCACGTTGTGAGATTAACAATTAATATATTATTCGATATATCTGTTCGCATATATAATGGTTGCATGTTTTTATGATTGGTAGTGATTCTGCAGTTGAAATGCATCACTTGATTTGCAATTATAATTTCCACTTGTGATAATATAACTGACGACAAACCACATTCTGGTTACCCGCACTTCCGATTAGCAGGGTAGGGCACATATTCTTGGGTTTTTTCGGTAAAGTCACGTAGGTAAAAAATGTAAATAAAAATTAATTAAAGTAAAATAAAAATAAAATAAAAATCACGACGTTTCGGAGGCAACACAAGCTTTTTTTTTTTTTACTTGATACAGCTATCGTGCTGTGACGGTTCCACCTGAAGACGGAAGCTTGTGTTGCCTCCGAAACGTCGTGATTTTTATTTTATTTTTATTTGACTTTTATTAATTTTAATTAAATTTTTTCACCTACGTGACTTTACCGAAAAAACCCAAGAATATGAATCCTTGCAGTCACAAAAGCTTCAAATCTAGGGTAGGGCACGTACGGTGCCAAAGAAGTTCAACGTGTACATACAATGGCAGTAATGTTGGTTGGTAGTGCATTACCAGTTGCACTTTTTTGTAATCATAAATGTTAGAAAGTGTAGGTCACACACTTGCTGCTCCCGTGTGCATGTCGGTGGTTGTTGCCATAGCCACCGAAGGAGAGTTTTTTTTCTATTATACCATTGCTGCTTGTGGTATTCTTGCAACGAAGCTAAAAAAAGGTTATCTTCTTGGTTCTTTCGGTAAAGTCACGTAGAAGGGAAAGAATAAAATAATAAAAATAAAACATAATAAAATAATAAAAATAAAACATAATTATAATGTTTTATTTTTATTATTTCCCTTCTACGTGACTTTACCGAAAGAACCAAAAAGATGAATCCCTGCAGCCACGAAAGCTTTAAATCGAAATTTAAAAAAAGGTGTTTGGGTCCCAAAATGTGTGTTAGCGCCAGCAGGAGTTAAAAGTGGTGGAAGAGTCTGAACGACTAAACTTCGCCGATTATTTCGACTGTGTGTGCGCGCGCGCGTGTTTTGTCACTTTTGTCTTTGTTGTTTTGTCTAGCTGTGCCTGATGCAGACCAAGCAAAGACCCCTGCGGAAAAACGAAGAAAAACAGACGCCCACGTGGAAACTTCTCCCACTGCTGGGACTGACGGCACAGACGGCGGCATTGACGCCAGTCGATGTCCCGCTCGTCGCACGCCGCCTTCCGACGCAAGAGACGCGTCTTCGGGTCGAGGTGGGCCAGAAGCTGCCCCCGGGAGGGATTGGCGCTGCAACGATGTCTTGGCGTTTGATCTGCTCTACAAACTCTTAGACCCGAACCCACACACGCGGATAAACGCTGTGGATGCCCTACGCCATCAGTTCTTTGTTCGGTAACAAAAGTCAACGGCGTCCTCACACTTAAGTTGTTCTGACCTCACCTCCCTTGGTGGTCCCGAGTTCGTGGTTAATAACACTGGTCAACACACTTTTTCTGGCATAAGGTATTCCAACGGTTTTAAGGTAATTTTGGAGTGCTGAATCAAAATCTGGCATCAATTTTTGTCTATCACATCAGGTTTTTGAGATATCAAATATTGCATTTTCAATAACAACTGCAGAAGAAAAGTATTAAATAAATGTGTATATCTACATAAAATGATATTATAAACACTTTCCTAAAAATACAGCACCATATTTTAACACTAAAGCAGTCACTGACTCGCAACAACTTGCAATCATAAGTGACAGAGTTAATTTCGGGTAAAATCAATGAAAATGGGGTATGCCGATAGCATAAAATGAGATGTGATAGAGCAAATCAGATTTGGAATCAGCACCCTGAAATTAGTCTAAATCAGCTGCAAAAGTCCAGGCCAGAAAAAATGTTTTTTTTTTTTGACCAGTGTAATTGGAAGTTCCGAGGCCGATTTTTTTTGTCATGGTCATTTTTTTCCCCGTAAGATCATTCCTGCTGGTTTCCTGCAAAGTGTTTCATATATTTTTTAAACAACCCCTCAGATATAATGGACTTTGTTAACCCCTGATATGCATTTGAATTCATGACCTTGCAAATGGGATATTTTGCCATGCTGAAATGTCACTCATGTTTATTTTTTATGATATGCACATCATCTCTGTTTACTGTTTCGGATATTAATGCCGATAGCTTGTAAACAATTTACATTGGTTTATTAAAAAAATGTGTTCAGTTAAACATAGATTTTTCCACGAATCAAATACATTTTGCTTCTATGCAAGGCTACAAGGAAAATACTACGCACAATTCATGTCCATATTTGTGACCAAAATGTAGCCATTCTCTCTCCAGTGCTGCAGCATTAACTAGAAGATAAAAACACTGCAATTACAAAAAAATGTGTCGTCCTCCCCTACGTCTTCTGCGTAAATGTCCAAACTTTCCTCTTCCACCGTGCGGTACAACCCACAAAACATCGGGAGAGCTGTACAGCTAAACGAGAACATTCCTCCGCATTCGTACAAAAGATGCAAAATTACGTGCTGCCGTATCCTGCAGGCACGTTGAACCTTGGCCTTAAAATGCTGTGACGTGAAATCGGGCTTCGGAAAAGCTGGTGGTGCTAATTTTCACAATTACACGAAATATATTGCGCACATTTTCTGGATATTAGTGTTACGATTATACCGGCTCTACCCGACTTGTCCTTGGTTGCAGGCTGCAGTCGACCGCTGGGGAATCGCGTCCCACGATTGTCTTTGCCACAAATTCATTCTGCAGACTCAAGAGGTTATAAGCGCCATTATAGTCTGTCATTGGTGCGTTAAATATCGCCAGATCTTGGAAGCTCAGCAGTGTTGAGCCTGGATAGTGCTTCCGATTGGTGAACCACGGTGCATCGAATAGGTTATTCATAAGCGGCTACAAGGGGCTGTGATGTGTGCTTGACACCAGAGGGCAGTACAGCAAAAGCCACTGTGCTGTACATTTGTTCTGATATCTGTTGTTTAGCCACGACGATACTGCCCATGCCTGAGTGTTTGTTTTTATCTGTTTAGCCTGAATTGTTATATACATTGAATAGACTGGCCCTCACCACAGGATAAGGACATTTCCACCACTGACTCGGCACAAGAATGAGCATCGCACAGTGTTAGATTCAGCAGGAAGATATGTTGCCCTTTAAAAGCCTTGTGCCTGGGGATTTACACGGTGAAATACTCTCGATTATAGTAATCCACAAGTGTCCTTTTTTTTTCCACCTTGTTTACAAAGCATCCGTTCTCTCTTTACCGGGGAAAAATATTTTTTCCGTACTTTTCCCCAACGCACTTTACCACGGCACAGTCAACACAAAGACCTACAATTTGAGTGCGGTGTGGGTAAGTGTTATCCAGACGTTAGTTACAACACTTGGAATGTCCCTTAAAAATGATGGAATAATATTTAATGTGTATCGTGGTTTCCACGAGCCAGGCCACCCATCTTAAACACACACTCAGCCTGGGACATTGCTTGCACGCATTCCACACCCACACGCGCCTTCTGTTGTACCCACTATTGTACAGTTGTGCAAGAGGAAATGCCTAGGCATTAAAAAAAATGCCCTCTACTGAATGTATAATATAGCCGAGTGCAATGGTCACATGGCCATACCACCCTCTTAATTCTGTGAGCTCGGGACGTAGCGATACAGTACTCATTCCACATGCGGACTGACAGCGTGCACCCACTAGATGTTGTACATTTTGTTCAGGAAATGCTTCAACGTAAGTTTTATAAGGAATGCATATTGCAAAGTATTTTTTTAACGTTTTTCACACATGCATTTGAATTGTAATGTTTTCGTGTACACTGGTGCGCGTGGTGTCCATTTCCAAAAAGTCTGTTGCACTTAAGCTGTACAAACGACTGTGTTTTAGCTGGGGGGGGGGGGGGAGGTCATAGTATCGCAACAGCTCCACCTTGGGTTTCCAATTGCTGGTTTCCAATTTCAGGTACCACAGGAAAGTGGTTTCATCCACGACTGGACGTGGGAGATGGTGTTTAAGGCACCGGTCCTAGGGTAGATGGGTTCTCTTCAGATGCCACATGCATTTTACACATTGGAAAGCCCAGGGTGAGGTTTGCCATTTTTAAATCCTTTATATTAAGTTCGCTTGCTTGCTTAGGACCGTGCAAATCTTTCGCTCGTTTTTTAACCCACTTCCCGTGATCCATTCGAGCTGACATTTTCCACACAGACTCGTTGTGCGTGACAATTAATTTTCGTGAATTTTTTTTCCCAAAATTTTACACTGTTTAGGGAAAACAAATTAAATATTTAATTACCAATTGCTTAATACTGGCAGACAATCATCTGACCCATAGATTGCAGCCATCTCAAGCCAGAGGACGAGAGAACTCTAGCCGCCACGCATATAAAGGATTTAGAGTGAAAAACTTTGTTTTTACGGGTTTACTTGTTCAAAATCTGAGCTGCCTGGCGTGTAGGGGCGCGGTGGTGGCGAGATGTTAACTACCTCGCCTGGTATGCAGGAGGTCGTGGGTTCAATCTTGACCCTGACGCCCCCTGCATATTTAGCGTTTGCATGTCTCTCCCCGTGGTCGTGTGGTATTTTCTCCTGGTCCTCCGGGTTTTCCCTCCACATTTACAATCAACATGCGTTTCGAGTACTTAGCTACTATACATTTTCACATGATGAGCCACTTGTTTGGGCTATCATTTGTGGCTAGGTCGCTTCAGAAAAATAGCTGTATAGCTCAGTTGGCTTTACCGGGTAAAATAAAGAGTATGTAATCATATCATCTGTTGTACAGGGATCACCAAATATTGTCCTGTTTATGTGTTAAATGTTCCAATTTTAAGTGCATTGCATTGCTTTCTGTATGCCTATTTTCTTGTTTACTGTGCGTTACATGCGTGTGCATTACTTGAATGAATAAAGTCGAAGGTGATTAGGACTTTATTTTGTATCCGACATCTCTCAAACTGCTTGGCCGGTTATCATCGGATCATTTGAGAGGTCCAAATTTAATCAGAAATTGGACCTCCGATGTTCTGATGCTTGTGACTTGTGAACCGCAACTCTCATACATCATCACTCTTATCCATCATCACTCTTATCTGCAAGGCCGCACATCGTCCAAGGGATGCAGTCTACGTTTGATTCTTCCTGTTTTCATCCGCGGATATCTGGGGATTCACAGATAGGCTCGGTGATGGATGAGAAACGTAATGGTCAATGTAATGTGGTTGTATTGAAGTTATTGCTCTGTGGGATGCAGCTTCTGTGCTTACAAATGGCTTTTTTTGGTCAATATTCAAACCATGTGATGGCATTACGGTTTTAAATTTGAAAGAGTACTCCTTGAATTGCGTGCCTTGGAAGATTTCTCGAATTCGGATGTACAGCAACATTTACTTTCTCCAAACGAGTCTTTTTTTATGTTGTCCGTGTAATGACTTAGAATAAATATAATAACCTATAGCCCTTTTGTAATCCACAGCTGAGATGAAGACATGCCCATGCTGCGTTAGTTATTACGGAGGTCGTTTGGCTGTACATCACCATGCCATGTTATAATGGAGGTTGTTTAACTGTACATACCCATGCTGTGTTAGTTATGATGGAGGCTGTTTGACCATTCATCACCATGCTGGTTAGTATAGGTTGGTGAAGGGGGAAACCCAGGCCCAGTTGAGATATCACTTGCCAATCAGCCATTAAACATTCCCGCGGAGGGAGCTGGTAGGAACGTTGGGTTGCTCGGTCAATGGCCAGGGTCAACGGCGGCGTGGTGTATTCCGCAAATATGCCCGACTGTGAGGGCGGGCACAAGCCGGCATGAGTAGGTTAAACGTTGAGTTTTATAAGGGCACCACGTGGTGACCAGCCCCTCCCCACCCAGCCCCTCCCTGCACGACGGAGGTACACAGTAATCCCCTGTGGGCTGGTGTAACCAGGAGGTTCCTACCAGTACCAAGTTTGCAGCACAGTGCACTAACCCTTGTACTACCATTCTCCCATAGTACTCATGCTAACATGTCTCTGATGAGTGTAAAATGGAAACTTTCACAATTCTCAAAAGTGCAACGGAAGTGGGTTAAATGTTGGGCAATTCTCATCATCCACCAACAACGACCATTTTTTTTTCTTCTTCTATATACGAGCAGTGACATGACTTGGCAGGAGCGCATTCGCCGCTTATTGCACCGTGGGATACAATCGTCACAATCCGTGCCGTCTACTTAACAGTTGGGACGTTAAAAGATCCCCTGCCATCATTCGCAAGAGCAGGCCATTGTGTGCCACCCTCTCGAGAGTCAAAAAAAATGTCAAATTACAAAAGACTGTAACCCACAAAATTACTCGGTTGGGAGTAGAAGGAGCAGACGCGTCCCGGGTCACCTTTTTGCAAATGAGACTCGTCCTGGACTCTGACTTCTCACTTTGTTAAAATAAATAAACCTGAACTCGTAGGCATCATCCCCAACAGTTATCACCATCCAAAATAGTCATCACTCTCCATCGTCATTAAAATCGGTCCGTCATTAACATTGCCATACATTCTCTTTGGCAATTTCCTTCCCCAAAATTTCAGGCGATTGCCAGACACGTGAAGAAAGGCCTCCTATTTCTGTCTTAAATCGAGGAGGTGGGGGGGGGGATTCTTCAATACATACAGCCAGAAGTTAAGATTTAACGCTCCGGGTGCAAAGGTGACAACCGCCGTGAGGTGCACGCACGTGGTGTGACTGCCCACGTGGTGTGACTTTGTGCCCACGTGGTATGACTGCACTCGCTCTGTGCAAATGCAGCGCTTTTGTCGGACGAGGCGGTGTTACACGTGGAGACGTGACGACGATGCATCATCGATTCATCGATTGATGAGGATTCTAGTGTTCGCCACGGACACGAACGGCCCTTTTTAGCTGCGCGGGTTGTAGGGGGGTTAAATTATCATACTTCACACTGATCAGTGCGGGTTGCTAATGGTCAGCTATAGAGTTATTTTTCAATATCGGCATGGCCACAAATGATAGCTCAACGAAGTGGATTATCATGTGGAAATGTGTAGTGACATTACGGGATGTCACTGTGCAGTGCCAGTCAGAGAGAGGCACGGCGTGCGGTGTAGCGACATCGCGGGTACCACAGCGGTGTGGGTGTAGTACCGGCCCCAGAGGGGCCTGGTGAGCGCTGATGGATAGCGCGAGATGCCACCACGCTTGGCGTGCAGTGCTAACCCTACAGGACAGGGTGTGGGAGTGCCGGCCGTAGGAATGAGGTTACTCGAGGCCATGGCACTCTGGTTGACCCGAGGGGACACGTGACCAGTTAAGTCTACGTGGGGGCTAGGGGTGGTCACATGGTTAGCATCCAGATCCTTTCCGAGGATTCTGGAAGGTGGGCGTGGCCAAGGGCAGAGCCAGCCACGCCGCAGAGGATATAAGCCGGGTTCCCCAGAGGGCACCGGCGTTGTTGTTCATCCTGGAAGAAACCTTCTCCGCTCTATGTTCTACATTCTCCGAGTCTCCAACACGTGGATCTGGACCCAAGCTGTGGCCACGGTCCGTAGTAGCTAATTACGTTGTAATTAGTGTAGTTAGCCTGGTGGTCACCACCATAAGTTGTTATTCTGTTAAGGGGCAGTTACCCCGTGTGTTGAAGTTAAATAATTGTGTTGCCTCCAAGGCTATGTCTGCGACTCAGTCGAACTCGCTACAAATGTATAGCAGCCAAACGCTCTGAACACGTGATGTTGATTCTAAATGTGGAGGGAAAAACCGGAGGACCCAAAAAAATATCTACGCGACCACGGGGAGAAACATGCGAACGCCAAATATACAGCAGCAGGCGTCAGGGTCGGGGACGAACCCACGACCTCCTGTATACCGAGCGAGGTAGTTAACATCTCGCCACCGGGGCGAGATATCAGCATAGAAGTACAGTACGGAAATATATTGTGTATCCACTTACCACAATGTATCCCCCCCGCTACATTCATCATACACGGCATTGAATTCCGAGCAAGAGTGGGTTGTTTTGAATTTATTTGCGTTGTAAGTATGTCATGGGCTCCCACGATCACTGCTTCCACTGGATTCCGCTAAATTAATTACAATGGGTGGAGCAAAACATCTCTCGAACCGTGAGCCCGACCCTTGAAAAGGGAGTCAAATTATTAAGGGTCCCAGTAATTTAAGAAAAAAAACCTCCGAAATTTGGCACGTTCATCGGAATACTCAGTCAATGAGTCGCGAGCCGAAAACGCGCAAAGCTTGCGAGAGAGATCGCGCGCGTGATTGTTTCGCGATTGCAACTGTCGGTCAATTCTATAGTCGGTGAGCTGCATTCATTCCCGGGTGAAGGGATGATCATCATAATGATGTTGCACCTGTTAAGGGCACTCCAAACCGCAACCGCTTATAATTCATAAAAATTCTTAGGATGGTTGTCGCAAGCACTTCCCCGCCATTTATCTGACCACGGGTAATAAAAAAAATCGATAAGCCACTTCCTTGCGCATGTACACCCTAATGAAACATGACATGTTTCCGTTTTTTTTTTTGACAGATAAGAACCAGGTGCCCTGAGATTCGATTTAAATGAATGACAACGTAAGAAATATGTATTATGATAATAATGTGTGCTGTAATGTGATATTTAGAGAATTGTAAATGGGTTTCTACCATCGAATGAACGGACCACTATATCAGTGTTTCGATTTAAAGCTTTCGTGACTGCAGGGATTCATCTTCTTGGTTCTTTCGGTAAAGTCACGTAGAAGGGAAGTAACAAAATAAGAAAAATAAAACATAATAAAATAATTCTCACGACGAAATAATTCTCACGACGTTTCGGCCACAGCGCACCTGAGGACGGCTGCTTGCGTTGTGGCCGAAACGTCGTGAGAATTAATTTATTATGTTTTATTTTTATTATTTTATTACTTCCCTTCTACGTGACTTTACCGAAAGAACCAAGAAGATATATCAGTGTTCTTCAGTAATTTTCAGAGGGGGGGGGGGGGCACTTTCGTCGATAAGACATCATCAGTGTGAGGGCCGCCACACATTTGAAACCATTGGGGGTTTGACAGTAGCACGATGAAGATGATGGGGGGGGGGGGGGGGGTGATAATTGGATTTTTACCCTTCTATCTGGCAACAAAACTGACACCTTTTTTACAAGGAGTCATGTTTGCATAGACCACAATACCTGCAGCCATAATGCAAACAAAAAACATAACTCTGATAATATATCAGAGTTATAAACAAAAAACATAACTCTGATAATATATCAGAGTTATAAACAAAAAACATAACTCTGATAATATATCAGAGTTGTGTTTTTTGTTTGCATGGGCCTTGCAATGAAGAACACTAGTTTAGTGTGCAGCGTAGTGTATAGTGTAGTGTCAAGCGTAGTGTATAGTGTAGTGTCAAGCGTAGTGTATAGTGTAGTGTCAAGCGTAGTGTATAGTGTAGTGTTAAGCGTAGTGTATAGTGTAGTGTCAAGCGTAGTGTATAGTGTAGTGTCAAGCGTAGTGTATAGTGTAGTGTCAAGCGTAGTGTATAGTGTAGTGTCAAGCGTAGTGTATAGTGTAGTGCCAAGCGTAGTGTATAGTGTAGTGTCAAGCGTAGTGTCTAGTGTAGTGTCAAGCGTAGTGTCTAGTGTAGTGTCAAGCGTAGTGTATAGTGTAGTGTATAGTGTAGTGTCAAGCGTAGTGTATAGTGTCAAGCGTAGTGTATAGTGTAGTGTATAGTGTAGTGTCAAGCGTAGTGTATAGTGTAGTGTATAGTGTAGTGTCAAGCGTAGTGTATAGTGTAGTGTATAGTGTAGTGTCAAGCGTAGTGTATAGTGTAGTGTATAGTGTAGTGTCAAGCGTAGTGTATAGTGTAGTGTCAAGCGTAGTGTATAGTGTAGTGTAGTGTGGAGCGTAATGTATCGTGTATAATACAGTGCAGTGTTCTTCACTAATTTTCAGTGCCACTTTCGCTGATAAGACATCATCAGTGTGAGGGCCACCACACGTTTGAAACCATTGTTGAGGTTTACAGCAACACGACGACAATGATAATGATGATGACGACGGGGGGGTGGTGTTGTCACTTTTTGTGTTTTGTCAGGGGCCACCAGGGGCCGCAAGTGGCCCGCGGGCCTTGCAAAGAAGAACACTGCTCCATAGAATGAACATGAAGCTGGATTCACGACCCTGAATGTGCACGCCCGGGATACACCTGCTTTGGGGGCAAGGGTTGGGGTGGATCATATCCAGATTTGTGATTCCCAATCCCGCTGAGCTGCAAAGTGACCAGGGATTTTACAGTTCTGCAGGTGGGTTCACGAACCCGTCTGTGTGTACTTTTATTTTACTTGTATTAATTTTTATTGAAATGTTTTACCTACGTGACTTTACCGAAAAAGCCTATGAATACTTTTAGATGTTATGCTCTTGTATGCATGGGTTATCACTTCCCACAACATGCTTACAAATGGAATTGCAACATCCCAGCACAGGACCTTCTTGACAGTCTTGGTAGTCTATACGGCTTTAATGGATAAATCAATCACACTGTTATTTTTTCACTCGCGAATCCAATTCCAAATTCGCCGAATTCGAAAAAATACCCCCAAATTACTCGAGTGGGATTACATAGCAAATGTTTTTATCAGAATATATATTGATACTGTAGGAATCCGATGAGCTACAAAAATATGATTTCACAGATATCAGATACATCTTCTTGGTTCTTTCGGTAAAGTCACGTAGAAGGGAAATAATAAAATAATAAAATAAAACACAATAAAATAATATTATAATAAAAAAACGTATTTTATTATTTTCCTTCTACGTGACTTTACCGAAAGAACCAAGAAGATGAATCCCTGCAGTCACGAACGCTTTAAATCGAAAGATATCAGATACCTCCGACATGCCCGTTTGAGGGCCAAGTGCTGAGTCACCTTGGGCCACACAGGGACAGCTGCCACTGGGTGGGAGTGGGGCGGTTGGCTTTCCAAAATATCTCGAGATGAGATGTGACGTTAGTCAAGCGATCTGAGATGCCACGGTGGAAAGGAGGGGCGCTTCATCGAAAATCGTCGTCATTTATCATTACGCACCACGACCACCCAACCCTACCTCCATCTTCTTCCTCGCGTTGTTCCCGCTATGGCACAGGGTCCGCTTTTCGGCATTGTCTTCTCCATTTGGCTCGGTCCAGGGCATCTTCGGGGGATGCGTTGACCATCTTCATGTCTTCCTTGATTCGATCCATCCATTGCTTCTTCGGACGTCCGCGTGGACGGCGGCCCTCTGGCTCAATACGCATGGCAGTCTTGACCACTGATGACTATTGCACTTCGCATCACACGGCCGTACCACCGAAGCCTTGCCTCCCAACCCTACCCCCATCCCGAACTAAAATTACATTTTCTTGGTTCTTTCGGTAAAGTCACGTAGAAGGGAAGTAATAAAATAATAAAAATAAAACATAATAAAATTATTCTCACGACGTTTCGGCCACAACGCAAGCAGCCGTCCTCAGGTGGAGAACAGGTCCGTCAAGTAGACATTGCAGGTGTGTCGAGTCGTGTCATCGTAAGAAGCATAGCGGCCGGGAATTATCACAAAAAAAGCACTTAGTGGCTAAGAATAGACCCGGAAGATCTGCCTGTCATGTGCGGGGTTGTGAATTGAACCGGGCAACGATACATCATGGATCAATGCCCGAGTGGGGAAATGCCGCTGCTGGCTACAGAGGAAAATCAAACGCACACAAAATGAACAAAAAAATTCGAGAAAAAACATGAAACAATAACAAAAATTCCAATAATTAACCATAAATGCCAGAAAAATAAACATTGTTACAAATGACAAAAGTAACATTTCCTAAAAAATGCACACGGCGTAAAATATGGTAGCGCTACTGGTGCTGGTGATTGTTGTTGAACGCCAGGCTGTTTTTGCTCACTCACATGCGCTTGCAAAGCGAGACGCACTATAGCTGCATTGTTTGTACCGTATTGTGTCTTTAGATCTTTTTTTTATTAACACTGTCACTGTGAGACTGTCTTCTTCCAAAGCCAATACACGGGTGCAACTAAAATAATATATAGTTATAGCCGACGTATTATTTTATATGGCTTAAAAAGATCCACAGCTATTTTAGTCCTGCATAATGCACGGGCATAAGTAGTACTAATCACATACCTGCATTTCCCATATCCCCTCCTTTTGATGCTGCTAATCCTGCATAATTCACGGGCATGAGTAGTACTAATCACATACCTGCATTTCCCATAAATATGCAAAATTCCTCTTGATATGCAAATTCCTTTGTCAAGGCGCTCTTCCCCCTCCAACCCAGCTTAAATATACGTTGCCAAGCCTGGTGGTGTTTATTCAGATGCTGTCTTTCTGACATACCTGTTCTTCACCTGAGGACGGCTGCTTGCGTTGTGGCCGAAACGTCGTGAGAATTATTTTATTATGTTTTATTGTTATTATTTTATTATTTCCATTCTACATGACCTTACCGAAAGATCCACAGCTATTCTAGTCCTATAACATTTTTTTTTACTAGAGAAGGTCCACTGAGCCATATAGCTCTTTTTCAGAAGCGACCTCGCCACAAATGATAGCTCAAGTTAGTGGCTTATGATGTGATCATGTATAGCAGCCAAATTCTCGCAACGGGTGTGTTCCCTAATGTGGAGGGAAATAAACCGGGGGACCCGGAGAAAAATCCACACGACCACGGTGAGAGAGAGAGAGAGAGACACGCAGACTCCAAATATACAGCAAGCGTCAGCGTTGGGATCGAACCCACGACCTCCTTGCATCATTCCGGGCGAGGTAGTTAACATCTAGCCACTGTGGCGAGTCGGGAGAAACGAGTTTGGGGGGGGGGGGGCACAGTCATAACTTGCATACCCCCCCCATTGAAAAAGGTCGCTGTGCCCCTGACCTCTGATAACGCCTGCGCTGTGTGTGCGGCTGATTTGGCTCCGGCGCTTTCAAAGTCCCACAGCCGCAGTGCTTA
Organism: Lethenteron reissneri; assembly: GCF_015708825.2. Lineage (NCBI taxonomy): Eukaryota > Metazoa > Chordata > Hyperoartia > Petromyzontiformes > Petromyzontidae > Lethenteron > Lethenteron reissneri. The sequence continues at coordinate 7,734,696 of NC_083780.1, forward strand.
CGAATTCACTTCAATTTGGCCTCCCTTCGACGCACGCTGGGGACTTCACTTTGTACATGCCACGCGTGAGCGTCTGCGACGCAATCATCGATTATTTTAAATACTCATAAGTCAGCTTGCTTGTCAAACTGATAACATTTAGTATTCAATCTAACCCCCCAAAAAAATCTTTATTGTGAATAATATTGGTCGCGAGAGTCTACGTGAAAATAATATTTCGTTTCACTGTTATTATTTACGTGCAACCATTGTTATCATTGTCAGGATTAGATCGTGGGATTTGTTCAACTGAAATGCAGCGCCGACAGATCCACTGTGGATAATGTGCGACACACTGAATGCAAAACAGCTTAACGATTGCAAATGCATCTTCACAGGTTGACAGTCAGCATGGCTCGCGACGAAACTTGAGTCTTTTCCAGCTAAATACAAACGCCTCCGAAACGCACGCGCGCACGCGGAGAAAGTTTCAACATTGAGACAGCCGCGCTGCACAGCTCCCCTGCGGTGTCTTTGGGCTCGTACCGTGCGTTGTTCGGCACGTCCCACGTGGAAAAAAAGCATTGGCAAGTGCAGCGTTTAAACTAAGATGATTTAATTTTTTTTATTTGTTACCAGGTAAGGGCCTACTGCGCTGTATAGCTCTATTTCAGAAGCGAGTTGGCCACAAATGACAGCTTGACAAAGTGACCTATCATGTGGACATTTATAGCCAGCCACATACGCTCAACGCGTGTTGATTCTAAATGTGGAAGGAAAAACCTGGAGAAAAATCTACGTGACCCCCACGGGGAGAGAGACAAGCAAACTCCAAATATACACGACCTCCTGCATACCAGGCGACGTAGTTAACATCTCTTCACCGCAGTAACTTAGGTAACAAACGTTGGACATTATGGTGCAACCCGATTTAAAAAAACGCATCGTAGCACTACAAAATATATTGTGCATTTGTGTGTGCGCCGTTTATTTTGAATAGTATATTTATTAGATAGATTTTTTAAAAATCCCAATTAGGTCCATCAGCCTGCGGTCATTGTTGGCCAATGTTTTTTTTTCCAGCAGCATTCTTTGAATCAGGCAAACTCCGAACCACCGTGACGCACACCCACCGTGTGGCAAAAAATGGATTTTTGTCTCTGGAGAAAATTGCTCTTTGTCGCTCGACTCATCGGCTAGTGTTCGTGACCTTAAGCGAGGAAGCGACTTCACTCTTCGCGATATTTGGGCTTCGCTACGATCTAATAAACTGCCTTCCCGGGTCACACGCCCTCCTTGAGAACTCTCACCAAACGCGATGCCAATAAAAATGTCCCAAATTGAGTGGGCTGTTGTATCTCGCGACATCGTGAGGAATGGCGATGGCTTTTGTGGGGTTGAGAGGTCTTCATCCAGCAGTGGATTGATCACTGTTGCTGCTGCTGCTGATGCTGATGAATTGGAACCAGAAGGCAAAACACAGGCAAATTATTTGGTCATCGTACCACATCGGCAGTGGTGCACAAGAACAAACACACAAGGCAAGCGGTATTAAAACAAATCTGAGAAACCGTGTTGTGATCGCCAGTGATGTCAGTGAATGTGCCAGAAATGTGATATAAAAACTCTGCCTGTTTGTGTTTTTGTTGTCGTCGTTGCTGCTGCTACTGGGACCATTCCATGAAGACGGCACTTGGGTACTGGATGACGCATCGCCCTGACCTACTAAACCCTCCAATCATCTCACATATGGATAACGCCAGCGCTGCATGGAGCGGCTATCACACCGAACCAACTATGCGTTCTCATACCCCCTGAGCAGTGCCCTTCCCAAGATGAAATATGTGGCCGTGACCTTAATGCGCGGTGAATGCCCATGAGCGGAATTAGCGTAATATGAGAACGAGGGGTTTGAGTAGTAGGGGGTCTCACGGCTGTGTGTGTGAAAGTCAATCGCGGCGATCCGAGTTCGATTCTTGACCACGGCTAACGTCAGCGGCGAGTGAAATACGGACCGGTCCTGGACCACTCTCTCACCCTCGCGCACTGACCGGCGCGGTGAAGTATGGTCAAACAACCATCCCCCCCCTCCCCCCACGACGGAGACGCCATGGGGAGGCTTTCATCCAACAGTGGACGGACAAAGGCTTGTGAATTACCGTTACTATTACTTATCAGTGGGAATAATAAGGCTCGATATTCAACCAGGAAATCCTTACTGAGTAATTTTCAGGTGGAGGCAGAGCCGGCCCTAGACCTTTGGGGGCCCTAAGCAAAATTTGGTTGGAGGCCCCTTTGATGTATGATTTTTTTCACCCACTCGCTAGCAGTGACTCTAGGGGGCCCTCTGCTGGCCACGGGGCCCTTTGCAATTGCAAGGGTCGCTTAGTGGCTGGGCCGGCTCTGGGTGGAGGTCCTGCAATGGGATGTTTGACCAATTCATTTAACTAGCAACTGTGGGACCCGTGGCGCACCGAAGGAAGGGTTGAAGGGTCAAGGGTCTAGAATCTAGATTGAAAAGGATCTAGATTGCATCTAGATTGGATCTAGATTGAAAACTCATTTCTTTAGCAGCAGCTTTTGGCGAGCCACCGAACAAAGATGGCCACTGCGTCGCGTGCTTTCAGATGCGTTTCCGCGGCCATGTGGAATGCTCTTCCGATATTAGTAAGCCACTGGAGTTGTGCACTTTTAAATAATCTACATTGATAAGTCATTTGTTTAGAACTGCGTTTCGTGTTTAGGGGCCGTCCATAAATGACGTCACGCACCTATGGGGGGGTCAGATATTTGTGACGATGTGTGACTGGGGGGGGGGGGGGGGGTTGAGAAATGTGACGTCACATCAAAATGCGCAACTTTAAATAAATATAGACAACACATTCTACTTAATTAAATAGACTTTTTAATGTTTTCTCCTACAACATCTGAGTGCAGCGCCACAGTAAATACGCACTACAATGACAATAGTTTAAAGCGATTTGAAGTATATATTTTTTTTGGGGGGGGGGGCAGAGCTTTGTGACGCCGTGTGACGAGGGGGGGGGGGGTCAAAAATCCTCCAAAATCGCGTGACGTCATTTATGGACGGCCCCTTAGTTTGCTGTCCTTCCCCGGCACCTCTGCGGTCAGCGCGGTTGGCTACGTACGGCGCGAAAGAAGTTCAACGTACATACGTACAAGGACGCAACGAATGGAACGAGAAAAGGACCAAGAAAGGGAAGAGATAAGATACAGATCGATAAACAAAAATGATCAGTCTTCATCTTCTTGGTTCTTTCGGTAAAGTCACGTAGAATGGAAATAATAAAATAATAAAAATAAAACATAATAAAATAATTCTCACGACGTTTCGGCCACAACGCAAGCAGCCGTCCTCAGGTGAAGAACAGGTCTGTCGCAGAGACAGCGTCTGAATGACACACCCCAGGCTTGGAGCGTCTATTTAAGCTGGGATGGAGGGGGGAAGAGCGCCTTGACAAAATAATTTGCATATCAAGAAAAAAATTGCATATTTATGGCAAATGCAGATATGCGATTAGGACTACTTGATGATCAGGATGGACACGAACTGCAGAAACTGGAGCACAGAGGTCAGGAGAGATGATAGTACAACAATGGATATCGCTGCAGTTTAAAATGTGAATCGAATGTAACTATGCATATATTTGCATACGATTTACATAAATTATAATGATCGCGCAGCGTCCAACGCTATTGGCTGGTCCCCGCGCGGCCACGCCCACTCGGCCTCCGCCTCAGCCAATCAGGGCCGCGCTCCTGCTTATCCGCGTTACGATTCACAAAGCCATCGATGATCCACGCTGAGCTCATCAATGTTGGGATTTACAAACATCCATCTTATCCGCGTTAGGAATAACAAACCCCGCGCCTATCCGCACTGGGATTTACAAATACTTATTCGTGGCGCGATTTAGTCATTCTTATATAAGCTATGGTTTATATTCTTGGTTCTTTCGGTAAAGTCGCGTAGAAAGGAAATAATAAAATAATAGAAATATGAAACAATAAAAATTCATCATCAGGTGTGAAATCCACAGCACGAAAATGTTTTGCTTGCGTTGCAGTCGAAACGTCGTGAGAATTTTTATTGTTTTATGTTTGCATTATTTTATTATTTCCCTTCTACGTGACTTTACCGAAATAACCAAGAATATGAATCCCTGCAGTCACGAAAGCTTTAAATCGAAATTTCAAGCTATGGTTTATAAATAACCCCCGCTTATCCGCGCTGGGATTTACAAAGCCAGCACTTATTCGCGCTGTGATTTACAAACAGCACGTTTATCCGCCCTGGGATTTACAAACCCGGTGCTTATCCGTTCGGTGATCAACAAAACCCGGCGCTTATCCGCGCTGCGATTTATAAACCTGGAGCTTATCAGCTCTGCGATTTATAAACCCGGCGCTTATCCGCGCTGCGATTTATAAACCTGGAGCTTATCAGCTCTGCGATTTATAAACCCGGCGCTTATCCGCGCTGCGATTTATAAACCTGGAGCTTATCAGCTCTGCGATTTATAAACCCGGCGCTTATCCGCCCCGCGATTTACAAACTCGGCGCTTATCCGCGCTGCGATTTGTAAACCTAAAGCTTATCCGCGCTGCGATTTACAAACCCAACGCTTATCCGCGCTGCGATTTACAAACCGTGCACTTATCCGCGCTGCGATTTACAAACAATACACTTATCCGCGCTGCGATTTACAAACAATACCCTTATCCGCGCTGCGATTTACAAACTATGCTCCTATCCGCGCTGCGATTTACAAACCCGGCGCTTATCCGCGCTGCGATTTACAAACCCGGCGCTTATCCGCGCTGCGATTTACAAACCCGGCGCTTATCCGCGCTGCGATTTACAAACCCGGCGCTTATCCGCGCTGCGATTTTGAGCTTGGTGGTGAGCGCGCGAATGGAGGAGGAGGCGGCGGCGGCTACCTGAGCGGAGCGGCGGCGAGCGGACGCATCACGACCACGGCCATTGGCGAGTGAGCAAGAGAGCCGCCCCTTCGCTCCTTCGCCGAGAGCCGCCGTGCCGTGAGCGAGGTGGAGGTGGAGGCGGTGGTGGTGCTGGTGGCTGCGTGGTCGTTAACGGCGTCGTCTTTGCAGCAGCAGCATGGGGCACAGCGTGTGACGGTGAGTGGGGTGGGTGGGTGGGTGTGGGTGGTCAGGATCTATGTTTTTTTTTACATAAAAATTGTCAATCTGTAATATTCGTGATCAATATCAGCATCAGCATCGTCGTTTCATTCTTGTCATCGGTCTCATGGTCGTCGTCGTCATCTTCAGCATCGTTCAGCCCCGTGTTGTTACACTCACTGGTGGTTTGGTGAGTGGGTGGATTTTTTAACATATTTTTTACATGCTTTAATTTAATGTAGATATCATTATCGTGACAATTATCATGATCGGTTAATCGGCATTGTCATCCTCACCATCTCATCTGGACACTGGGTGGGTTCATGTGTGTTGCTCTTAACGCTCTCATCATCAGCCGGCGCTGTGTGTCAGACCACCGGGTTGGGTTGTTGGATGAACGATTGGGGAGGTTGGGGGCTTGGCTGGGTGGTTAGGTGAGTGGTGGGTGGCTGGGTGAGTGGGTGGGTGGGTGAGTGGGTGGCTGGGTGAGTGGTGGTTGACTGAGTGGGTGGCTGGGTGAGTGGGTGGCTGGGTGAGTGGGTGGCTGGGTGAGTGGTGGGTGGCTGAGTGGGTGGCTGGGTGAGTGGTGGGTGGCTGGGTGAGTGGCTGGGTGAGTGGGTGAGTGGGTGGCTGGGTGAGTGGGTGGCTGGATGGCTGGGTGAGTGGGTGGCTGGGTGAGTGGGTGGCTGGGTGAGTGGGTGGCTGGGTGAGTGGGTGGCTGGGTGAGTGAGTGAGTGGGTCAGTCGCTGGGTGAGTGGGTGGGTGAGTGGGTGATTGGTGGCTGGGTGAGTGGGTGGGTGAGTGGGTGGTTGACTGAGTGGGTGGTTGACTGAGTGGGTGGCTGGGTGAGCGGGTGGCTGAGTGGGTGATTGGGTGAGTGAGTGAGTGAGTGGCTGGGTGAGTGGGTGGGTGAGTGAGTGGGTGGCTGGGTGAGTGGTTGACTGAGTGGGTGGTTGACTGAGTGGGTGGTTGACTGAGTGGGTGGTTGACTGAGTGGGTGGTTGACTGAGTGGGTGGTTGACTGAGGGGGTGGTTAGGTGAGTGGGTGGCTGGCTGAGTGGGTGGCTGGGTGAGTGGTGGTTGACTGAGTGGGTGGCTGGGTGAGTGGGTGGCTGGGTGAGTGGGTGGCTGGGTGAGTGGGTGGTTGGGTGAGTGGTGGGTGGCTGGGTGAGTGGGTAGCTGGGTGAGTGGGTGGCTGGGTGAGTGGGTGGCTGGGTGGTTGACTGAGTGGGTGGCTGGGTGGTTGACTGAGTGGGTGGCTGGGTGAGTGGGTGGCTGGGTGGGTGGCTGGGTGAGTGGGTGGCTGGGTGAGTGGTGGTTGACTGAGTGGGTGGCTGGGTGAGTGGGTGGCTGGGTGGTTGACTGATGGGTGGTTGACTGAGTGTGTGGCTGGGTGAGTGGGTGGCTGGGTGAGTGTGTGTGCGTTGTTTGCATGCGTGGCTGGGTGTGTACGTTGGGTGGTTATGTCACAGGGTGGTTATGTAGCTGTGTGGATTGGTGGGTGATTGGTTGTCTTAATGGTTCGGTGGCTGGGTGGGTAGTTGGGTGGTCAGATGGCTGGGTGGTTGTGTGCTTTTATGGGTGGTTGGTTGGCTGGGTGGGTGGTTAGATCGGCTGGGTTTTTGCCTGGATGGGTGGTCATGTGGCTCGGTGGTTTGGTTGGCTGTGTGGTTATGTGGCTGTGTGGTTAGGTGGCTGGGTTTCCAGCTGGATGGGTGGTTATGTGGCTGCGTGATTTGGTTGACTGGGTGGCGATGTGGCCGAGTGTGGGGTGACTGGGCGTGTGGCTGGTTGGGTGGTCGAGGTGACAGGTGCTAATGGACAGCCGGCCCTGGACAATGATGCATGGATGTCATCTGATGGAGAAAGGGCTGCATGGAGATGCAGCCCTCCCCACAGCGCCGTGTGAATAATAGGGGGGGGGGGGGGGGGTTGCATTTATTTTCTGTGTTTTATAATTCACTCCATTGTTGTAAGTGGCGTTTGGTAGGTTTTCAGGGCGGTGTCTGGTGACGTTGGTGGAGGATATATTGGCAGAGGGGGGTGGCGGTGTACGTCATTTTAGAAGCATCTGCTTCTTTTAGGATGGGTAAGGACGTTATAAATTGAAGGAGGAATCAGGTTTTTTATTTGTGGGATTTTTTGTTTGTTATTGTTGATACCATCCACCAAAGGATTGCACAAACCCACTGCAACTGACCTCGTGCAAAGAGTGTCGCCTGTGTGTAAAGGCATCCTCGTGTGTTTCGGGCGCGTTTGTAAGCGCGCGTTCATTGACCCGTCTGCCTTGCGTTCGATTCTCGTGCATTAAATTAGCACTCCCTTCGGTGCCTTGTGCAATTCGGCGCAGACGGTGAAAGTGGCCGAGCCTCCGCGCGGTACAGTCGGGGCCTGACTTGTCCTGAAGGCTGTCATTGTCGTCTGCGCTGTCGCAACTGAAAACCCATCGTTGTCAGCTGCCACTTTTTGCCCACTGCCCGGGCGCGACGGCTGGGATTGCGCTATAAACCGAACAGCCCCGCAGCCCCGTGCAGATCTAATCCATATTGCTGCCACATGCGCACCGGAATAAAGCGCCCCATTCATCGGTCCTCATTCATCGGGATCGCGCACCATCTTTTGAGCCGTCGTTCCGCTGCGAGGGGCCCGTAACTTTTGGAGGCAAAAATTGGGCGCCCATCGCCGAGTGGGTTTGACGCCCGCTTCGAGGCGAGCGTGGATGCGTGACGCTATCGTGATGCCGTGTTCGCATGCTCGTCCTCGCACGCGTGAGTTTCGCTTCGTGTCTCTTCGAGGAATTTCGAGCGCGTGCATCTTGCCGGGACCGTTTTCACCATTGTGTTTCCTCCGCCGTGTGTGTTTCGCGGTCATCCGTCACCACGGGCAGCATAATTTTTTTTTTTAATATTTGACCAGGTAACGCCCACTGAGCTCTATATTTCTCTGTTTCAGAAGTGACCTGGCCACAAATGATTGCTCAGTGAAGTGGCCTATCATTACGTGGAAACGTATAGCAGCCAAGCGCTCTGAACGCGTGACGTTGATTCTAAATGTGTTGGATGAAAACCGGAGGACCCGAAAAAAATCCCACGTGACCACGGGTAGAGAGAGAGACACGCAAACTCAAAATATACAGCAGCAGGCGTCTGGGTCGGGATCGAACTTACGACCTCCTGTATACCAGGCGAGGTAGTTAACATCTCCTAGCCACCGTGACGATGATAGAGAGACCAATTCAAACTCCAAATATACAGCAGCAGGCGTCAGGGTCGGGATTGAACCTACGACCTCCTGTATACCAGGCGAGGTAGTTAACATCTAGCCACCGTGGTGATGATAGAGAGACCAATTCAAACTCCAAATATACAGCAGCAGGCGTCTGGGTCGGAATCGAACCTACGACTTCCTGTATACCAGGCGAGGTAGTTAACATCGCCTAGCCACCGTGATGATGATGGGGAGACCAATTCAAACTCCAAATATACAGTAGCAGGCGTCAGGGTCGGGATTGAACCCACGACTTCCCGTATACCAGGCGAGTCCGTTAACATCTCGCTTAATGGGGTAACAATCTCGCATGGTTGATTGCGTCAACGCGATTGAGGAACGCGTAAGGTGGCAACGGTGTTAAAACGACTGAAAACACGCTCGTGCATCGGGCCGTGAGTGAGTGTGGCTTTCGTGATTCCTGCCAATGCGACGCTTGAGTGGAGCCGCGTGCGAAGCGCTCAGCCTGCAACTGGACGGTCGTGAGTTCGATGTATCTACAAGATGGATTTGCCCCCGTACGTGGGGAGTTCACGGTGGCGAGCAGGCAGCCCTGTTAACGCGGACGTAGCGCTGCCGTCAAGGTGTTGAAATTGTTGCAGTCGGATACTTCGAACCCCGGCCAGTCAACATGAGCGTGGCTATATGCCACGCTCAGTGGATTGTAAATCTTGTCGGGCTTTCTTGTGGTTGCCGATGCTGCTTCTTCTCGTCTCACGGCCGCTGACGTGGATGCAGAGCAACGGACCACAGTTTCACATTCAAGGTGGTCTTGCCTCAGATAACCGCGTCAGGTGCAGCGGAGTGTATCGCTGCGATGTCTACTTCGTGTTTGTCTATGGGCAGTGTTGAGTCTATGGACTGCAGTGTTGAGTCTTTGGATTTAGTGCTGAGTCTGTGGGCAGTGCTGAGTCTATGGGCAGTGCTGAGTCTATGGGCAGTGCTGAGTCTATCGACTTCAGTGCTGAGTCTATGGGCAGTGCTGAGTCTATGGACGTCAGTGCTGAGTCTATGGGCAGTGCTGAGTCTATCGACTTCAGTGCTGAGTCTATGGGCAGTGCTGAGTCTATGGTGCAGTGCTGAGTCCATGTTCTTCTTCCATGCGGCTGATGTAGATGCAGAGCAGCAACTACAATTTCACATTCAGGTGGACAAGCCCAGATAACCAGCGGAGTGCATCGTCATCATCATCGATGTGATGTCTCCTTCGTGTTTGTGGATCGGGGCATTATAGCGTCGTTACAGGTTGTTCTCTACGGTGTCTTCTGGATGGCCACAATCGCACCACCACTACCGTAGAGTTTTTAATTTGACATTTGTGCATCTGGTAATTCGCATCTACTGCCATGGTTTGTTCAGCGGTTGTGGTTTAGGGTGGACCATGAGCTTCGTGGAAGATCATACCCTTGGGTACCGATACTGCTTTTGAAAGATGATGGAAAAATGTGAGTGTGTGTGTGTATATAGAGTGATAATTATTATTGAGTGGGGAGTGGTAATGTAGTGGTTAGCGCGTTGCGCTACGAACCTGGCGACCCGGGTTCAATTCCCGCTCACGGCCCACACCAGTGTGACGATTATCTGAGCAGGTCCTGGGCCTCCCCTAGGTCGACTCAGCCTCAAATGAGTACCTGGTGCGATGTGTAAACCGCCACTAGAGAGGCAAAGACGGCCGGACGTGGTGTTGGCCACCCACCCCCTCGTGTGCCGTGCCGGCCTTCATAGGTGCTCGCGAACAGCACTTGCCCGACAGTCTATTACAGGCTATATGGGGGATCTTTGTCTTGTGGTTTTGAATTTATTTATTGATAAGAGCGACGTTTGTGGCTCACCTTTCGGGGACTTTGAGGAAATGGGCACGCGCATCGTTCCCTAAAGACAGCAGCGGTGTCTGCAGCGGCCAGAACTCAACTTGAGAGTATTTTTTGGTTTATTTGTGGGCTGGTACGTTGGTACCGCTGCGGATGTCTATTGCTACGCCAAAGCGGCTCGATCTGCACGGTCTGGCCGCGTATGGCGCGAACGCAGTTCAACGCGCGTGCGTACATTGCAATCTCGGGGCATCATCACCCTTTCGGCTTTCCAATTACCCAGCCGTCTTTCGGTACAGCTTTGCCTGCCCTGCGCCTTGGTTAACCCGGCTATTTGAGGCCATCACCATCCAAATACCTGACCACGAGCTGTCCTCAAACGCCGGTACATCCGGCTTCACCCTCCCCGCCTCATAGCCCTCCCCGCCGCCGGCCACCCACAATTCTGGTGCCTCACCTTGCCCCCGAATTGCGCCTTGCGGTGGATTTTGCCGCAGGTTGCGGTGGTTGGCGGCACGCTGGGCTCTCGATCCCGCGTTCGCCGGTTCGGCCCCCCCACCCCCCCCCAGACGGGAACGGTCGAAACAGCGGCGGGCCGCGGTTATTCGACCTTCGACCCGGCGCTCGCCCCAATCAGCGGCAGGTCGTACGTGTTAGGGGGCGAAGCCGTGGGTCCTTCTGTTACTGACTTGAATTTATTTCTGACCCACCCGGTACTGGGGAACTGTGCAAAAAAAAAACGCTTCGTAGCTCATCGGATTTCCTCCTCCATTGTCTATGTAGAGATTTCTGGTTGTCCCAAGACGTCTAGATGGAGGTGCAGACCAAACGCCTTCTTGAGGGCCTTTCTTAAATGTCCCTCTAGGCGAGGGCCGTCTGTCTGCCAGCAACGGGGCGAACAGACAATTGAAGGCCATGATAGAGGTTTGTTTTGGGTGAGATCGCGTGAACGTAAACGCGTCGTTAAACCCACCACCACCCGACACAGCCAACTAGTAAGATTTGTCACGTAAACAGAACGTGGCCAATTCGTCACTCGTACAGCACTAACCGGTGTGTTGGAGAGCCAAGCCGCAACATTTACAATCGGAGTACGACGTTTCGCCGGTAATTACAACCGGCATCATCAGGCAGACAGCCAGATTTGTGGAGAAATCCTCCTCCTGTTTCGTTCCTCACATAGAGTATTGAAGGGCTGCACCTTTATCTTTTTTGTGTTGTTTAAATTCCCAAATGCCTTGTTTGGTGAGGAGAAAGTCCATCGGCGGTGCACGCGACCACTTTTGAGAGGCAGGGCGTTGGGGCCATGGGTGGAAAAAAACCCGATTTTTCCAGCGGTAGGCATCGGGTTTTTCTTTAATCCAATTAAACTCGATTTCGGGGAATTAAAACCTGGTTTAATGAAGGCGAAACTCTGACCCAAGGCTTAGGCTGCTTCCTCGTCGGTGCTGCTATCGTACTCGGGGGGGCCGTCGGGCACGGGGTAGTCGTAGAATGCGGCGGGCAGGTTGGTCTTGATGAACACGAGCTTCTCCTCCACAATCGTGGGCGCCAGTGAGTTCCTTAGCTTGGAATGGATGAAGCCCATCGTTGAGAAGTGCGGTTCTGCAATTAGAACCAATTAAACCGGATTTCTCCCAATCTCAGATGATCAAATTGTAAATGTTGTGGTTTCACGCTTCAACACACCGGTGGGCTAAAGCAGTGAACTATTTGTCTTTTGTCAACGTGACACTTTTTTACTGATTGGGCGTGTCGGGTGGTGGAGGGTTACGACACATTTATAAATAACGCGATCTAAACCCAAAAACGTTGATTATGAATAAAAAGACAATTAAACCCGATTGTAAAAAACCCGACTAGTGCCACCCTTGGTTGGGGCCCAATGGTGGCTGTGTGCGTCTCTCTGCGTGCGTGCATGTGTGTGTGTGCGTGCGTGCGTGCGTAGCCATAAAGAGCTGCGGCCGTTTCACTGCGGCCGCTTTTGCGTCACTGTCGGGGTCTTCCTATCGCCGCTGCCCGAGGCCCCGCTATCACCGCGGAGATTTGTTCCCCGCGGCGGATTCGCTCGCTCCAGCTCTATCTCGTCCGCGCATATCGGCAGCTCCCGACTCTTTTAAAGTGTTCGCACGGAATCCCGTGAGGTCGATATCGCCCCTTTTTGTTCTTTAACCCTTTAAAAATTTCCCCACGCTTTTTGTATGGTTCTCAAATTCTTGAGAAGCCAACTAACGGTTATTGTTGTATTGATTGGTTTCTGCTCCGCACCTCCTATTTAATCATTGCTCAATTGTCACTGACTTTAGACAATAAAAAATGCGTCACCTTTCTTGTGAGACTGATTCCGTCAACGGGTGAGATGCGTGGGCAACGGTTCAAATCGGTAATTCTGGCGATGGCTCCACCGGCATCGTCTTGATTTATAAACAAAATTGTGTCAACGATCGTTAGTCTAATGAGGCTTTTTAAGCAGTAGGCCGGCGGTCCAGTAACTTTGTGCACATTACATAAACAAAAATATTCGTTCTCGGAAATGTTCTTCAATTTTGTAATCCTTCACCGGTGTCAGCAACACCATGGCGAGGAAATAGCGTTGTTCATTTCTCCGTTGAACATGTAGCAGTGGTGGCGATAGTAGGCTTTTGCAACCGATATCATCCGTAATGAAGCAGTTTTTTGTTTCGGGACAGATCGCGTAAGTATACATGTGTCACTATGAGACCTCCTTTACCAGTGGCAAAATATAGTAATAGGTTTTTACCCTTTCAACTGGTACGCCTTTTGGCGTCATCTGGTCCAACACCAATGGAGACTAGGCTCTATTAAAAGCTGTCTCCGGTGTGGACCAATCAACTTCAAGGACAGTGCATATCATTATCATCATCAAAGTTGTTTCTTTTTGTTTGCATTTTGACTGCTTGTGTTATGGTTATTGCAAACATGATGCCTTGTATAAAGGTGTCAGTTTTTGTACCAGTTGAAAGGGTAAAAACCTATTACTATACATGTGTAGAGGTGATACGCGCTGGGATTAGGGATCGTATGCCAGCGCGTAATGATTGGCTGTGTAGGTGGTGACGCGCGCTGACGGTGGAGGATCAGGGGTCAGCGCGGGGTCGTGGGTTACGGGGTACTGATTGGCTGTGGGCCCGTGACGCGCTGAGAGGGAGTGATCGGGTGGCAGCGCGGTGTGATTGGTAGAGGAGTGTTAACACGCGCTGGGGAAAACGGATCGTAGAGAGAGTGCGTCGTGATTGGTCCACTAGGGAACGATGCTCACGTCGACGTCCGGATCAGCTCCGTCTCTCGTGAGCAGGGGCTATAAAAGGGGATGCACACAGGCGTAAGGGCAGTATGTAACCAGCGAAGAATGAAGACGGGGATGAAGACCTAGGGCCCTGCGGTACCTAGTCCCGCTGTCCTAACGGGACCGGGACTCTGTGTAACCCAGAGGCGAGTGTAGTGTGTGTAGCCAGAGGCATAGAGTCTACACGAGCCGAATGTATTGTGTGTAGCCAGAGGCATAGGGTCTACACGAGTCAAGTGTATTGTGTGTAGCCAGAGGCATAGGGTCTACACGAGTCAAGTGTATTGTGTGTAGCCAGAGGCATAGGGTCTACACGAGTCAAGTGTATTGGGTGTAGTCAGAACCATAGAGTCTACACGAGTTAAGTGGAGTGTGTAGTCGGAAGAAAGGAGACCACACGTTGTATTGTGAACGTAAAGATTTAATAAAAGTGTGTTACCCGTCAAGAAGTTCCTGCCGTCAATTCCAATACTTCAACTGGCGTCAGAAGTGAAACGGTCTTCCAAGCATGGAGACAAGGAAGACCCGTCGGACCCACGGGATTGACCGCGGGGACAACCTCGACGACTCGGGCCAGCTGGCATCGGGGGGTGAGGACGAGGAATTGCCCACGCTGCAGGATCCGCCGACGGCGCCGGATGAGCGACGGGGGACCGACGCCGTGCTCCGCGAGGCGCACTCCTGCCTGAAGGAGCTGCTGCTCGCCGCCGCGTCCATCCTGGCGGAGATCAGCTCGTCGGGAGGAGCGGGGACGGCGGTGGACGTTCTACAGGGTCGCCCCGCAGATTCCCGCCAAAACGATTTGGCGATTCCCGCCATTTCATCTGCGCCGACTTTTGGCGGGAACGGCCATCACCACGTGGCAGCGGTTCTCCAAGCGCGCCCGCTTACGTCACCAACGCGCGCTGCGGACCGCCATCAGACACCCGCCACTGGGGCCGCCATCTTACACACCGACGGGGCGGCGGAGAGGAAGCACGAGGAGGAGGACGACTTCATCTTTCAACAGCGCCTTCCCACGTTGTCAGCCTTCAAGGCGGAAGGCGGGGATTGGAGCCAATTTCAGCGCAGGTTTTTGGCGCATCAGGAGATGTCCGCCTGGTCCGACGCTACGGCACTGCGGGCACTGCCTGCCATGCTGGACGACAACGCGCTCGCGGCCTTCACGTCCGCACGCAGGTCGGACCGCTCCACGCTCAAGGACGCGCTGGCTCTCATGGCCAAGGTCTATGGTCCTCCCTCGGCGTGCCGCCATCATTTTTATGCAAGACGGAAGGCGGACACGGAGACTGTGCTCGCCTACCGCACGGCGTTGCTTGCTCTCGCCGACGCCGCGTTCCCTCGTATGGACGAGGAGGGCCAAGATGCGATGGTTTTGGAGCAACTGCTCAAGTTGGCGCATGACCTGGGGGTCCCCATCAACACGGCCGACGAGACCGATATTTCTTCCTTACGGGTCGCTACGAGCATACAAGCGCACGAGGTCCTCCAACGTAAACAGGGGGTCGTCTGCAACGCTGCCGTGGCCTCAGCTCCGGGCCCGGTAGTCACCGTGCCCCAAGTCGTCAGCCCACGAGAGGAGGCGTTCATCGCGGGACGACTGGGGGACTGGAAGTCGGGGGGTCGTTCGCCTCTGCGATCGGCCCGCAAGCTGGAGCAACCGAGATCTCCGACGACCCTCATCACGTGTTATAACTGCGGCCTCCGGGGCCACGTGGCGTCCGGCTGCCGCGCCCCACGTCAGCGCGCCATGGGACCTCGGCTGGACGACGAACAAGGCCCCAAGTCATCCCTACAAACCCCGGCGAGTCGCGGCACCTCACATGCTCGGCCTGCATACTCGACACGCATGGTCCGTCGCGTTGCGGCGGAGGAGAGCCGGTTAGGGTTCGGGGATTCGGTTCGGCGAGGGGGGTTCGGCCGGGTCCGGGGAGACATTAAATGGTCGGAGTTGGGGCACAGAATAGTGGCTGCCAGAGCGGGTTCATCCGTCGTTACGGGATCTATTGATGGCGTCGAGGTCAGGGTGTTAGTGGACACGGGGGCATCGGCGACTATTATATCGGACCTCATTTATAACATTCTCCCTGTACAATGTCGTCCGCTTCTTCCGGTGGATGTGCCATTTTACGCCGCTAACGGGGGATCGTTGGGCATTATCGGTCAGATTAGGGCGTCCATTTGCATTGGTGATATCAAATTGTCGGGACCCGTTTTCGTTTCGTCCTCCCTGGCGGTTCCTTGTCTATTGGGCACTGATTTTTTGGCAAAAATGCCCATCAAAATTCTCATTGATCAGCGTTGCATTGAACTACCATCGGGTCGCCGTATTTCAATTTTGACGAACCCTACTGAAATTCGGACGGCGTGCGCTACGATACAAGCGTTAGCAACACAGACCGTGCACGTGCCCCCGGGTTCACAAATGTTAATTCCCCTCCGGTTGCGGAAACCATGGGTGAGGGAGACCTCGGATCAAGGCACGCTTTTGGGTCCTTCAAATAGGGCTGTTGGAGGTCTCGATTTGTCGGTGGCTCACCCTTTGGTTGGGGCTGACAGGGATCCGTTTGTCATGGGTTTAAACGCTGGGTCGCGGCCGGCCGTCATTCAGCAGGGCACCGTGCTAGCTCACGCGGCACGGGTCCCTGCGGAAGAGCGGCTGGTTGCGCAGGCTGATCCGAGCCCCACGCAAAACGTTAATCCGAAGGAGGACCTCGAAGGGGTCGATTCGCTGTGCGCGCGACACACAAATGCCGATGCCCTGTCGCGGTTGTTGCCTTGTCACAAATGTGCGTGCTTGTCGGGATCGGCGCGCTGTAAGCCGCCAGTTACGGAAGGTATGGAGGAGTTGGTTGCGACCGCGGGCACACCAATTGGGGATGTTCCCGCTACCCCAGGGGGTCAGGACTCGCTGCTCTCACTGTCGTTGATTGAGTGGGGCCGTCTCCAAATGGCGGACAGCTCCCTGCTAGCATTGCGCCGCAAGACGGGGGGTTCCGAAGGGGACCATGAACGAACTGGCTCCTACGTGCTTAAGCAGGGCCTGTTAATGAGATGGGACAGTTTGTCCCGGCGGCACGCGATTGTGGTGCCTTCTGCTGTGAGGGGGAAGGTTGTCTTGGCCGCACACGAACGCCTCTTGCATTTGGGAGTTAACAAAACGCTTGCCCTACTTCAGCGTGACTATTATTGGCCGGGAATGGGGGGTGACGTGGTGAATATTCTGAAGGGTTGTGTTGAGTGCGCCAGACGGAAACCACCGCCTGTGGCAGCTAATCCACCGCTGCAATCTATTCAGGTCTCGCGCACTAACGAGCTCGTTGCACTCGATATTCTGGGGCCTTTTCCAGTCACGCCTAGGGGTAATAAGTACCTGTTGGTGGGGGTCGATTATTTTACCCGGTGGCCTATGGCGTGGCCACTCGCCAACCAGTCGGCAGCGGCTGTGACGGACGCCTTTGTCCAGGGCTACGTCCTGGACAAGGGGTCTCCCGAACGCTTGCTGACCGACCAAGGGAAAAATTTTTCGAGTAAATTACTGCAAGAGGTGTGCGACCTGTTGGGTACTAAGAAGGTGCGTACCTCCCCGTACCACCCGCAGACGGACGGGATGGTTGAGAGGCTCAACAGGACATTGACTTCTATGCTGTGCCAGCAGGTGTGTGAGGCACATGTTGATTGGGACCTGCAGGTTCCTGGGGTCCTCGCCGCGTATAGAATGGCCCCCCATGCAGCTACGGGATTTTCCCCGTTTTATCTGATGTACGGTCGGGAAGCCGACCCGCCCATGGAAACGCAGCTGGGTCTGCCCGCACCACGGACTAATTCGAAATTGGCAGAGCATATTAAATTTAACATTCATAAGCTGACAGAGGCAAGGGAGGCCGCACGGCTTAATTCGCGGGCTCGCCAAATTGCAAACGAGCGGTTGCGTGCACGGAAGGTGTCCGTGCACAACTGGGAACCAGGTGACAGGGCCTGGCTGCATTGCCCTCAGGCACCTTTGGCTACGTCGCCTAAATTGTTGAAGCTATGGCGGGGACCCGTGGAGGTCGTGCGGGTTGCACGCCCCCAGTGCGTTCAGATAAAATGGGGAAAACGCCGTTGGTACGTCCACCCCTCCCAACTGAAACCGTTCTCGCCTCCATATGGCCTCCCCTTGTGTCGTGAGGGCCGAGCATGTGACGTGACCGACGACCCTAAGGGGGAATTGTCTTTGCCTGCTCCTCACATGTCTCCGCCTGATCCGCTCCCAGGTGTCTCGGAACTGACAGCTGCCGACCACCGGCGGCCGGATCTTCGCGGCGGGGCCGGTCCTTCCAGGCCCGATCCGCGCCGTCTAGAGCTGCCGGAGCCACCGGACGTATGCCAGCGTCCCGTCCCATACGACGGACCGGCCAGACGGACTCGCGCTAGGTCGCGCTACTTTGTGTGACCTACCATGTGAGGAGTCGTGGCAGACGGAGCGCCTCGGCACTGCGTTTAGTCACAGAGACACGTGGCGCGTTCGTTTTCGGGTGTTCGCTCTTATTGTGTTGTTCGTCGGGCTGTATATTGCTTCATATTTAAGTGTTGTGTTGTGTTGTTGTTGTTGCGTTACGGGGCACACTGGGAGGTGGAGTTTCTTTATTACTGCGTTGACGTTAGGTTGTGTTGTTGGTTAACAGCCGGGCCGGCTGCAAGCTATGTGGGAGGGGGTGATGTAGAGGTGATACGCGCTGGGATTAGGGATCGTATGCCAGCGCGTAATGATTGGCTGTGTAGGTGGTGACGCGCGCTGACGGTGGAGGATCAGGGGTCAGCGCGGGGTCGTGGGTTACGGGGTACTGATTGGCTGTGGGCCCGTGACGCGCTGAGAGGGAGTGATCGGGTGGCAGCGCGGTGTGATTGGTAGAGGAGTGTTAACACGCGCTGGGGAAAACGGATCGTAGAGAGAGTGCGTCGTGATTGGTCCACTAGGGAACGATGCTCACGTCGACGTCCGGATCAGCTCCGTCTCTCGTGAGCAGGGGCTATAAAAGGGGATGCACACAGGCGTAAGGGCAGTATGTAACCAGCGAAGAATGAAGACGGGGATGAAGACCTAGAGCCCTGCGGTACCTAGTCCCGCTGTCCTAACGGGACCGGGACTCTGTGTAACCCAGAGGCGAGTGTAGTGTGTGTAGCCAGAGGCATAGAGTCTACACGAGCCGAATGTATTGTGTGTAGCCAGAGGCATAGGGTCTACACGAGTCAAGTGTATTGTGTGTAGCCAGAGGCATAGGGTCTACACGAGTCAAGTGTATTGTGTGTAGCCAGAGGCATAGGGTCTACACGAGTCAAGTGTATTGGGTGTAGTCAGAACCATAGAGTCTACACGAGTTAAGTGGAGTGTGTAGTCGGAAGAAAGGAGACCACACGTTGTATTGTGAACGTAAAGATTTAATAAAAGTGTGTTACCCGTCAAGAAGTTCCTGCCGTCAATTCCAATACTTCACATGTGTCCTCAAAGCCTCCACCACCCGACGCAACCAATTAAGTAAGCTTGTCCCGAGAAACAAAGGACAGCCGTGTGAGAGAGAGAGAGAGAGAGGCAAGGAGCTGCGTGCATTTCTCAGCAGACGAGGCTGCGAAACTTGCTTGTACCCGTCGTCGTCGCATTTGATATGCACGAAGCCCCGAGGCCTCCACAGCACGCTGACGAGCGTCGTCATTTGAGCGAGGGTCCGCGCGTCGTGCCAGGAGGCGGATGACAGAAGGTGCCGTAGCTCCGGAGGGCAGCTGTGCGAGAGAAGGAATCGCGTCCCAGAAACCGCGTATGGAGCTGAAGGTGTGGGGGCTGCCACGGTGGCTAGGAGATGTTAACTACCTCGCTAGGTATACAGGAGGTTGTGGGTCCAATCCCGACCATCACGCCTGCTGCTGTATATTTGGAGTTTGCGTGTCTCTCTTTCATCATCATCACGGTGGCTAGGATATGTTGACTACCTCGCCAGGTATACAGGAGGTTGTGGGTGCGATCCCGACCATGACGACGCCTGCTGTATATTTGGAGTTTGCGTGTCTCTCTCTCATCATCATCACGGTTGCTAGGAGATGTTAACTACCTCTCCTGGTATACAGGAGGTCGTGGGTGTCAGCCCAACGCAGGGTCACGTTTCGAGAGATGTTTTGCTCCACCCATTGTAATGAATGTAGCGGCTTCCAGTGGAAGCCTGGATCGTGGGAGCCCATGACTATATAACGTAAACAAATTCGAAACAACCCACTCTTGCTCGGAATTCGATGTCATGTGGCAGGAGGATACATTGTGGTAAGTGCATACAAAATATATTTCCGTACTGTACTTCCATGCTGCTATTGCGTCACGATGGCGAGATGTTAACTAACTCGCCCGGTATGGCAGGAGGTCGTGGGTTCGTTCCCGACCCTGACGCCTGCTGCTGTACATTTGGAGTTTGCGTGTCTCTCTCTCCCCGTGGTCGCGTGGATTTATCTCCGGGCCCTGCCGTTTTTCCCTCCACATTTAGAATCGACATCACGCGTTTCGTGTCTTTGGCTGCTGGGAATTTCCACGTGATGAATATTTCCCAGACCTTGCAACACTCATCCGATACGCCCTCTTGACATGAGTCTGTGTGTCGGGATTTTAAGGAGATCAAAGTAGCCGACAAAGTCTGCACCGAGCACTGCATCGGCACGCCAAACGACGCCCCTCCCATGCATACGTCGTCATGCTACGTCAAATACTCAATTGTAACAACAGCAATGGACCCCATTCGCTCCACCACAGCGCTCGTGCCAGGCTAGCTGTCCTTTTGAGCCCACGTGACCTACAACACACGCACACTGCTGTCGCGCGGATGCGCCCACTCAGGCCGGCACGTTTGTGTTGCCGCCGTACGTTTTAGCGCGCGCGCGCATTACGCGTACGCGCGTGCAAATGCAATTTCGAGCGGACCACTTCTGCCCATCTACTCGAGTGTGAGCGAGCGCGCGAGCATCAATCCGCGTGCCCTCCGATAACTCTGTACGCACGCTGCCCCGAGCGTTCGCGTGACGCGGGTGCCCGCCGCGCTCTTGCGTGCGGTTGCTTCGCTGCCGTACGAGCGCGGGGAAGTTTCGTTGCCACACAGACTTTGTGGGGAAAAATTCTAACCAGAGCCGTTGCGTAAGAACGGAGGAGCGGGGGGGGGGGGCAGAAAACAGAGCGTGTAACTCGAGAGGTGGGAGAGTGTTTACCCCCCCGCCCTTCTATTTTGTTGTTGCACCGATGGCTCCCTTCATCGCGACCACCGCGACGATGAAGCAGGCGATCCAAGCGTGGCTTCCCCCGTTGGGCTGTGTGCACGTTCGTACGTTGAACCTCTTTCGCGCCGTATGTAGCCGGCCGTGCGGAGCGCAGGTGTCGGGCTGTTTGTTGAGTGTGTCTTCTCTCAAGCGTTTTGCCACGTATCACGACGACTGCGGGATGTTCGTACGTTGAACCGCTTTCGCGCCGTACCGAGCCGGCCGTGCCAATCGGAGGTGCGCGTCAGACGTACGCGGGATTCCTCACGGGCTGACGTCGGTGAACGTGTCCCCCGCCGCTCGGTGCCCGGCGAAAGCTTCGGGAGAAGGAACGTTGGACACGCAGCTCGAGCCGGAACACCACGCGGCCGTAGGAACGCACGCGTCCCACGTACGCGTCGAGCGCACGCATGAACGCACGCGTGAACGCACGTGTCGAACGTACGCGTCAACACGCGCGTCGGACTTACACGTCCAACGAACGCGTTGAACATACTCGTCGAACGCACGCATCTAACGCACGAGTCAAACCTACGCGTCAACGTACGCGTTAAACTTACACGTTTAGCAGTAGTTGGTGGAGGATCACAGATGAAGCGGGTACAGTGGTACCTCGGTGTACGTCGTTAATTCGTTCCAGGAGGTAGGACTTGTACCGAAAATGACGAACACCAAACGAATTTTTCCCGTAATAAATAAAGGGAAAGGAAAGAATCCGTTCCAGAGTATTAGAAATTATATTTTATACGGCATATTATACATTAATGGGGCTGTATAAAATAATTTAGACACTACTTATGACTAAAATGCATACATAAATTAAAATAAATGCATACATAAATAAAAATAAATTGAGATAAAAATAAAATTGAACGTCCCTTTACCTTGCTGAGAGGAGTTGATAGCCTACGAGGATGGTGGTGAGGAAGGGGAGGGGGAGGAGATGCTATTTCTTGGAAGGAGACTCCCCTTCCATTAAAACTTCACGAAGCTGAAATTCTAGGGTTTTTTTTCTCTTTCTCTTTTCTGTCTTTTTTTCTTGACTTGGACCTGATTCAGGCTCACCAGGTTTGAGTTTTACTAAAAAACCTGTCCAGCAAGGCTTGTGCACTGAACGAGATCTACTCTACAGGCAGACTGAGGAGCGGCGCTTTTTTTCAGTCGTGAACGGGGTCTACGCGGGCACGCGGCGACTCATCCCCACCCACACAAGTTCTAGCAAGCGCGTCGTATCCCAAGCAAGACGTCGTATCCCAAGACATTTTTTTCCCGTCAAAACACGACGTATACCAAATTCTACGTATTCCAAAGCGCTCGTATACCGAGGTATGACTGTAATTGGCTTTATAAACACAATTTCTAACCACGTTGTCGAGCGGGTGCACATTAATAATAATAATAATTCTTCTTCTTGGTTCTTTCGGTAAAGTCACGTAGAATGGAAATAATAAAATAATAAAAATAAAACATAATAAAATAATTCTCACGACGTTTCGGCCACAACGCAAGCAGCCGTCCTCAGGTGGAGAGCAGGTCTGTCAAAGAACCAAGAAGATGAATCCCTGCAGTCACGAAAGCTTTAAATCGAAAAATAATAATTATATTTATAAAGCAGATTTCGTCAAGGATCTCAAAGTGCCGTACAAAACACAGCGACAATCATCGGCGTGACGAGAACTCGTGAAACTAAAAAAACTAACAAACGGTTAAAGCCGCTTACTCAGTTGCTTAAAAGTTTCTAAAGTGTACAGATGAGATTTAAGACGAGCTTTAGAAATATTGCCACAGACTCTGAGATCCTGACACCTCGTGGGAGATAGTTCCAGGAGAGTCTGGGGCCCACAGTTATAGTTTTAAGTCTCGCACTGCCACGCTGTTCCGGCAGCTTCGTCATGGCTTACAGCACAACTATTACTACTATTTCGATTTAAAGCTTTCGTGACTGCAGGGATTCATATTCTTGGTTCTTTCGGTAAAGTCACGTAGAAGGGAAATAATAAAATAATACAAATGTAAAACAATAAAAATTTTCACGACGTTTCGACTGCAACACAAGCAAAACATTTTCTTGCTGTGGATTTCAAACCTGATGATGAACATTTAATTCTCACGACGTTGATATGTAAACTCCTTTGTCAAGGCTCTCTCCTCCTCCCACCCAGCTTCAAGTGCGCTGCCAAGCTTGGCGGTGTTCATTAAGACGCTGTCTTCCCGACAGCTCTGTTTCTTCACCTGAGGACGGCTGCTTGCGTTGTGGCCGAAACGTCGTGAGAATTTTATTCTATTATGTAATTTTTTATTATTTAATTATTTCACTTCTACGTGACCCGGAGAAAAAATCCACGCTACCGCAGTGAGATCATGCCAACTCCAAATATACAGAGCTCAGGGTCGAGAGGGAACCTACCTTAACATCTCGCCACCAAATTTAGAAACAGGTGTTTGGAGCATTTGGCTTCTATGAATTTCCACACGATAAGCCACTTCGGTGAGCTATCACTTGTGGCCGGTTCGCTTCTGAAAAAGAGCTATAACAGCTCAGTGGGCCTTACCTGGTAAAAAAAAAAAATTGTGAATCGTTAATAATTCTCAGACTTTTGTACAATCCACTGCTGGAATTCGACATCGGTCACGGGTTGTTGTTTGCACATTCGTCGCCACGCTGGACGTTGCGGGTTGGCGAAGTGGGGTGGGCCTCTACTGATTCGGATATCGTTTGCCGCTGATGTTAGCCGTGGCCGGGCATCGAACTGTGGTGGCCAGGTCAGAGGTCGCAACCGGGTACCCGATACCCGTACCCTACCCGATACCCGGCTACTTGTACCCGGCCGGGTACGGGTATGGTTAGGGAACGGGTACCCGTACCCGGCCGGGTACGGGTACGGGTAGCCGTTTGTGACTCTGGTGCGGCCGGGTACGGGTAGGGAATCAAAACCCGTTTGCAACCTCTGGGCCAGGTTCATGGCACAGCGCCCCGACCACTGGGCCACCGCCTCCGATGCGCACGACACAAAGGTCGGTTTGCAGCCCCTGCAAATTGCTCGCCCTTGTCATCGTGGGGCCTCCACTGGAGCGACCTTGAGGGAATCTGGTGCGCTCTGCGACGCTGGCCGGATGCTCCAGCGGAGGCGAGCGTTACCCACGCTTCACCCCACCGCCGCGCGACTTCCGTGCCGGAACGTGGAATTGCACCTGGCGACCTCCGGCACAACGCGACGGCAGCTCCCGCCCGTGGACCCTCCGAGGCGTCCGCGAATCTAAACGGCGTCGGGAATTTGTGGACCCTCGCTCGACAACCCTACGAATGAGAAGGGTTCGGGAACAAGAGGAAGGCCGACAGGAATGAGTTCTGCCGCATTGCAGCCTGGCGGGGCGGGGCGGCGATGGGGGGGGGGGGGCGGCATCGGCGGTGACATTTCTCCGACGTGAAATATCTACAAACAACATTGCAATCTGCATGCCGCTTTCGTCAGAGATAATTGCGTCGGTGCAACGATACGGGGTATAAATAGGCGCTGGGGGAACAGACATATCAGTTGGCATTCCGTCTCTGTCAATGCGAACCACGTGATTGCAGTGGCCGGGGCGTACAACGACTAATAATAACTCGCAGCCCCCCGTTTTGTCGATCCGCTGCTGACGTGAAGGCCGCCCCGACAAGCCGGGTCATCGTGGCGATTGTTTGAAGGTGTCGGGGGGGTTGTGTGGGGAGAGAACCAGGGGACCCGGTTCAAATACCGCTCGCCAGAGTGCGATGCGGCCCATCCACTGCGAACATCCCTCTCTCCAGGGTCGGATGTGCGATTCATTTGTCTGTTCACGTTGTTATGGCCGTTGTCGCCGTCACTGCGCCGCGTGATTTGCGCTCGCCACGCGTGAGGACTTGGGCCACGTCAATTGATGCCGTCCGCTTTCTCAGTCGAGGAAGTCGAGAGAATTGCGGCGATGGCGGTGAGCTTTAGCGGGAGGGACGAATTGAAAAACGCCGGATTGGGATGGAGGCGAGGGTGGGTTGGGGGGAGGGGTATCGACTAAATAATTGGGCAGCGCTTACACAGTTGGGGTATGATTCGACGAGGGTCGAGAGAGGGACACGGCGGCGCAACATGCAGCGCCCGGGCGCCGGCGGTGCAGAGCCACCGGTTGACCTTTGGGCGGTGCAGAGCCACCGGTTGACCTTTGGGCGGTGCAGAGCCACCGGTTGACCTTTGGGCGGTGCAGAGCCACCGGTTGACCTTTGGGCGGTGCAGAGCCACCGGTTGACCTTTGGGCGGTGCAGAGCCACCGGTTGACCTTTGGGCGGTGCAGAGCCACCGGTTGACCTGCCGGCGGTGCAGAGCCACCGGTTGACCTTTGGGCGGTGCAGAGCCACCGGTTGACCTGCGGGCGTGCGACGGTGCCGGAGTCGCCCACGTGTGACAAACCCCCGGACCGCAGACGACCCGATCCTGATCGCTCGAGCGGCCGCGAGCTCGCGCGTTGGGGAGGGTCGCGTTGACGCGTTTTGGACAAGGCGGCGGCCCCCCCGAGGTGGGAACCGGGTACCCGATACCCGTACCCTACCCGATACCCGGCTACCCGTACCCAGCCGGGTACGGGTACTGGTACCCGTTTGCGACCCTGGTGCGGCCGGGTACGGGTAAGGAATCAAAACCCGTTTGCGACCTCTGGGGGGGGTCGGCGGCGCGGTGACGGTGACGGTCTGTGTTGAATAAAGCCACGGGGTCCTGTCAGCAGAGGGTAAATAATAGATGCTGTACATGACTTGGGACGGTTTTGTTGCGCGCCGGCAGTCTTGTAGGTAAATCCGGCGCGAGCTTCGAGCGTCGCTGTTGTGAGCGTCCGCAATGTGCCACTGTCAGCGTGGCGCTTCGGGCGAAAGGCGCAAAACAAATGCTGCGATTCATTTGTCTAGTCCCGTTGTTATCGCCGTTGTCACCGTCGCTGTCGCTGCGCCGTGCAAAATCGCGCTCGCCCCGCGTGAGGACTTGGGCCACGTCGATTGATGCCGTCCGCTTTTTCAGTTGAGGATGTCGAGAGAATTGCGGCGATGGCGGTGAGCTTTAGCGGGAGGGATGAATTAAAAAATGCCAGATTGGGATGGAGGTGAGGGTGGGGGGGTATCAACTAAATAATTGGATGTTGCGTGGCACGTTGGGAAGACAGCAGCTCGTTTTGCCCCATAATTAGCTGATCTGGGCAGATGCTGAAATTAACTGGCTGGTAAACAAAAAAAAAAACACATTTAGCATCGCTGATGGGAGCTATGGATGCGCAACTCCACGCTCACGGCCGCCGTACGTTGATCACAACACGGCTGAAGTATTTGTGAGCCTGACAGAAATCGGACTTGCAGAGATGTGTCCAGGGTATCGCACGGACGCTGAACTCCTTTTGCGCCGTGCGTAGCCAACCGTGCTAATCGTGTACGTGCGGGGGAAGGACGAAAAACTGAACGCGAAAAGCGGTGAGAAAGACATTCTAGATCTAATCCAGATACTCTTCAATCGCGATCCTAGATCCTTGTTGCTAGTTAATTTAATTGGTCAAAAATCTCATTACAGTACTTCCACCTGGTTGAACATAGATCCTTATCATTATTATTATTACTGATAAGTAATAGTAATGGTAATTCACAAGCCTTTGTTTGTCCACTGCTGGATGAAAGCCTTCCCATGGCATCTCCGTTATTGGGGGTTATTGGGGGGGGACTGCGAGTGGTGGTTTGACCATACTTCACCGCACCGGTCAGTGTGTGTCGGTGAGGGTGAGAGAATTGTCCAGAGCCGGTTCATACATTTCAAGCGAGCTTACAACCTCGATGATTTCATAGTGCGCCATCTCGCAGTGGCTTCCTGATATCGGAAGGAAGAGCGTTCCAGACGGCCACAGAAGCAGCATCTGAAAGCGCGCAATGTAGTGACCCTAAATAATAATAATAGTAATACAATAACAATACTTATATTTTATATAGCAGTGTCATTCGTGCCAACAGCATCCCACAATTCTGTACATTAATTATATATGAGGACCAAATCCCACGTACACGCGTTGGCTACGCACGTCACAAAAAAGCCACGCGCACACGCACATACACACACGCACATACACACGCACATACACACACGCACACACACACACGCACATACACACACGCACACACACACACGCACATACACACACGCACACAACACACGCACACACACACACGCACACGCACACGCAC
Source organism: Lethenteron reissneri (assembly GCF_015708825.2). Lineage (NCBI taxonomy): Eukaryota > Metazoa > Chordata > Hyperoartia > Petromyzontiformes > Petromyzontidae > Lethenteron > Lethenteron reissneri. The sequence continues at coordinate 7,761,718 of NC_083780.1, forward strand.
ATACACACACACGCACATACACACACGCACATACACACACGCACATACACACACGCACATACGCACACGCACACGCACATACACACACGCACATACACACACGCACATACACACACGCACACACACACGCACACAACACACGCACACACACACACGCACATACACACACACGCACATACACACACACGCACATACACACACGCACACACCACCACGCACATACACACACCACACACACACGCACATACACCACGCACACACACACATACACACGCACACACACACACGCACATGCACACACGCACATGCACACACGCACACGCACACACGCACACACACACGCACACACGCACACACACACGCACATACACACACGCACACACGCACACGCACACACACACACACATACACACACGCACACACGCACACACACACGCACACACTGAGCAAATGAAAAGCCTACTGCCAAGCAAAAATATAAAGTGACTAAACAAATTAAGAAACGGCACCAGAGCAAACAACAAGAACAACAACAAGGTTATCGCAACGGAGGAATGAGTCCATGAGGTGGAGTGCGCCGCTGGGAGACTCCACCAAGGTGACCTTTGACCTGTGACCTGGAGAAACTCCGTCACAGCCGGTGACCTGCGGGCATCTCGCAGAGACCCCCCCCGCCCCCCTCAATCCGCTGACCCCCATGCCTCTGCCACGGCCCAAACGCATCGGCGGTTGACGTCGCGCAGGACGTAGCGTGTGACGTCGCGTGTGACGTCGCGTGGGATGTCGCGTGCTTCTGCATTGTGGGGAGCGGTGGGGTAGCGGTTAGCGAACTGCTCCACGAACCCGGCGACCTGAGTTCGATTCCCTCTCACGGCAAACCACCGGTCACGATTGCCTGAACCGGTCCTGGCCCTTCCCCTAAGTCGACTCAACCTCAAATGAGTACCGGGTGCGGTGCGTAAACATCGCCACTGGGGAGACAAAGGCGGCCGGGCGTGGTGTTCGCCACCCACCCCCTCGTGTGCCGTGCCGGCCTTCGGAGGTGCTCGCTAACAGCACTTGCCCCAACAGTCTGTTAAGGCTATATGGGGGATCTTTGCCTACATCTGCACGCGACGCCCACGCGTGTGCTTAGTCGGTGAGTTGGCGCCCTTAAATAATGCAACTCTCCAGTAATAATTACAATTGTTCAGCCTCAGTTCACGGGGCTCGGAGCCCAAGGCACACTTTTGGCGATCGTGAGCGCTTGCTCTTAATTCGCGACGCTCAAATTGACTCTGCGGTAATTCCAGGGCTCTCTCATCCTTTTTTATTTTATTTTACACGCTTTTTATTAACTCACTCTGTCTGTTGTATCCTCAAATCTTGTAACTCAATTTTAACCCACTTCCCAAATTTGGTATCGACTGCAAACTTGGTATACTTATGTCATACTGATGACAATACTATATTCTATCATTAAAAATTAAAAATATATATTTTTTAAGCATTATTTTTTATATGCTATGTTTCGGCTTGGGTTTAATTGTCCACGGTCAACTGACGTTGGCTGTAAATCACCACGGCCCCTTACGTTATGGCAAGCCTCGGGGCCATTTCCTGGAGTCGTTGAGTTCTTCCATTACTAGTCCAGTACATTTCATTAAAGCGTGTTTTAAAAAAGTTAAAATAAAAATATATTACTTATTCCATTGTCTTCTGCGAGCGAACTGGTCTTAACAAAAAAAAAAACGCCAAACAGAGAATGAAATCTTTCATTTTTTGCTGTTCAAGAGTTTCCACCTAGGAGGGAGCATGCGTGTAATTGGTAGCCTGGTGATCACAGTGATGAGCGTATTGATAGACCTCTGGGGTACGCGGCGGTGGTGGCAGCGGTCGCGGGCGCTCGCGGAGCCCGATGGTTGAAGACCGCCGTGCCAAAACAAGGCCCCGTATTGGATGAGAGCAACAGGAGGACGTGCGTGACACGCTGCCCGCGTCACACCACACGCTGCCCACATCACACCACACGCTGCCCGCGTCACACCACGCGCTACCCGCGTCACCTGCCCGGGAGAGTTCGGTGCCGAAAATTGTTGCGTGCGGTCGGCTGTGCCAGCCGAATGCAGCGGGGGCAGAAGACGCGACGTGGCACGGACCGTGCGCAGTTGGCTCCGCGCGGTGCGAAACAAGTTCGGCACGCGTACGTGGAGGACATGCAAAGGTTTGCGGTACGCGCATGCCACCCGAGGGTGAAGGGGCACAATGACCGGGGTGCTTTTGGCTGTCGGTCCACCCTGTCGTGTCGGTGCGACTGATCCGGGTCACATTCCGCCGACTGCTGTTGACAGAGGGGAGGTGGCGGTGGGGGGGGGGTGTGGTGTGTGGGGGGGGGGGGCCTTCCTTCATTCCACTTGCAGGGAGCCAGCGTCTCGATCCTCACGTGCACCGGAATGCGTCACAACGTGGGCTTGGTGCTCGGGCAACGAGCGGGTCGGCAACCCGCGGGCTCATTAAGGACAGTTTCGTGATGCCGTTTATTACGGACCGCCGTCTCGTATTCGCTCACGTCCATTGCGTCTCTTGAAAGATTGTTTTTTTTTTTGCCGACCGAATTCAAACAACAAAAAATAATGGCTCCTCTCGTTGCTTTGGTTGCCGACCCCTGTGCTAGATCAAGCCTCGGGGTCAGATCCACAGAGTTTGCAGAATATCCGTGCCATTTCCTGAGCCGCGTTTTGCAGAATCTCCCTGAAATTCCTGAGCCGCGTTTTGCAGAATTTCTCTGTGATTCGTGAGCCGCGTTTTGCAGAATCTCCCTGCGATTCGTGAACCGCGATGATTCTGGCGGAGGGAATCGCAGGACTCCACATCGGCGCCGCGGGTGGCAGGGCGGGGCGGCTGGCGTGGGGACCCCCCGCCGCCCCGGCGTGCCGCGTGGGTTCCGCTTAGCGCGGTCGGCTACGTACGGCGCGAAAGAAATTCAACGTACGCAACACGTACACGCACGTACGCACGTGTGGCGCATTCCCCAAATCCGTTGAGGCGGCGATGTCACCCACCGCGAGGTGCCGGGAGGCCCCAGGCCTCGCCCTGAACTTGGCCTTAGTTTTTCATTCTCAAGGTGGCTTAGTGGCACCCCACCCACGACTGCAGGCAAATTGCCAAAAGAAAAGAAACTTTGCCGCGTGAATGAGACGGAACTGGTTTTGCGTTCTGGCTTTTCGCCGGCGCAAGTTTGCGGAGAGAATCTTGCTAGATGGCCCTTGATATGTGGCAGAGCCCTCGGGAGTTGTGTCTGCGGGTGCAAAACGTGTGCCCCCGTCCGCAGAGGAAGCTACGCAGTGGGTGGAATGGGCGAGGTGTGATCGGGACTAAACCGGACGAGAGGTGTCTCTGAAATGTATGCGTTTCGGAACGGTTCACACTTCACTTCAATTTTTTTTTACAAAATCACTTTCTTGTATTACTTTGTGGGTGACACCCACGGGTTGAGCGCGCGCGATCTACCCGTGTTGTTTTCCCGGCGACGTTTTAAAGAATTCCCAGCAGAGTGGTGCGTGGTGGCGAGTTTGTCGGCGAGGCGGTGACTTTTACTGTTGTCTGAGCAGATATAAAAACAGAAATTAAAGTGTTTACTTTTCCGCTCGGTTAAATGAAACGATCACCGCTTTCTTTTTTCCTTTATATTTGTTGTGCCAGGTTTCCTGAAGCGGAGATAATCCAGTTGTTACATCATAATCGGAGGGTTTGTATCACGGTTCATTGTCAAATTTCGCCAATGTGGAGATATCGATACGGGTGATTATTTTTGTTTTCAAATATTGTGTCAAGTAGACATTTTTATATTTGCTCTACAACTACCATATGAACGCCCACTCTCTAAAGTTTTACCAAACCAAAGTCAAAAATGTTCCTTTACAACCACCCAAGAACCACCACCCAACCACCACCCAACCACCACCCAACCACCACCCAACCACCACCCAACCACCACCCAACCACCACCCAACCACCACCCAACCACCACCCAACCACTACTCAACAGCCACCTCCCAACCACCACCCAACCACCACCACCCCACAAAATAGAACCGCTGCAACGAGTCGTGCAAGCTGGGGACTTGGGTGAGTGTGTTTTCTCTCACCAAGTGAGAACTCAACAGACCACGATAGCCATGTTTGCAACAGGGGCACCACGGTGTTGAGATGTTTACTACCTCGCCTGCTATACAGGAAGTCGTGGGTTCGTTCCCAACGCTGACGCCTGCTGTGCATTTGGAGTTTGCGTGTCTTTTTCTCTCTCCCCGTGGTCGTTTCTCCGGGTCCTCCGGTTTTCCCCTCCACGTTAAGAATCAACGCCACGCCTTTAGAGTATTTGCGCTGCTGTAAATTCTCGCACGATGATAAGCCACTTGGTTGAGCTGTCGTTTGTGATCAGCGTAGGTCGCTTCTGAATAAGAGCTCCTATAGCTCAGTCGGCCTTAGCTGGTAGAAAGAAAATCGTTTATAGTTTCATAGAACTCAAGTGACCAAAATATGCTTATTTTCAACAGTGATCCAAGTCACCAGAGTGGTGAGGTCTTGGGGTGGGTGAGAAGCGAGGGAAGGTTGTTGTCTTGGCAAGGCGGCTGCGGTTGCGGCTAGGAGATGTCGGGGTAGAAGAATGTCAGGCTAGGAGATGTCAGGAGATCTCAGGCTAGATGATCTCAGGCTAGGAGATGTCACGAGATTTCAGGCTAGGAGATCTCAGGCTAGGAGATGTCAGGAGATTTCATGCTAGGAGATGTCAGGAGATCTCAGGCTAGGAGATCTCAGGCTGGGAGATGTCAGGAGATTTCATGCTAGGAGATGTCAGGAGATCTCAGGCTAGGAGATCTCAGGCTGGGAGATGTCAGGATCGATCTCTGCCGAGTCTGAGGTGCGGATCGTCAACCCTCGCTCCTCCATCCCCGTCGTTTTGCGTGGTGGATTATCTTCGGTTTCTCCAGGTTTTTATTTTAATTTCGACCGCCAACCACGCAAAGCCAAGCTTTCTCTCGAGTGGCATTTGCTAAAACGTCCCCAAATGAGCAGGACCCTCCGGGAAAGAAAAAAAACATAACAAAAAGAGTCGCAGCTCAGTGAATCTTTCCCCAGCGAGGGGATGGGGGGTAAACAATTGGCAGTGTTAAACACTGCAGCGGCAGTAATAGTCGTCGTCGTTGTAAACACGTTTCTGTAATGAAGTAATGCCACTTTATTTCCTCCTGTATGCTGCCGTGTGTTTTTATGTCGATGATGAAGTAGACTTCGCTACGGACGCTTGCCTTTCTTGCCTTCCCCCCCCACTCGCTCTCCTCCCACGCGCCCACCCCCCTTCCGCCCCCCGTTGTCCGCTACAAGAGGATGAAATGCGTGGAGCATGATTCATTGCCTGCCGTTGGGTTTTTCCCCCCCTCTCCCCTTCTCTCCTTCCCTCCATTCTCGCCCATTTTATCTCAGAATCCTTGAAGGTTGGAGACTGGGGAGAAGTCAGCCGTAAGGCACGGCTTAGAATTGTTAACGTGCGGTTGGAGACGCACGGAGCCCCCCCCCCCCACCACCTCGCGCGCGTCGGACGAGCGAGACGGCGGAGCGCTGGGCGGTGTGTTTAGTCATCGCTGTAAATTCCATGAGCCACGATTCCGCCTAAGCCGCTCGAAGCGGCAACAAATTAAGTAGCGCTCAGAAAATTCAGTCGTCGAGAGCACCGCGGGCCTTCTGGGAAATACTGGACATCTGTGGACAAGAAAAGAGCTCTCTAGCTCATCGGATTCCTCCGGTGGTAATTAAATTGATTCTGATTCTGAAAAGGAACAAAAAATACGTCGCAGGGAATGGCGGAGCCAGGATTTTCAGGTAGGGGTGGGGGCAACCCCTCCAGCAATGAAACACGATAGAGGAGTTGTTAGTAAGCAAGGACTTGTCCCTTGCTTTTTCTTCGAGGGGTGTGCGGCGATGGCTCAGCCGTCGATCGAGGGTCGAGTTCGAACCGCGTTGTGTGATCGGCATCGCGCTCGCTGAAGGTGTTGATGCCTCCAGGGAAGTCGTGTGGACTGTAGACACAACTGCGCACAATTCTGTGAGTCACGTATAACCGCTTTGCCGTTACTTATTGCTAATTATTGACTCAGACTATTATCCTATCATCTCATAGAGTCCCTGGCACGGAATAATATGCTACACAGTGGCAGTGAGGGTCGCAAAATGCCGATTTATTACTAATGAACCTCAATGATCTGATCGAAATTAGGGATTTCGATCGGATCATTGGGGGGGGGGGGGGCACGTGCCACCCCCACGGAGCAATGGCCCTTCGATTCAAGGCACCGCTGTTGACGAACGTTTTCGAGTTGGTTTTTGTTTTCGCCACGCGTGCTTGTGTGCACCACCAATACCAGCAGCATCACCAAGTAGTTTAAGTTTATAAGGCAGGAAGCTTTGTGGAGCGGCGGCACGGTGGTTGTGAACACGAGTTCCGAGTTCGATTCCCAGCCATGGCTCACGTCGGTTGCGAGTGAGAGGTGAACCGGTCCGGGCTTCCCCTTCACTCACCTGCCATAGCCTGCGTGGTGAAGTATGGTCAAACAACCCCGTGACTGGCGCGGCGTGGGGCGGCCTTCAGCAGTGCACAAACCACCATCATCACGCGAAACTCCGGTCATCTTCGCAGCAGCGGCTCTTGAAGCCATCGGACAAAGACGGCGATCACCGCGTCTCGCAATTTTGGATGCGCTTCTGCGGCCGTCTGGAACGCTCTTCCTTCCCGATATTAGGAGCTGTCATCTGCGTTGAAAACGAACTTCTTTAGAACTGCTTTTTGTGTTTAGTTTATTGTCCTTACCCGCCCACCCCCGCACCTCCGATTAGCACGGTTGACTACGTATGGTGGGAAAGGAAGTTCAACGTAAATACACACACTCACAGACAAGACGAAAGGCCACCGATTCTTGACTCGAATCGCTTCGCTGAATCGTGGGCATTCCTCGCATTGCAGCGGTGGGGGGGCGGGGTGCATCATGACCGCCCCTGTCCCAACATTTTATCGGCAAAACTAAGAGCAATTTGTTCATGCGCCGTGACACCGAGTCGCATACCCACAGTATCCAACACACACACAGGTCATTGTGAATGACAGAGTCGTGTACGTTCTCGTGGTGTTCTAGAAGGGCTGGTCACACACATTGTCTCGCTTCGAACTATATCAAGTGCAGTATTTAAATGCCAACAGATAAAAAAAATATATATATAACGTGGGTGCCCAAAACGTATGGCCGAGAGAGAGGTCACTGGTTTTACTCATCGGGAAAGGGCTGAGGAGCCTAACGTTCTTCATTGCTTTAGTCCGCACGCTAAACGCTTACAGACACGCCATCTCCATTGGCTGCGAACTGGGACATTCTTATCGTGCGGGCGTGACACTGAAGCCCATGTGAAGCGGGCAAAGTCCGCCACCGGATTCTTCGTCGGTGAATGGGGATTGTGTTGCTTTGTGAGCGTGCTTGTGTCTGCACGCATGTGTCTGTGCATGTGTCTGTGCATGTGTCTCTGCATGTGTCTGTGCTTGTGTCTGTGCTTTGTGAGCGTGCTTGTGTCTGTCCTTGTGTCTGTGCATGTGTCTGTGCTTGTGTCTGTGCATGTGTCTGTGCATGTGTCTGTGCATGTGTCTGTGCTTGTGTCTGTGCTTTGTGAGCGTGCTTGTCTCTGTGCTTGTGTCTGTGCATGTGTCTGTGCATGTGTCTGTGCATGTGTCTGTGCATGTGTCTGTGCTTGTGTCTGTGCTTTGTGAGCGTGCTTGTGTCTGTGCTTGTGTCTGTGCATGTGTCTGTACATGTGTCTGTGCTTGTGTCTGTGCATGTGTCTGTGCATGTGTCTGTGCTTGTGTCTGTGCATGTGTCTGTGCATGTGTCTGTGCATGTCTGTGCATGTGTCTGTGCACGTGTCTGTGCACGTGTCTGTTCATGTGTCTGTGCACGTGTCTGTTCATGTGTCTGTGCACGTGTCTGTGCATGTGTCTGTGCACACATGTGTGCGGTGGTGCAGCGGTTTGCGCGCTGCGCTACAAACCCGGCTACCCGAGTTCGATTCCCGCGCACGGCCAACACCACCAGTGACGATTATCCGAGCCTATCCTGGGCCTCCCCTAGGTTGACTCGGCCTCAAAATGAATACTTAGTGCGGTGTGCAAACATCGCCACATGGGGACAAAGGTGACCGGGCGTGGTGTTGACCACCCACCCCCCTCGTGTGCCGTGCCGGCCTTCAAAGGTGCTCGTTAACAGCACTTGCCCCAACAGTATGTTAAGGTTATATGGGGGACCTTTGTCTTTGTGCGCGTGGCTGCCACATCCACGTCCGTCGAGGTTTGTTCCCTCGCGTCGTCCTCGTGCGTCCCAAAAGCCTCGCCGGAGGGCGCAGGCGGTCTCCGTTGTATCGGCTGCTTGACGCGGCTACGTTCAGGTGTGCGAGCTCCTCTTTGCGAGCCTGCAGACACGTTCACGTGTGGGGTGGCACGGTGTCTCTGGCAGTCCGGCGATTCTGTCTTTGCTTACGAATGAGGGCGAGTGCCAGCAGATATTTTTTGGCACTTTGCTACGAATGGATTAACATGATGACGATCGCTTGTGTTGCAATCGAAACGTCGTGATTTATTTGATTTTATTTCGATTTAAAGCTTTCGTGACTGCAGGGATTCATCTTCTTGGTTCTTTCGGTAAAGTCACGTAGAAGGGAAGTAATGAAATAATTAAAATAAAACATAATAAAATAATTCTCACGACGTTTCGGCCACAACGGCTGCTTGCGTTGAGAATTATTTTATTATGTTTTATTTTTATTATTTTATTACTTCCCTTCTACGTGACTTTACCGAAAGAACCAAGAAGATTATTTGATTTTATGTCTCACTACGTGACTTTGCCGAAAGAACCAAAGAATGTGGATTCCTGCGGTCACGAAAGTTTCTTGGTATTTGCGCAAAGCGACTCCGGAGCGTACGTTTGGTTGTCGCGAGAAGATGCGTATGACTAGAACACCATGGTTAGCGTCGCTGTGGAGGTTTTTCCTAGGAAGGTAAATCAACGGACAATTGGCTCGTGCTTCCCACACCTGAAACGCCACTTAAATTTTTTTTTTACACATCTCACCGACCACATGGCCTTCTGGGAGTGATTTTTTTCTCCCCAACAGTGTTGGTTTAATACAGTCCAAGGGAACTCTGCACCGGTGTCGACATTCAGTGTCTGATGCAGCAGAGTCCCGGCACGCTTCAAACAATGCTGGTGAATTTGCCAGATGTTTTATGAATACGGGTCCTAGTTCAATTCCAATGTTAGCCTACGGGTAACATCAGTGGCGAGCGATATCTGAACTGGTCCTGAGCCGATACCCTTCCCCACAAATTGACCAGAGTGGTGAAGTATGGTCACCAACGATCCACAAATGCGACGGAGACATCACGACGATGCACCGCCCCGCTGCTCCCGACGCCGGATGTCTGGCTTGACCACCTGAACGTGAAATGATATTTGTTGCGCTGCATCTACAGAGCAAGAAGTCTTTGAGATAAGTTCATAAATGCCATGTGGATATGATACGTATGAGACAGACTGCAGCGTGTATGTTTGCAGGCGATGCTGCATGTGTGTGGTGCCTTGTGCAACTCCGCAGGATTGTGTCTGCGTGCGTCTGCGTGTGTGTCTGCGCGTCTGCGTGTGTGTCTGCGTGTGTGTCTGCATGTCTGCGTGTGTGTCTGCGTGCGTCTGCGTGTGTGTCTGCGCGTCTGCGTGTGTCTGCGTGTGTGTCTGCATGTCTGCGTGTGTGTCTGCGCGTCTGCGTGTGTGTTTGCTTGTGGGGAACAGCAGTGTGGCGGTTGGCGCGCTGCGCTACGAACCCGGCGACCCGAGTTCGATTCCCGCTCACGGCAACCACCGGTGACGATTGTCTGAACCGGTCCTGGGCCTCCACTAGGTTGACTCAGCCTCAAATTAGTACCTGGTGCGTTGTGTAAACATCCGCCACTGGGGAGACAAAGGCGGCCGGGCGTGGTGCTTGCCACCCACCCCCATGCGCGTACTGCTCCGGCCTTCATAGGCGCTACTCGCGAACAGCACTTGCTCCTACAGTCTGTTAACGCTATACGGGGGTGGGTGCATCTTTGTCTTTGTATGCGTGCCTCTAGGTGTTAGCGATGTGAGCGAGGGCCACCGCCATGCCGGGGATCGTGGTGTTTCGACGGCGTTGGTCGGTTGGAAGCGACGACCTCGTTCTTCCGGGGATCTTCCTCTTCCTCCTGCACGCCGTGTGGTAAACCCCCCGCCGCCATCCATCGGGCGGGCGTCCTACACCCGCTCGGCACACGCCGCGCGCGCTCAACGATCGACGTCAAACGTCCGGGCGCCGCGGGGGTGGGTGCGCGCAAAAGCCGTCCCCGCGGCCACTTTAATTTCACGCAGATGTCACGAATCGGTTGGTAGCAGAAATTGAAACGAACAACCCCGTCAAGGATAACGGTGCGTTTTTTTATTCTTACAAACGATAAGCATGACCCCCCCCATTGTCAATGAGGCACACCGATATGCGCGAAGAATAGATATTTAACTAATTACAGATTCGCAGCTTTAACGTACGAATCGCAACCACGGGCACGGGTGGAGGCAATGGCAGCTGAATGTTGTACGAAGAAGCGTAAAGAGAAGCTTCTCTGCTCGCTGTTCTCGTCAAGGAGCACGAACCACCACCATCACGCAAACTCCAGTCATCCTCGCAAGCAGCGGCTTTTGACGAAGCCATCGGACAAAGACGGCGATCACCGCGTCTCGCGATTTTGGATGAGCTTCTGCGGCCGTCTGGAACGCTCTTCCTTCCCGATATTAGCAGCTATGCACTTTTAATCTATGCTGAAAACGAACTGCTTTAGAACTGCTCTTTGTGTTTAGTTTATTGTCCTTACCCGCCCACCCCCGCACCTCCGATTAGCACGGTTGACTACGTATGGTGGGAAAGGAAGTTCATCATCATCAGCAGCAGTAGCAGCAGCAGCGGCTGCTTTGGCTAACCGTCGAATAAAGACGCTCACTGCATCGCGCGCTTTCGGATGCTCCTCTGCGGCCGTCTGGAACGCGCTTCCTGCCGATATTAGGAAGTCACTGGGAGCTACGGCACTTTAAAATCGTCGTCGTCGAGATGGACAAACTCATTTCTTTAGAACTGTGTGGCCAGGTCGCTTCTGAAAAAGAGAAATATAGCTCAGTGGGCTTTACCTGGTACAATAAAAATTAGTTTAGTTATTTTTCAGTTGGGATGTATTGACGCGCAAAACCCCAAGATGTAGCGCTCTCATGCATATTGTGGTTCTCGGCACTGATACTGGACACTGAGGTGTGAATAATTATAGTAATTATAATGATATACATTTCAACTCGTAACGCGCCGCATGCTACTCGCTCGCTCCCGGAGGCGCGAGGAGGAACCACAGACAAGCTGGAAGGGCGGCAGCAGCAGTCAATTCCCCTCCTCCAAGCTCTGCGGTCCTCTATATACCCAGGTGTTATCGGCCAATCAATGAGTGTGCATGTCCGTGGGAGGAATCCGGAGCATTTGGAGGAAACCCACGCGTTTGCGAGGGCACAACACTGAATCCCATACGGACAGGGGGAGATGACATTATTCCACACTTCCTGAACCGCCTTTCTCTCGGCGAGCCGGAGTGCGAGCACCTCCTCGACGCCCACGGCAAGGGCTGCTTTGTACGTACGTGCGTCGGACTTCTTTCGCACCGTACGTAGCCGACCGTGCTAATCGGAGGCACCGGGGGGGGGGGGGGGGGGGGCAGGGGGGGGGCAGGGACAACAAACCAAACCTCGCCACTTCCGCATTGCTAGATTACCAGGCCAAGTGCAACGTAGCCACCGACCACCGGAGCTTTCCAAAAAGGAAGTTGAAGGCGGTGGTTACGGATGGGTCCCGTGCGCTTTTGTCACAGGTGTCGGTGAGCCGGTGGGAAGTGAGCGAGCGGAGCGAGTGAGGCTGTGTGCGTCTTCGGCTTGTGATGGGCGCGTTGAATGGGGTTGTGAGGCTCAAGTCAAGAGACGTGTGCTGTTTGGCAGGCCGCCCACTCAACGGCCTAGTAAGAGTGGAGTTCCGCTGGGGCGTTCAAATTGTGTCGTGATAACGAGCGTTGCCCGTGTTATTTGGCAGTCCGGTGCGTCGTCACTCGAGGAAAGCAACTCGAAAATAATCTTCCTGGGCCCATTGAATACAGGCGGTGGCACGTCGGGGCGCGGGGAAATTTCATGGGAGGATCGGGTTGGCGAACTTGCAGGTTTTTTAAAACAAAACATGGCCGCGGTTTTAAACGTGCGATTCGAGCGGTGAGCAATCGTTCACGGATCGTGAGGTGGCTTTCGTTACGAGGCCGTAGGATGTCTACCAATGTAGGGCTCTTAAACGAGACGGTGGGGGGGGGGGGGGGGTGTAAATTGTCCACGGTTGTTGATCGGGGGGGGGGGGGCGGGGGGGGGTGGGGGTGTAAATTCTCTTGTGAAACACCTGCGGCCTTGCTTTGTTGAACCAGCTCGGACCGCACCTCGCCGTCCGCCCTGCGACGGCGTCGCCGCTCTCACGATTCGCGAGCGCTCCCAAGCCGCACGAAAGGTGCTCCCGGCCCGGCAGTCAAGAAACCGCGTTTTTTTCTCCACAAAACGACGAACGGTCGCCTTCAGAGTGACACGCTCCGTACGCAATCGCGCAAGACGACTTCCGGGGGCGGGGGGGGCAAAAAAAGCGATCGAGAGATTGCGTCGCGGTTGGTCGCGTCGAAACTTTGCCCCCCCTCCGCCGCCGACCCCAACCGCCCCAACGGTTGGCCGCCATCGCCACCATCGCCACCATCGCCGCCATCGCCGCCATCGCCGCCATCGCCACCATCGCCACCATCGCCGCCATCGCCGCCATCGCCGCCATCGCCACCATCGCCACCATCGCCGCCATCGCCGCCATCGCCACCATCGTCGCCATCGCCACCATCGCCACCATCGCCATCGCCGTCGGTGTCCGCTGTCACCACGGCGTCACGCGCGCGCTGTCCTCCCCCGCACCCCCCCCCCTCCCCCAGGCTCGTGGTGCTGTGCGTGGTGCTGTTCGGCGTCCACTTCGACGCGGGCAAGCTATGCTCGCCCACGCTCGTCGACCATGGCAAGGGCTACCTGGGCATCCTGCTGGCGTGCACCGTCGCCGAGGCGGCCATGGTGTGGATGAGCATGCGGGGCAGCATACTGTACACCGAGCCGCGGAGATTCATGCAGCACATCATCTACATCCGACTGGGTACGACGCGAGCGCGAGGGCACACCGCACGAGGAGCGTTCGGCCCTGCCGTCGCTTTTGTCGAAAAGCTTTATTTGTTATCTGTCAACAGCAACAACAACAACGTACGTGAGCTGGCGGGTGAGAGCCTCAGCTGTGATTAAATGTGGTGTCTCAGAGTGTGGTGAGTCGATGGCGTGAGCCCCGGTCGTCAATGACTTTCAGAGACCCGTAGACTCGCAAAGAGACTTGCCATAGAGACCCATAGACTCGCACAGAGACTTGCCATAAATACCTATAGACTCTCACAGAGACTTGCATAGAGACCCATAGACTCACAGAGAATTGCATAGAAACCCATAGACTCGCACAGATAATTGCATAGAGACCCATAGACCCGCACAGAGACTTGCCATAGATTCCTATAGACTCTCACAGAGACTTGCACAGAGACCCATAGACTCGCACAAACACTTGCATAGAGACCCATCAACTAACACAGAGACTTGCCATAGAGACCTATAAACTCACAGAGAAATGCATAGAAACCCATAGACTCGCACAGATAATTGCATAGAGACCCATAGACTCGCACAGAGACTTGCATAGAGACCCATAGACTCGCACAAACACTTGCATAGAGACCCATCAACTAACACAGAGACTTGCCATAGAGACCTATAAACTCACAGAGAAATGCATAGAAACCCATAGACTCGCAGAGATAATTGCATAGAGACCCATAGACTCGCACAAAGACTTGCACAGAGACCCATAGACTCGCACAAAGACTTGCATAGAGACCCATCAACTAACACAGAGACTTGCCATAGAGACCTATAAACTCACAGAGAATTGCATAGAAACCCATAGACTCGCAGAGATAATTGCATAGAGACCCATAGACTCGCACAAAGACTTGCACAGAGACCCATAGACTCGCACAAAGACTTGCATAGAGACCCATCAACTAACACAGAGACTTGCCATAGAGACCTATAAACTCACAGAGAATTGCATAGAAACCCATAGACTCGCAGAGATAATTGCATAGAGACCCATAGACTCGCACAAAGACTTGCACAGAGACCCATAGACTCGCACAAAGACTTGCACAGAGACCCATAGACTCGCACAGATAATTAATTGCATAGAGACCCATCGACTTGCATATGGCGAGTTGTGATTCAATCGGGGGTATCTCCGAGTGCCAGATATTTCTAGTTGACAATTACTGCAGAGACACCCATCACATAGGGCGGTGTGCACATCACTGTGCCGCCACTCCTCAGAGTTATATGAATTTGATACGATAACACAGACAGACAGATAAGGATATGATTGATTACTGTTAAACAAAAAAAACCTCATCAATTTTGACATTCAGGTGGCTCAACCACAAAAGGTTTCCCAGCGGAATGTTTTACAGCTCGCTTTGTGCGAGCGGGTACATTTCTCGCCGGCAAGACGTCGCCTAATAAACGGATGCCGCTCGGACAGCTGGGTGATATGGGTAAAGGAGAACCTTCTACGAACTCTGTCGGGCCATGAAGGGACATGACAACAAAATTCTTTTTCGGTAAAGTCACGTTGGTAAAAAATAAAATAAAATAAATGAAAAGAACTAAACGTAGTTGTTTTCATTTTTTTATTTTTTTTAAACAACTAAATTTAGTTGTTTTCATTTATTGTTGTTTTCATTTATTTTATTTTTTACTTACGTGACTTTACCGAAAAAACCAAAGAGTATGAATCCTTGCAGTCACGAAAGCTTCAAATCTAGAAACAACTTAATTTGCTACAAAATCATCGTGCGCTGTGGGCCAAGAACACTTAACGAGTAAACGGAGAGTTGAGGATCACCGTAGTCACCTAAAATAAAAGAGGATGTTTGATCGTTCGGGCCCAAATCCCTTCCGTTGCCAGTGCTTTCCCATCGGCGTTTGTTTGAGCCGGCAAAACAACCGGGAGCGCCGGCAAATGTCGTAGCAACGCGCCGGCAGTAGCGACGACGACGCGTCAAGGGATACCACGTTAATAACGGAATGTTTACGTAAGCTTCTTGGATCTCTCGCATCGTAGATCATTTACGAAAGCCGCGTCTCTTAAAAAAGAACAAACAAAAAACCTCAAGTGTTAAAATAATAAAATCGGCTGACTTAAGCCACTGAAGCTGCAATAACCGAATGAAAAAAACATGCCCCACCGAAGTGGGCAAAACCACTTCCGCGGGTGATTCGCACGCACAGGCACGCAACGGGACTGTGACCCACGCCACCTCCCCGCCATCGCCTCGCTCGGCGGCAAAGGGGAATTCAACGAGGGCCCCCCTCGGAGCCGGTCACGTGACCACGGGAAGCATCGGCACTGCTGCTGCTGCTGCTGCTACTACCACCGCACGGGCCGGGAGCAGCGACGGCCGTTAGCTTTGCCTCTGTGCTGCCCCGGGGGGTGACTGTCCGCAGCGAGTGTGGCTGCGGTGGTGTCTGCTCGCGCCATGCGGCAAGCGGCGCCTGGGTTCGAATCCCGATTCGGGTGCGAGCGTGATCGGTTCCCATTTCCACCGCATTTTGATAGCATTTCACGTGAACATACTCAGACACTGGCAGCTGTCCATCCCGCATCGGATTTTATGTTCCTGTCTGGCGGCATCTAGGCCCGTTTATCCTTGTTCTAATCAGCACAGTAACGTAGGCGTGACATTTACAACTTCATATTTATAAAACATTTTTCGTCATCATCATCGGGATCCTTGGGGCAGATGGCCCGTTGGTATCCACTGCACATTTTGTGCAGCGGACACCTACGGGCAAATCTGTCCACTACACCTGTAGCGGAGTGGACGCCTACACAGTGCCAAAATGTTTGAAGAACTACGGAGGCAATTGTATAGTTGCCTTTCAAACCATTCCTGCAATCTGGAGGCGGGAGGGGGGTACCTCTTAATCTACTGGTAAAGATGGGAAAAAGACAACAGAAGGAGAGGGAGTTTCCTTGTACAAATGCCTGCAGTCTAGCTCAGCGCACCACTTCAAGATGCCCGCAGCCACCGCCGCGGCAGGCAGTCGTGCGTGGCGAAAGCCCCGAGAGGAGAGGAGAACGTGTCAACGCGCGGTAGCCCACAGCCCACGACGACTACGCTTGCGAACGCTCGGAGTGATCGCTCCGCTCGCACTACTTTTGCGTGTTCGACATCCACATCCTCGCAAAGCTGGAGCTCGCCTCGCACGGCCTTGTTTTGCGGCATTGTTTTCTCGTCTTCTTTGGTCGCGAGCGGGTTCGTGTCCTCAAAATGTTTGTCCGTCCTTTGCTTACGGAGACAAAGGCAAACATTTCTCCCCGCCCCCCCCTCCCCTGTATAGCTTTTAACAAAAAGTTGGGGCAAGTGTTGTTTGCGAGCACCTATTAGGCTGGAACGGTACACGAGAGAGTGAGTGGTCAGGAGTGGAGTTTTAACAGACAAGGCCCAATCTGTGTTACCAAATCAGTCTTCAAATGTTGCAGACATTGGTGTTTATATCGTCTTTCATTCTTTCCTTACTTCTTTCGCACGCCCATTTGAAAAGCAACTTACAAAACATGGGGCTGTGCACTTTGAAATCTAGATTGAAAGTCATTTCTTTCCCACCGTACCTCCGATTACCACTGTTGGCTACGTACGGTGCGAAAGAAGTTCAACATACTGCTGTACATTTCCTCATGATAAGCCACTTCGTTGAGCTATCATTCGTGATGGCCAGGTCGCTGCTGAAAAAGAGCTACATAGCTCTGTGGGGCCTTACCTGGTAAAATAAAAATCGTTTAATAGTTTGAAAAGTTCGTTTTATTTGATGGATAGCCTCCGTGCCTCCTGTGCAAGCGTGCACTGGGCAGGGGTCAGTCACGTGGTGCACAGATTCACTTCGCCACGACAGGGCGGCTCTTTCATTGATACAAAGCGAATCCTCGCCACCGTTGTCTCTTCGCTGTCAGTCTGACCTCACGACCAAGCGGGCGACCGGACTGGCGACTATTAATAAAATGTCATTATAAAATGTTTCCACCTCGTTGGGCAGAACTCCGTCGTGGACAATTTGAATCACAATTTAAATTAATGCAAAAGGATCAAATTGAACACAAATTGCGACCGTAAATGTGCAAAGCGCGAGGCCGTTATTTCCCCAGAGATGAAATTAGCATCCAAATATTCTCTTCCTTGTGGAGTAAATTTCCGGGCCCCGCACGGCGAGTCCCTGCGTTGTGGACCGGCGGCACCACGGCGGCGTTGGCGGTTCGCTGCACGCGGCGCCCCTTGAACTCGGCCGCCTGAGTTCAATTCCCGGCCACGGCTCACGTCACGGATGAGCGATATTTGACCCGATCACGAGGTCGCCGGTTTACCGCTCCCCCCTCTCACACCCCCACCCCCCAATTCACGCTGACCACTGTGATGAAGTATGGTCAGACGGATCCCAACAAGCCGGCACGATGGTGGGCGACCTTCGTTCAGCGGTGGCTTTGACAAAGGGCTGTAAATCAATGACGGGGTGAGATGGGGTTGCGTATCAACTCAACTATTTTTACTTTACCTGTTCAAGGCCCACTGCGGCTACAGAGTTCTTTTTCAGAAGCGACCTGGCCACGAACGATAGCTCAACGAAGTGGCTTATCACGTGGAAATTTATAGCAGCCAAATAAACGTGGGCGGAAAAACTGGATGACCCGGATAAAAATCCACGGTGGCCACAAGGAGAGCGAGAGAGAGAGGGAGAGACATGCAAACTCTCCAAATATACAGGCATCAGGGTCAGGGTTGAGCCCACGATCTCTTGTAAACAAGGCGAGGTAGTTAACATCTCGCCACCGTGATGATGAGCATGAAAGGAAAGAAGGGAGTCGAGCAGAGATGATAGGAATAGGCACGAGAGGCCATGCTGCGTCTACTGTGGTGTCCCTGGCTCGTCCGCGCCGCGTTTTGTACGTAAGTTGAACTTATTTCGCACCGTCCGGAGCCAACCGTGCTGATCGGAGGTGCGGTGGAAGGGTGACGAACTAAAACACAAAAAGCACTTCCAAAGAAATGAGTTTTCAACCTCGATATAAATAACGCGATCGAAGCCAAAAACCTTTATTATGAATAATGCTGGCCGCGAAAGCCTGCGTGTTAAACTCGATTTAAAAATGCATAGCTCCAGTGGCTTTCCGAATAGTAGCACAACAACGCGCGTGTGACTCATTGTTGAGCAGCGGAAAGTAAGAGTCGCACAGCGCATAGGAATTTTCACAGTCGTCGATCAAGCTTTCGTCTTTTCTCCCCGTCGCCGGCATTACTTTCGCGTTGCAAGAAATCTACGGATAGCAGCACGGGCGACAGGATTAATGAATAACGGGGGATGACGTAACTCGCGAGACCTTTCGTTGTCATTTTAAGACGCGCGCACGCACGGCGCGCGGCCAAAATGCGACCCCGTCGACGAATGGCAATGTAGCATTTAATTTGTGAAAGCGTTACGTACGGAGATGTTTTATTTATCCTCTCGCTCTGAAATTATTCTCGTCTGCCCCGCCCCCCCCCCTGCCGCCCCCCCCCCCAACCTCTTAATTTACGCTCGCAATTTTACGCTCGCGTGGGATTGGCCTCGTTGCGCCCTGCGACGTGATTTAACGCGCGGCGAACGAGTTGTTGGGCGCGCGACTTCAGCGTCGCCCGACTCCGCCGCGGTTCCGAGCGAACGTTGCTTGACCTCGTTTCTGCTGGATACAAATTGGGTGGGGGGCGGTGGGCGGTGGGCGGTGGGGGGGAGGGAGAGAGCGGGGGTCCGTGGTGGGAGTTACCGAGATTGAACTTGGTGTCTGATCTGTCACACACTCCCGTCTGCAAATCCACGGGGATCTGCAGATTACAGGGAGGAGAATCGTAGCAGCCCCCCCACCCCCCCCACCGCTTCCTCTGACCCTGCAGAGAAGAAATGATTGTGGGTGAGTGGGTGGATGATGGATAAAAGGATCTAAAGGTTTTATTTTGAATATCATATCATCACCCCCCCCCCCCCTCCACCGACTTTACGAATTGGCTGTGTCGGCTGGTGCTGGCGGGTTTAGCGACACGTTTTTATTTACGCAATCTTACACCCCCCCCCCCCCAAAAAAAAAAAAAACCCTTGATTGTGATAAATATTTGCCGCGAAATTCAACTCTACGTGTTGAACCCATTGAAGCGCAGCCATGTTGTATAACTCGGCCCTCATTACAAGTACCACATTCTGCAGGCCGGTCTTCGAAGGCGGCTGTGTTTTTTTTTCCGGCTTTCGTGCTCACGCCCCGTTGTCCCTCGCACGGACGCGTCGGGCGGGCGGCCGGCGTGGGGACGAGCGAAGATGCTCGGCCCCGGCCAGAGGTCGCAAACGGGTTTTGATTTCTTACCCGTACCCGGCCGCACCAGGGTCGCAAACGGGTACCCTACCCGATACCCGGCCGTACCCGTACCCTACCCGTACCCGGCCGGGTACGGGTAGGGTACAGGTATCGGGTACCCGATTGCGACCTCTGGGATGAAGCCATGTTGCAGGCGCGGGTGAGTTGATTCTAGGAACTTGAATTGTGAGAAGAGACAAGACGTTGGGAAATGAGTGACAAACGGTGACTCACCAGTGACTCACGGACTACCCGTACCCGTACCCGGCCGCACCAGAGTCGCACACGGGTACCCGTACCCGTACCCGGCCGGGTACGGGTAGCCGGATATCGGGTAGGGTACGGGTATCGGGTACCCGGTTGCTACCTCTGGCCCCGGCTCTTTGACGTCTGATTTCCGCCCCGCCCCGCCTGCCCGTTTTCGTTTCAGCAATTCTCGTTGTGGAATTTGTCTACTCCATCGTCGGCGTGGTGTGGATACTCACGTACTACTTTTCCTGCGACGACACCGTGGCGCGCAGCGTCACCGCCGGTGAGTGAATCGGAATATTTATTGTCTTCATGATAAAAACGTTTTTTTGGGTTAGATCGCGTAAGTGTGTAAACGTGTCGTAACCCTCCACCACCCGACACAGCCAATTAGTAAGGGATTTGTCATGTAAATTACAAGCGAAACGTCGTACTCAAATTGTAAGCGTTGTGGATTTACTCTCCAACACACCGGTGGGCTGAAGTAGTAACTGATTAGCGTTTTGTTCACATGACAAACCCCTTACTAATGGGCTGCGTCGGATGGTGGAGGGTTACGCCACATTCATACTTGGGCGATCGAACCCAAAACACCTTTTACTATGATTAATATTGGTCGCGAAAGTGTCCTACGTGTTAAGCAGATTTATTGTTTACTTGGAGGAATTCGATGAGCTATGAAGGTCCACAGCTGTCCAGTAGGGGAATAGGGTTCGAACCGCTACAACAACAACAAACGGTACGAAAAACACGACAGGAGTGCAAAGTACAAGAAGTGCGTGGGGAGGGGTCACCTTTTTATTTTTAGTTCGCTTGTCATACGATCCATCGATTAAAACCAACGAGAATTTGCATTTTTTTACTCTCGCGTTGGGTTGCATATTTTTAAAAAGGTGTGCGCATTTATTTCACGTCGTTATCAACATCAACCGTGATTGCAGATTCTGCTGATTGCGAGCGCATTCATATTTCCCGTGTCAGAATCAGAATATGTATTACTCTTTGGTTCTTTCGGTAAAGTCGCGTATAAAGAGAAAGTAATAAATTAAATACTAGCATACGACGTTTCGATTGCAACACAAGCAATCATTATCATCAGGTATAAATGAAATAGAAACACAAATGTAGTTTACTTAGAAATGTAGTGTAATACAAGACAGAGTCGGATAACATAACAGTCAACACCCTACCTGGTTGATTACGTTCTTCCTGAGAATGCTAAATTTGAGAGAGGAAGAACGTAATCAACCAGGTAGGGTGTTGACTGTTATGTTATCCGACTCTCTGTTGTATTACATTACATTTCTATGTATACTAGATTTGTGTTTCTATTTCATTTATACCTGATGATTGCTTGTGTTGCAATCGAAACGTCGTATGCTAGTATTTAATTTATTATTTTCTCTTTATATGTGACTTTACCGAAAGAACCAAAGAGTAATTCCTGCAGTCACGAAAGCTCCAAATTAAGTTAGAATATGTATTGTATACTGGAGGAATCCGATGAGCTACAAAGCTCTGTTTCACAGGGGCAGGATGAAGCGGGATGCTCACGGTGGGGAGAGACCGGGTGTGGAGACAGGGGTAAGATGAAGCCGGGCAATCAGAGTCGTTGCTTCCGGCGGGGGAGAGGAGTGGACCGTGCCATCGCGAGCTTGTAAGGGTTGCTGACCCCATGCCCATAGCGGACATCTGTTGAAACGGAGCTCCATGGTTCGTCGGATGCCTCCGGCAGACTAAATAAAGATTCCGACCCCGAAAGATTCCGAGGTGTTGTCGTCGGTCACGAGATGCTCAAGTGTACGCCACGTGGGCAGCGAGCGGGTGATGTATTATCTCGGTGAGGCAATAGCTGCAGCAGTTGACGCTAAAGCGCCAATAGCTAACGAACACCTTCACGGGAAGTCTCAGTGGGGGGGATCGATGTACGATGAAAGTGCCCCGACACCCCCACCTCCTTCACCTGTGTCGTATTACTCTGATCACCCCCTCCTCCACGTGCGCTGTGCTCCAGAAACCTTGCGTCAGATCCCCTTGGTCGAACTCTGCTGAATGGGAGGGTCGCTCCTTCTCTGATGCTGCTGCTGCCGCCTCTGTCTAGAAACCCCCCTCTTCCCTTCCACTGTCTGAAACTCCAACGTCGCTCCCCCCTCCCTACCGCCGTTCAAGCCGTGACACGAGACCCTACGATGTATTTTCCCCACAGCGATCTCCGTCTCTCTGTCTCTCTGCCGCTATGCCCTGGAGTCTCCCCCCCCCCCCTGACCTTCACCCTCTTCTTCTCGCCTCCAAAAATAACCTCGGGCAAATAACCGAACCGCAACGAGCCCTCCGTGCGTCCCGTGAAAATGGGGTCGTGCCCTAGCGCGCGCGCGTGTCTCGTCGCCGCCCTTCGCAGGGGCTCGTCGAGATGCGGCAGCGTGTTCTCAGACGCTCGCTTCGTCGTCGTCGCGCGCAGCGTCGTACCCGTCCACGCTCGGGGGGGGGGGGGGGGGGGGGCTTACTCTTTGGTTCTTTCGGTAAAGTGACGTATAAAGATAAAGTAATAAATTAAATACTAGCATACGACGTTTCGATTGCAACACAAGCAATCATCATCAGGTATAAATGAAATCTAACCAGAGAACTATAGACAGACATAAGCAGACAGATATCACCAAGATACATAGAGAGAGAGTAACAGAGGCACAGAGAGGGAGATCGTCTCTGTGGGGTGGCCTTAAATAGACAGAGGGGGGGGGGGGGGGTGGGGGCGGAGAGAGGGAGGGGTTAAGATCGGGGGGGGGGGGGGGTTGTTCGTCTATCGGGTCCCCACTCCGTCTCGACCCGTCGTCTCGACCCGTCGTCTCGACCTCGAACTGCGTCCCGTCGAGTGCCGCCGCTCGTCGCAGTACGACGGAGGACGGCGCAGGTGCACGAGGGCCCGCCTTAGCCACTTGTCGCTGGGCCCTGCCCGTTGGCACCACCCAAGTTCACTCTCATTAGCGGGGGGTTCATCACTGATAATGTGGTTCGGGTTCGCCCCCCCACATAACAGCTCTACTACCCCCCCCCCCCAATCCTCGCCCACCCACCAATTTTAAGAAAAGCTGGAGACAGGCTTGATGTGCGGATATGCACCCAGCCTGGCACGGGCATAGCGATGACGTTACCAAGAGTATCAGATGCTGCTCGTCAGGATTTTCTGCATGTTAATGAAGGCGTGCCGGTGTTATGTAACTGTGTATTGTGCCATCACAAAAACAAACGTTGCGTGTGCATACTTGTGGTCCTTTTGAAATACGAGTTGTCTGAGTGTGTTTCTTAATCGTCCATACAGTTTCGATTTAAATCTTTCGTGACTGCAGGGATTCATCTTCTTGGTTCTTTCGGTAAAGTCATCACGTAGAAGGAAAGAATAGAATAGTAAAAATAAAACATAATAAAATCATTCTCACGACGTTTCGGCCACAACGCTAGCAGCCGTCCTCAGGTGAAGAACAGGTCTGTCGGATAGACAGCATCTGAAGTTTTGAGTCTGGTGGTGTAAATGTAGCGCCGGTGAGAAAAGCAAATAGAATGCAGCCGATCTCATTAGGCCTCTGAAACCTAAGCGGGTTTGAGCCTGGGTAGTGTTTGGATGGGTGACCGCTTCCGCGCATAGAGCAGCTGCTGTAGGCTGCCGCATCTGAGTCACGTCGTCAGCAGAGGCCAGTGCGGCGAAAACCCATTGTTGCCGCTGTACTTTGATTCGGTGTCTATGCTCCCCACATTCATGAACTTGCACTGATCGACACGGCGTGGCACGGGGAATGACAAACGGGGCTGTACGTGTGCGCACGCGTACTAAACCGTCAGTGGGCCAAGTTGCCACGCTGCACGCGCGACGGGGAGAGTGTGCGAGTGTGCGGCAGCGGGGAGAGAGCGTGACCGCGATCGGAAGACTCGCACGGCACGCGGGAGCCCTTGGCCTAGTCGGTGGATTGACCAGAAAGGGCTGAATTTTATTTTTTTATCTTCTTGGTTCTTTCGGTAAAGTCACGTAGAATTGAAATAATAAAATAATAAAAATAAAACATAATAAAATAATTCTCACGACGTTTCGGCCACAACGCAAGCAGCCGTCCTCAGGTGAAGAACAGGTCTGTCGAGGAGTCAGTCTGTCGAAACGTCGTGAGAATTATTTTATTATGTTGTATTTTTATTATTTTATTATTTCCCTTCTACGTGACTTTACCGAAAGAACCAAGAAGATGAATCCCTGCAGTCACGAAAGCTTTAAATCGAAATGTATTTTTTGAGTGAAGTTGGCATTCGCACACGACTCCCCCCCCCCCCACCCCCCCCCCCCCCCCACCACACGCTTGCCATCTGCGTCCCTTCTTTTGGCAGGGATCGTGACGTGCAACTGGTTTGTGATCATCGGAGTGTGCATCACGCTCACCTGCGTCTTCGACAGCACCGGCAGGACTTTCGTCAAGCTGCAGGCCAGGAAGAGCCGGCAGCGGTCTCTCACGACCTTTAACCTCCGGTGAGAATGTTGATTCTTTCCTCTGGGCCGGGATGGTGGCATGTGGTGTGTGGGGTTGGTGGTCCTATCTCTCCAGCTGTTTTAGCAGCGCCCTGCAAGTCCAGCTGTTTTAGCAACGCCCCGGGAAGTCCAGCTGTTTTAGCAGCGCCCTGCAAGTCCAGCTGTTTTAGCAGCGTCCTGCAAGTCCAGCTGTTTTAGCAGCGCCCTGCAAGTCCAGCTGTTTTAGCAGCGCCCTGCAAGTCCAGCTGTTTTAGCAGCGCCCTGCAAGTCCAGCTGTTTTAGCAGCGCCCTGCAAGTCCAGCTGTTTTAGCAGCGCCCTGCAAGTCCAGCTGTTTTAACAGCGCCCTGCAAGTCCAGCTGTTTTAGCAACGCCCCGGGAAGTCCAGCTGTTTTAGCAGCACCCTGCAAGTCCAGCTGTTTTAGCAGCGCCCTGCAAGTCCAGCTGTTTTAGCAGCGCCCTGCAAGTCCAGCTGTTTTAGCAGCGCACTGCAAGTCCAGCTGTTTTAGCAGCGCCCTGCAAGTCCAGCTGTTTTAGCAGCGCCCTGCAAGTCCAGCTGTTTTAGCAGCGCCCTGCAAGTCCAGCTGTTTTAGCAGCGCCCTGCAAGTCCAGCTGTTTTAGCAGCGCCCTGCAAGTCCAGCTGTTTTAGCAGCGCCCTGCAAGTCCAGCTGTTTTAGCAGCGCCCTGCAAGTCCAGCTGTTTTAGCAACGCCCCGGGAAGTCCAGCTGTTTTAACAGCGCCCTGCAAGTCCAGCTGTTTTAACAGCGCCCTGCAAGTCCAGCTGTTTTAGCAGCGCCCTGCAAGTCCAGCTGTTTTAGCAACGCCCCGGGAAGTCCAGCTGTTTTAACAGCGCCCTGCAAGTCCAGCTGTTTTAACAGCGCCCTGCAAGTCCAGCTGTTTTAACAGCGCCCTGCAAGTCCAGCTGTTTTAGCAGCGCCCTGCAAGTCCAGCTGTTTTAGCAGCGCCCTGCAAGTCCAGCTGTTTTAGCAGCGCCCCGGGAAGTCCCGCAAGCGCGTAGCCAGAAGGCAACTGGGGTGCCGTGTTGAGCGCGGAGCGACTCATTTGTCGATCGCGGTCGGGGTCGGGAAGAAGCCATGGGCCGATGCTGTCACGCCACGCTTCTGCGTTTCCATTGTGAGGCGGATGGGCGCAGTGGTGAGTGTTCCGTTATCCAACGCTGTGGTGTCAGGTGGTTGGTGGATCACGCGGCTTTGCCAAACTGCAAGGTGGCCACGAAGATAGGCAGCATAGCAAATGGGTTATATAATCCCTCTGTGTTTACCTTTTGACTAGTTTCACAATTGATGACAAGGCACGGTGCGATGGTGGCCACGGTAAAACGCGTGTGTGCCATCATCTCAAAGGATTATACTGGGCGAAACATTTCAGTGAACGAATAACAATAACTTTTTTTAAAGGGCTGAGAGTGGCACGAGCTTGCAGTTTCAGAGGCTGTACCTTTCTCCTTTTTACGGCACCTAAGTTTGGAATGACGTTGAAAATCCGGTTTTTATTTTCATTCGACTCGCTCAATGTTTTTCGTAATCCTGGGCGTCTCTATGGACAAGCAAACGTCCGATTTTATTTTATTCATGAAACCCCTGAAGGCGCAGGCAGGTGGGCCGGTGCTGAAACTACCCCCCCCACCCTCCCGCGCTTCCTGGCGACGGTGTCGCAGCACGCGCGATGCGCGCGCGTGACCTCATGCGCCGTCTCCACTCGGCAAGCAAAAGGGAAATAGGCGAAAGACTCCACGCGATCGAAAATGCCACCACAAGACTTCTCGCCCACCCATAAAGACAAAGGTCTCCCATATAACCTGAACAGACTGTTGGGGCAAGTGCCATTTGCGGGTAGCAGCGCCTATGATGGCCGGCACGGCACGCGAGGGGGGAGGGTGGCCAGCACCACGCCTGACCGCCTTTGTATCCCGAGTGGCGATGTTTACACATTGCACCAGGTACACATTTGAGGCTCAGTCGACCTAGGGGAGGCCCAGGACCAGTTCAGATAATCGTCACTGGTGTAAGCCGTGAGCAGGGAATCAAACTCGGGTCGCCAGGTTTTGGAGCACAGTGCGCTAACCACTACACTACCGCTCACCTCAAAATGCCTATGCCAGACTTTTCACTCACCCACACACACAAACGAGTTCACGTTACCCCAATATTCCAATCCCTCCGCCGGCCTCCAATCCATTCCCAGATAAATTTTCAAGATCACACTCACCGTGATCAAAATCTCCCTCTCTCCGTTGCATGTATGTATGTATGCTGAACTTCTCTCGCATCGTACGTAGCCAACCGTGCTAATCGGAGGTGCATGCAGTGTGCACTCCGGTAACGCGCGATGTTGATTCTAAGTGTGGAGGGAAAAAACCGGAGGACCCGGAAAAAACTCCGTGTATGCCCGGCGAGTTGGTTAACATCTCGGCACCATGGCACGGAGGAAAAGCCTGAGAGGATGACGCTACAGTGAGGGAAAAAAGTATTTGATCCCCTGCTGATTTTGTACGTTTGCCCACTGACAAAGAAATGTTTTGCAAAGGGGGTCAAATACTTATTTCCTTCATTAAAATGCAAATCTATTTATAACATTTTTGACGTGCGTTTTCTGGCTTTTTTGTAGTTATTCTGTCTCTCACTGTTCAAATAAACCTACCATTAAAATTATAGAACGATCATTTCTTTGTCAGTGGTAAAACGTACAAAATCAGCAGGGGGTCAAATACTTATTTCCCTCATTAAAATGCAAATCTATTTATAACATTTTTGACGTGCGTTTTCTGGCTTTTTATAGTTATTCTGTCTCTCCCTGTTGAAATAAACCTACCATTAAAATTATAGAACGATCATTTCTTTGTCAGTGGGAAAACGTACAAAATCAGCAGGGGATCAAATACTTTTTTCCCTCACTGTAGGTAGACGAGAGAGAGAGAGAGTGGGGCGGTGCGTGTAACCGCACGCACGGCTTGGCGCGTGCTCGTGGCGTGCAGGCATCGGATGGAGGAGGGCCTCACAAACAACTGGGCGCAGAGGCTCAAGCTGTTTATGTGCTGTGCCAGAACCAAGGACACGCAGACCGTAAGTACTCCCCGGGTCTCCTGCCTCTGCCGCGGTCTCACCCCGCTTCGTGATTACGAGGTCCGTCGGACCTTACGTTAAACAGTGGTTTGCTTCATAATCAACGTTTTTGGTAAAATTTTCACGACGTTTCGGCCACAATGCAAGCAACCGTCGTTGTCTTTTTGACAGCCTTGTTCTTTACCTGAGGACGGCTGCTTGCGTTGTGGCCGAAACGTCGTGAGAATTTTATCTTATTGTGTGTTATTTTTATTATTTCCCTTCTACGTGACTTTACCGAAAGAACCAAGAATATGAATCCATGCAGTCACGAAAGCTTTAATTCGAAACGTTTTTGGGTTAGATCGCGTTATATATAAATGTGTCGTAACCCTCCACCACCCGACATGGCCAATCCGTAAAAAAAGTGTCATGTTGACAAAAGACAAAATAGTTCATTACTTCAGCCCACCGGTGTGTTGAAGAGTGAATCCACAACATTTACAATTTTTGAGTACGACGTTTCGCTGGTAATTACATCCAGCATCATCGGGAAATTTGCCAAAATGGTGAAGCCCTCCACTTGCTCCCGGTCTTAAATAGAGCAGCAGCAAGGTCACGTCATCATTTAAGTGGTTTGCTTGCATCATCCCGAGGGTTCTCTGGGCTGACACTGGTGAGACGAGGCCATAAAGAAGGCTGTGTTCTGGTGTAGGCCAATCAGTTTTCAAAAGCGATGCATTTATTATAATCAGAGCATGTTTGTTTTCATGTTCACCACAAGTAGTCTGTGTAGTGAATGCAGACTTGATTACTAGCAAAAAGGTTTCTATTTGGTGTTTGAACATCTAAACACCTGTTTTGTTGGCAGACAGGGCAAACCCTCTTCTTATTTTTTCAGTGTTTGCTCATGCGATAGCGCGCGTTTTTAAGTTGAAAGACACACAGGATAAGCGGCGGTGCTGGGAGAAACGGCCCGTGAATCCTGCAAGGCTGGGGATGTGTTATGATTATTACTACTACTGCTACTCTTGTTTTACCCAGCAATGCCTCACCGAGTCTCGTGAATTTTTTAAAGAAGGGTCCGCCTCTTCTTGGTTCTTTCGGTAAAGTCACGTAGAATGGAAATCATAAAATAATAAAAATAAAACATAATAAAAGAATATTTCATTTTTATTATTTTATTATTTCCATTCTACGTCACTTTACCGAAAGAACCAAGAAGATGAATCCCTGCAGTCACGAAAGCTTTAAATCGAAATTTAAGGGTTCTCCTGCCAATTGTTCGTTGTTGGGGGGGGGGGGGGCATGGGTGGGGGGGGGGTGCAATGATTGCTGTACGTATAATCCCGATCGAGTAATTTCTGTATGTTTGACAAGGCACGTGGTGATGCATCAATTAATATACACGCTTCGAATTGTGCATGCATGAACCGTTGATTAATTTTTTTAAATATACGTTGCACGTAATTGCTTGACATGCACTCTGCAGACATTCTCCCCTGGTTATATATAACCTAATAAAAAATAAAAAGGTTACATCCACTGTACTACAAGCGATGAGATCAGCTCGTGCGCAGGTGCTAAGTAGGATTGTTATGATTTAAAGCTTTCGTGACTGCAGGGATTCATCTTCTTGGTTCTTTCGGTAAAGTCACGTAGAAGGGAAGTAATAAAATAATAAAAATAAAACATAATAAAACAATTCTCACGACGTTTCGGCCACAACGCAAGCAGCCGTCCTCAGGTGAAAACCAGGTCTGTCGAGGCCTCGACAGACCTGGTTTGTTTCATTATGTTTTATTTTTATTATTTTATTACTTCCCTTCTACGTGACTTTACCGAAAGAACCAAGAAGATTGGATTGTTACATCGCGGAGGGCAGAGGAGCGACGCTCGCAACAACGAGCGAAGCGCCGGGTGGTTAAAACAACAGCAAGTTGGCACATTAGGGGGGCACAGGTGGTGCAAGCATCTGCCGGTCATATTTGTCAGTCAACCCATGGCACCAACTGGGTCTGTTCCGTGACCTTCTGCCAGCAGGCGTTCGATACGTCACGTGGCCTTAAAGCGCGCACAGCCTGGCACAAGCGCCATGGTGATGTCCCCGCCACTTAGTGGCGATTGGCGGTGGCTGTTGTTACATCTCAGGGCCGTGGAAACCGGTGGCTCCTTGGGGAGGGGGGGGGGGTGATGGGGGGGGGGTATAATTCAGCAGTGGATCGATTGTGTCTGATGATTATGATGAAGGACAGTAGAAAGCCCTGGGAACAGAATGAATAATTTGCACCTAAAAGATATGGGGAGTGTGGATGATGCAGATTTGATTATTCGTACCTCAGATGGGGTGCTGCAGGTTTCATCAGTTGATCCTCATGGCGGTTCCCTGGGGTACCAAATTATACAAAATGTCCGAGGCAATTAAATATTTTATTTCTGGGACACTTTTTTTTGTCCAGGGGTTGTTACTTAATTCTGCGACTGGGGTACCAGTCAATCCGAAATCAGTGCCACTCCACGATGTCGAAACGCCAAACATGAACATAAACACTTAACGCTTTCGTGACTACAGGAATTATTATTCTTTGGGTCTTTCGGTAAAGTCACGGTCTGTGAACCTATCTACGTGACTTTACCGGAAGACCCAAATAGTATTAGCATAAAAAATCCGTTATCGAAAATGCCACTTTGAATGGTGCATCGTGTACAGCTCGTTGAGATGCGTCGATTGCCGCATCGCCGACCATCAACAGACTAAAAATACTGACTGCATCATGGAAATGATGCGAGAGCCAGGGTACTTTGGAACCCCGGGGTACCGCCATAAGGTTCAGTTGTTACTCCTGAATCTCTGCAAAGATGTAATTTAATTCACTAAACGTGCGGGAATAGGGCTTTCGCTCTGACCAGGATTAGTGCATGAATATTTGATAACGTCGGGGTCATTGTCGTAGCAAGGGTCAGACACGGCGAGCGTGTCGAAGCTTCTTCTGATCAGCAGTTCCCACTGTCCATCGGCGAGGTACCACGACTCTGCCTCTCCGCTTCCACGCGGCCGTCGCGTGACGCGTTTCCCCCACGGCCCCTGCCCCAGGACGCCTACTCCGAGGTGGCCGTGCTGATGGCCGAGTTTTTCCGGGACTTGGACATCGTTCCGTCGGACATCATCGCCGGCTTGGTGCTCATGCGGCAGCAGCAAAGGGCTCGGAGAAACGCGGTGCTGGATGAGGTGAGTGTGGGCTCACATTCACAATTCATACGGCTCTTACCACTGGCACATCCGAGCTGAGCCGGCACTGGGCCTTCACGGTGCGGGTAGGTTTTTTTTCCATACTCTTTGGTTTTTTCGGTAAAGTCACGCAGGCAAAAAAGGAAATAAATAAATTAATCTCACGACGTTTCGGGCGCAACACAAGCGTCCTTCTTCAGGTGGGGACAACGTAGCGAAAGCACAAATGCTTAAGTGTGTCTCGGAGATGGCTGTGACGAGGGATTATATAGTCGCGGGGCCTGGAGGTTTTTTTTTTTCCCACTGGCAATTTACCGTGTCCAGCCGGAACCAAACCGTTATTACGCTTGGCCTCGCGAGACATTAGAATCTGACTCTGGGGGAGGGGGGCGGTGGGGTGGAGGTAACCAGGTTCCAGGGGCAAAGCTTGTAAATTTCGTCATACGTTGTACGTATATGTACGTATGTTGAACTTCTTTCGCACCGTGCGTAGCCAACCGTGCTCATCGGAGGTGTGGGGGGAAGGACAACAAACTTAGCCGCAAAAAGCGCTTCTAAAGAAATTAGTTTGTCAATCTGGATGATTTAAAAGTGCATTGCTGCAGTCGCTTCCTAATATCGGAACGAAGAGCGTTCCAGACGGCCGCACAAGTGCACCCGAAAGCGCTGCGTTGACACGAGACCCGACTCGCTCACGGTGCACGACAACGAGTGGCACGGCTCGGGTTCTTCAGTGGAAAAACAAAGCGGGCCTTCTCCTGAGCCATGTCTCGCTTGCTCAGTGCAGCTCCGGTGCCGTTTGTTCCTGCAGTGGATGATGTTATTGATTTTCACCTAGGTGTATTTTTTTTTGCCCTGTTTCTAATCTTGTATTTGTCCTTCGTGTTAGAAGGGTGTGATATATTCTTGTTTGTGACATTTGGTCGTATTTCCTGATCAATCCTCTAAGTGGGGTGCGTTCCCCTGAATTGTTTGGGCTAATGCCATTATTATGTCTGAATAAAATCAACTTGGGGAATTTGTTTTTTCTAAACAAACAAATCCAGAGGCAATTATCCTCCCAGCTGAACAGCGTGACCGTCTGGAAGATCAGTTTTTGTGTTCTATCGGGTACGAGCCAAATAAGTCACCTTGACAAGGGAGACTTCAGATTAAATATTAGAAGTGACACAACATGGGAGGGAAACAAAACTGATGTCAAATATTTTAAGTGAAAACAACGAATTTTAGAAAACCGGGGAAAACAAAATTGAAAAGGAAATCCAAGCTCCAGGACTCTTCCCAATATCAAATCTCTGTGCAAGGAGTGGGTTCACCGCGATTTTCAAGCTTGCGTTATACACTCATTGAATTGCGTTTGTAAGAATCGCGTTTTTTGTGCGTGTACAATTCACGTAATGTGTTTAATACGTGACCTCTGCAGCAACACACTCGTGGCAATCGCGTTCGCTGAAATTTAAAACAAATAAAATGAAAACGTGTTTTTGAATCAGATCACGATCGTGAATCGTGTCAAGTCATCAAATCGGTAAATTAATCGATAGAGCTTGAATCGTTTATATTTGTTTGTATGCTGAACGTCTTTCGCGCCGTACGTAGCCAAGTGTGTTGATCGGCTCGGCTTTGGCCACGTAACAATTTGACCAAATTTGTGACCTTTAAAAGCCCTCCTCGACCCTACACAGCCAACCAAACAAATTTTATTCTCATGCGTACAAGCGTTTAACAAATGCGCAAACATTTTTTTGTTCCCGCTCATCCATAACGGTGAGTTGAAGAACGATCTTCACAACCAAATCTGGCGACAAGACCTGACGCTTCGTTTGAAACTGCGTCATGTGTCAGCGGGACAAGCTCCGAAACATCAAGAGTCCACAGTCCAGAGTAACAGGGCAGAATGTGTTTGAGTATTGGGCTCTAAACCGTTAGCGGAGCAAGTTACAAAGTGTGTGGTGCGATATGGCGTGGAGTTGGCACAGAAGTGTGTTCAGGCATGGGTTTCCTCACTCGTGATGTCTAACCATCGCTGCTGTCTCTTCTCCTTGTGTTGTTGATCTATAGGCAAACAATGACATCCTGGCCTTCTTGTCTGGAATTCCCATCGCACGGAAGACTGAGTATCTGGACCTCAAAAATTCTGTAAGCAGCGCACTCCATTTTATTTATTCTCAATCCATCATTTGTCACACGTTTTAGCGAGATGAGAGCCCAATAGATATTTTTGTTTGTACAGATGCACCGAGGAATCGTTAGTTGGCTTTAAAAAAAAAAGAATTTAAAACTATTTTGTCAATTTTCATGCTGCTTTAACAAATTGCAAGTCCGTGTCGGTCATGGTGGTTGGTTGAGCACACTTCACCGTTCTGGTGAATGCTGGTTGGTGAAGATGGCGTGCACGAGACCAGTTCAGACACCACTTGCCACCGATGTTAGCCGTGGCCGGGAATCAATCTCAAGTCGCCGGGTTCATAACACAGTGCGTTAACCGCTGCACCACCACTCGGGTACAAATCATTGTCCCCGACTGGCAGGCCAAGTGCCGAGTCACCTTGGGCCACACAGGGACAGCTGCCACTGGGGGGGAAGGGGGCGGGTGGCTCACCATAATTGTCGAGATGATTTCTGTGATGCAAGTCGCGTCCAACGCGCTCTCCGAGACGCTCCGGTTTAAAAGAGCATGCCGTCAATAACGGAAACATTATCATTGTCATCGTTATAATGTGAAAAGTTATGCAAACTGGCTTCTGAGTCCAGCACCCGATGACCTGCGTTAGTGGCGATGTGTCGTGATCACTCGGCAACCGAGCTGCACTGCCTTGATCCCCCAACGACTTGCATCAGACTTGGCAGGCGCTCTGCATTTTTTTTGTTATTTCACGCACTGAGATCACTTTAGCACTTGGGTCACCCTCCTGTCTGCCGATGCAATATTTACGTTTGTATTGAACATGCACGCCCATCATGACAGTAACAAATAACAGCCTCCGTAGCCCGGCTGTAAAATGTGTTGGCATGATGCCCTATACGTCTGAAGGGTAAAGGAATTCTCAATAATAGTTGTAGTGGTAGTGGCAAATCCGTGCACGTTCAGCCCTCTCATCAATCCAGTGCCGGATGAGGGCCTCTCTCACGCTCTGCGGGGTCATGTTGGTTATTTTCTGGAACTTCAACCCTGGTCAGTGTGCGGGTTGGTGAATGTGCGGTAAAACGTCGCGTACAAGTACAACACAACAACGAACGTTGCTGCGCCGCCCGTCCTGCCCACCCGCCCGCCTGCAGTTGGACACCTATACCCACAAGCCCCGTGGCAACCCACAAGCCCCGTGGTGTGCTTCCATCCGAGCCTCGATCTATGCTCAACCCCAGCTTAGAATTTGGAGGTCTGACGAAGATCGCTCACATTCCGGGTGACTTGGCAATGGTTTGTTTAACTGTCTGGAAAAAAAGCTTTGCCGCACCGCGATGTTGTATTTGTTTTGTCAAGCCCTTTCTTAAAGCGGCGTTTTTGTTTTGTGCGGGGGTTCGCACGCTGTGACGTCTTTTAATATTGTGCTTTGTGTAGGTCGTGAATAGCCCGGGTGAAGGTTTATCTTCTCTCTCGATTTCGCTCGTAATTAATTTTCTTTGGTCAGTCAAGTTGGCTTCAGTTTGGCATGGAGGAGTGGGCCCTCTATTCAGAATAAGAATATTTATTTATACTGGAGGAATCTGATGAGCTAGAAAGCTCTTTTTCACAGATGTCCAGTATGGTCGGGTAAGAGCGTTACAACAACAAACAGTACAAAAGCATGATAGTGGTGCAATGTATAAGAAAGGTAAACGCATCACCCAAACACATACAAATAAATCGAAACCATCCCCATCCTACAAGGCAAAGCCCACTGAGGTATGAACTTATTTTTCAGAAACGACTTGGCCACAAATGATAGCTCAACAAAGTGGCCCATGATATGGACATTTGTAGCATCAAAATAATCCAAATAATCTTAATATTAGTGGAAAACATTCATCAAGCAGTGGATAGATAATGGCTGATGATGATGGCGATGGTGCATTTTTTTATCATTTTCTCAAGTAGAATACATATTTTGGAAGGATGTCTACATTTTACTTTGTCTTATAAATGTTCTTAAAATATTTTAATCTCATGATTGGCACTTGTTCAGACGAAACAAAAGCCATAATTGCAAACCCAGCGATTGTCACACAGCTGATATATTCTTAATTGCTGTGGTGATATGGCATTGTGTGCCACGGTACAGACTTAAGTACCTAATCCCTATTTTTGGGTCTTTGGGTAAAGCCACGTAGATAGATCAAAGAATACAAAATAATAATAAAAATAATAACAATATTACGACGTTTCGATCGCAACACAAGCAATCGTCATCAGGTGAGAAATATCGCGGGTGAGCTGCTGAGAATATACCTGATCCTTTTGCTTGTCGCAACTTCACGTGGAAAGGGTGGCTTGCGCTAAATGATATTCGCGCGCGGTGAGGGAATGAGATAAGCGGACAATACCTTTCATTCTTATATCTGTCCCTCCACGTAAAATAAAAAAAAACATGGGTGTTTTTTTCTAAAGACAACCCATCGGCCCACCACGGCCTTCTGGGAGTGCATCATTTCAGCAGCGTTGATTCACTCGGTAGCCAAGCCAGAACGTCACGCCATGTGCATTCCCCGTGCACCGCGTACGCTTGCGTACACACCGTGTACCGTGCTTGCGTATGCGGCGTGCACAGCGTGCATGCCGCGTACGCTTGCGTACACACCGTGCACCGTGCTTGCATATGCAGCGTGCACAGCGTGCGCTGTGTAACTTCAGCACGTGTCATTTTTGCAAGCAATTTCAATAAACCGTAAATAATCGATTCTCGCAACTTCATCAAAGTATCGCGTGCGTAATAATAATTGTTTTCAATCGATGAAACGTGCACTCTACACACTCCGTTGATTTTGAAAAACGTACATTAAGCCTTTAACTTGACTACGTCGCTCGATTTCTGAAACTGCCCGAGGTTGTTCCACGTTGTTTCCAGTTTTCTATTCTGTGCTGCGTTCCGTGTTGGATAAGCGACACTTTGCAACTCTCATTATATGAAAACACTTCCTTTGACGAGGTAGACAATTACATTTGTTATTTTTAAAAAAAAATCGCTCACCCAATTGAGATCCAATTAACGCGACTGCCATTCTGCGCCCGTGACGTGAAGTGGGTTAACATAGGTAGGAGGGGGCTGTACATTATTTAAGAAGAGGGTAACAATGATTCCCGTACAGCCCATCAATGCGGGACGGATCCCTGCAACTTAAGGGCACAACGACCTTTGATTTTTATTTCAATGCAAAGTGTAGCGGCAGTCTGACACAGGCTGCCACACAACGCGAGATGGAAGTGGAATCACGACTGGAACTCTTCAAGGGAGGCCTCACGAAATTCTCGAGTGCCGCGGTGGCGAGATATTAACTACATCGTCTGGTATACTGGAGGTTGTGGGTTCGATCCCGACCCTGACAATGGCTGTATATTTGGAGTCTGCGTGTCTCTCTCCCCGTGGTGGCGTGGATTTTTCTCTGGGACCTCCGGTTTTTCCCTCCACATTTACAATCAACATGCGTTTAGAGTATTTGGCTGCTATAAATTTTCATGTAATAAGCCACTTTGTTGAGCTATCATTTGTGGCCAGGTCGCTTCTAAAAAAGAGCTACATAGCTCAGTGGGCCTTACCTGGTAAAAAAAATTATAATCGATCTGTTACTCACAATCGAATGGAGCTGAATGGACTGAATGGGCCCCGTCTCGTTTGCAGCCTTGTTCTTACGTGTTTTTGAATGACAATAATTTTTATTTTTCTCATGCAAAATGGCCTGGCAGATATTTCTACACGTTGGCTATCGAGCTCTCAGTCGCGTTTTTGTGTTTTTTGTAAAAGAATCCTAATTTTTGACAAGGGGAGGGGCGTGCCACGGTGGTTAGCGCGCGCTGCGCTGTGGGACCGGGTGATCCCGAGTTTGATTCCCTCATCATCATACATCGCTCATGGTCGTCGGCATCCCCCTCACCAACCCTCACTGACCCACGTGGTGAAGTATGCTAAAACGACTCCCCCCCCCTTAACCAAGACGGCATGAGGTAACCTTCATCCAGCAGTGGATTGACGAAGGGCTGTATATTATTATAAAACATAAATGTATTTCCTCCTTTATCCAGTGGTGGATTGATCGTGGCTGATGATAATGGTGATGAAAGTTCTCGGCAAGAAATCCTATGTAATGCGTCTGGTGTTTTCCTTCCCTCATCTTAAATTAATTTCCTGAGGTGTTAATACACGCTAAATATTGTAAGGCTGAAGTTAATGTTATTTTACCTGTTTTAGCTTAAATTGTATGTATTAGCAAACTTAGGTGAAATGGGATTCTATTGGATGGTGTTAATGTCTCAAGATTATTGTGCTTGAACTTGTAAACCGATTCCTCAGCGCATGGTGATGTAACGCCATCTGCGAACAAATGTTTAATTTTTTAAAATTAGAATCCGCATCTTTATTTATCCTGGAGAAATCCGATGAGCCATGAAGCTCTTTTTCACAGATGTCCAGTAGGTTAACGAGTGATGTTTGAAATCACATTCTCTACATGACGACGTAAGTTGAACTTCTTTCGCACCGCCGCACGTAGCCGACCGTGCTAAACAATGAGAACTACGAACCAAGGGAGAGAAACCTTTCTCAATTCAAGTGGGCCATGTTTTGATGCGTCGTCTTCTGAGGCCCCCAAACGGTTAATTATCCCACGGGTTCAGCTTGTCAGTTTGACCTTTTAAAAGTTCAACGTCAGCCCGTCGCTGCTGCTCGTATTGATGTGGTCCTTTTTATCAATTGACAATTTTTTAATCGCCCGTTCCTGGGCTCGTTTCAATCAGGCGCTGTGCAGCGTGTAACAGATACGGCGCACTTATTTATTAATTAATCGCCGTAAATTCTATTGAATTATTCCAGGAGCATAGCGATACTCTCCCTTCCCGGGGATTTTGAGTGGCGACATTATAAAAGGCGGATTCACTGTGCGTGGTCAGTGAAATTACCATGTTGATTGCGGTCGATGAGTAACGTGTGCACATCGGTTAGCACGGTTGGCTACGTACGGTGCAAAAGAAGTTCAACACACATACACGCATGCGTACGTACAGAAGGCCGTCTCGCGTAGGCCAATTAGTTTCAAAGACAACGCGTATATAATTATCAGAGCATGTTTGTTTGCATGTTTTGCCACAAGTGCGTGCGGTTAATGCAGACTTAATTCCTTGCAGTAGGTGTCTATTTGGTGTTTGAACATCTCAACACCTCTTTTATTTCCAGAAAGATTAACGCCTATTATTATTTTTTGTATTATCTTGATACTTGGAAAAAAGGTCCGAAAGATATCCATATATACGTGAGAATACATGCATATTCAATAGTGTGTGAATATTCATGAGCGTACAGCATTATACGATAACGAAATATCGTGAAGCATGTGATGTTCGCACGGAATCGATTTTCCTCGTGACGACGATGATGCCGGTCTTCTGTCCGAGCTGGATTTTTTTCTCTCCATGTTCTTGTGGTATAATGTTTCTGAAGCGTTAATAGGACACTTTGCAGTTTTGGTATGTTTTGAAACAGAAGAATAACTTAATTGATATGATAATCGTGGCCTTCATGAAGCCGTTTTTTTTCATGGTGAGTGAATCGTACAATTTCGTTTTAAAATGGTGCACTTGGGTGGCACACGGGTCTCGGTAATACACGAAGAGGCTGGAGGGACGGTCATTAATTGTAGGCAGCTGAAACCTTGCCACTGTTGCAGAGTAGCCCCCCCCCCCCCCCCCTGTAGGTTCTCCTCTCCATGTCATTGCATGGCAGTGGCGGCAGGAACTAGACATGGCAGCGATAGAAACTAATGGACCAGAAGCGTCAAATTAAGTGAGGGCAGTATGAAACAGCAGACTGTTCCATGAGGCTCCAGGATAGGCACCTGTCTGCAGGCATTGTCGTGCTGTTTGCAAGCTGCCTTGCTTCTCGGTGTTCAGGAGTTGCATTAGCTGTAGGGGCAGACATTGCAGCACATGCAGCGTGCCGTGTTGCTTCTTGGTGAGTTTAATTAGCTGTAGGTGCAGGCATTGCGGCACTTGTAGAAATGGCATCAATTAGCGTTATCGGCTTTGGTGAAGATAAGTGCAGTTTTTCCGTGATGTGTGTAGGTAAAAGTCCGTAAGAAGGAATTGTAAATAGCGAGTGTGAGAGTGAATCACCGTGTAGGGAATGTTCATTAAATATTTTATAGGTGAATTTGTAAGCGTTGTTGGCACGTGAAAACGAAGCCACACAGGAGTGAAGCATAAGGCTGGAAGTTATTGGAGGGTGTTATTGTTTGTCGTGATTGAAGCAATTATCAAGAGTGTGTGAGCGGTGGTGTGTGCACATCTATAATTACGTGAACGTGAGCGTGTGTACATGTGCATGCGTTTTTTCTGCTTACCAGGCGATGTAGACTTGACGTGTATGTATAACATGTAGGCTTTCGCGACCAATATTAATCATAATATAACCCAAATACCTTTATCATGAATGTGCTCAAATTGTTAATGTTGTGGATTTACTCTCCAACACACCGGTGGTCTCAAGTAGTATACTACGCTATACACTACACTTTACATTATACTAGTAACTAATTGGCGTGTTGTTTACGTGACAAACCTCACTGGCTGTGGAGGGTGACGACACATTTATACTTACGCGATCTACTCCAAACACCTTTATTGTGAATCGATGTACGTAGTCGTAGCTTTTGCGTAGCGTCTGTGTTTTGTAGAAGGAGGTAGGTGGTGCTGGTACGTAGATGTTTTATAAGAGTAGATGTATTGTGTGAATATTGCAGTGCGTGTTGGAGGTGAGCTGTGCACGTGCAGGAATCGCAGTAAACGGCGGTAGTGGGTGAATTTGGCTGGATAAACGCGGGCCTGATAATAGCGGAGGATAATGTGCAGCGGCGTGGGGGAGGGGGGGTAGGTGTAGTGTGCAGGTGTTACAGGTGTTGCAGGTGAGCCGGGAAGGTAAAACACACTCATCCGTGAGTATGCACGGAAACTTTGGGGTGTGTAGGATTCATGGTTTTGGCACAATTTGGTTCACACACACACACACGCAAAGTCTGCGTTATAAAGATTGCTGAAAATCGTTTTTGTTCTTCCAGAATGTCATGAGCATGTACAAGGACGTGTGCTACTACATGCACTACGCGCTGGCTGCGTATGGGTGGCCCATGTACCTCATCAGGAAGCCGGCCTGCGGACTCTGCAAGCTCATGGCCAACTTTTCGTGAGTACTGCGCTTCGCTGGCGCCAGCGTTGGCCCCTTGCTGTGCTCTCGCGTTGCACCGAAGGCTCATGGTAGAACCCGGCGTAGTGGCGTCACTCAAAATCCGCTTCGGGACACCAAAGGGGTCTCGAACTGTTGCAGCAGTCGGGGAGCACGGGTGGTGGGCAGGTAGGGCACGTAGGCACGGGTGGTGGGCAGGGGGGGCACGGAGACACGGCAGAGGTCGCAACCGGGTACGCGATACCCATACCCTACCCGATACCCGGCTACCCGTACCCGGCCGGGTATGGGTACGGGTAGCCGTTTGCGACCCTGGTGCGGCCGGGTACGGGTACGGGTAGGCCGTGAGTCACTGGTGAGTAACTGTTTGTCACTCATTTCGGGTAGGGTACGGGTACCCATTTGCGACCCTGGTGCGGCCGGGTACGGGTAAGGAATCAAAACCCGTTTGCGACCTCTGAGACACGGGTGGTGGGCAGGGGGGGCACGTAGGCACAGGTGGTGGGCAGGTGGTGCATCTCAGTCAGTCATCCCAAAACACTCGGCTCTGTCCCCGTGACCTTTCCGCTGCCGGCAGTGGCGAGCCTTCAACACTTCACGCGGCCTCAAAGCGCCTCCTACCCTGACGCAAGCGCCGCGGTGACATTGCCTCCGCTCGGTGGCGAAGGACAGCAGCGGCGGCAAGCTGTTGTTGTTGTTGTCGCTGCTGCTGCGCCGTGTGAACCGCGTCAGGTGCTGCTGCCTGGGCTACTGCGTGCGGAGGCACCGATTCTCTCCCAGCCTCACGGTGCAGGACGACAACTGCTGCCAGTGCAACGTGGCCGCGATCCGCCGCCACTTCCTGGATGAGGGCCTCTCGGGGGTGGAGATCGTCTTCGCCTCCATCCACGACGCGGTGAGAGCGCCGCGGCGGCGCCGGTCGCACGGCCCGTGCGCGAGCCTCGTACGCACGCGTGTAGAACTTTTTTTGCACCGCATGAAGACAAACACGCTAATCGGAGGTGTGCGGGGGGGTGGGGGGAAGGAAGACAAACTGATCGCTAAAAGCAGTTTGAAAGAAATAAATTTTCAATCTAGATTTTAAAAAGCATAGCTCTAGCGGGCTTGCTAATATCGCAAGGAAGAGCGTTCCAGACGGCCGCAGAAGCGGTCCGGTAGTCTAAGATCAGCATGCAATTAGCTTTGCCTTTTATTTGGCTATGTTGAAGTGCAACATTTGCATATTTCATCCACAGATTTTATCTACATATGTGAAGTTGAACGTGTTATTTTCACGTCTTTTCTATTGCGAGTTTTAACAAATGCATTGTATTATAGTGTTTGTATGTACGTATGTATGTATGTTGAACTTCTTTGGCACCATACGTAGCCAACCGCGCTAATCGGAGGTGTGGGGGGGAAGGATTACAAATTAAACACAAAAAATCAGCTCGAAAGAAATTAGTTTTCCATGACATTTAAACGTGCATAGCTTCCTAATATCGGAAGGAAGAGCGTTCCAAACGGCCGCAGAAGCGCATCTGAAAGCACAGCGCGATGCGGTAACCGTCTTTGCAGAGATGTATATTGAACTTCTTTCGCACTGTACGTAGCCAACCGCACTAATCTGATCCTCGCCCGCACGGATGTGTTTAACGCGAGTTGACACGGCGCACTCTTGCCGACGAGGCTATCGTACCGTGGCTCTTTGAGTTCTTCACCGGGTGAAACACGCCAGTGTGAATCTGTTGCTCTATCGTTACTCTCTCTGGACAATGGGATATCGTCGGTGGACGGGTACACGATGCTGTTGGGCGTCATCTCTCGCTTGACAAGAGTGGCTCGCGTGGAAGCTGCCATTATCCACTCCAGAAAATAAGCCAAAGCTGAGGTCGAATCATTTCATTCGTCAGTCTGTCTGACTTGGCGTCACGAAGATGAGTCGGTATGAATACAATTTCAGCGCAAAGTTTTTTGTTGCTTTTTTGGGACCTGCCCTGTAGAATTCCGGCCTAAATTGATCGAAGGGTCGACAAAAACCTG
Source organism: Lethenteron reissneri (assembly GCF_015708825.2). Classification (NCBI taxonomy): domain Eukaryota; kingdom Metazoa; phylum Chordata; class Hyperoartia; order Petromyzontiformes; family Petromyzontidae; genus Lethenteron; species Lethenteron reissneri. Next base: position 7,803,851 of record NC_083780.1, read on the forward strand.
GTGATAAATAAAAAATAAAAGGAACCTAACGCTGAAATGGGCTTAGCCACTGCCCAAGGCGTTGCGTGCCGTGCGTGCGTTGCATCCCCGGACGCCGTCTCGCGTCTTCGTGCGTCTTCGCGCGTCACGCGCCCCGTCCGACGTCACCTCGTTGCGCCGGCTCGGACGTTATCGTTATTGGCCGCTTGATCGTAAGCGCTCCCGAGGTCAAACACACTTCTTGGAATTCGTGCAATCAGCGTGGTTCACCTTCATCGTCGCTCGTTTCAAACGGCTTTCAGCCAGGCCAGTGCACCACGTTGTCATTCGTTTTTCACGGGCTTGCCATTCGTGGCACGACAGTGGGTATTTGTGAGGGTGTCTGAAATCTGTTGATTTGTTTCCACTGCACCCGTTGTTAATCATTTGAAAGCAATTCTGATTTCAGCCACGTAAGGGAGGTCTGAGTGCCACGAATTTCCATTCACACTGCACCTCGTCCAGAGCAACCGCCAAGCGCGTATTGCCACTCGGTACAAAGAGAAGCAGCAGGTTACCCCTCCGCCTTAAGATCTTGGATTATATAATAAATAATGAAACCCAGAGACACTGTGGGGTGGAGGATAACGGGGTAGGTAAATACAGGAGGGATTAATGGTTATTTTTAGACGTACAGGCTCGTTGAGCTATGACAGCTGAAGCACTGGTCTTCTTCACTTAATATTGATTGCGCGTCCTGTGTTTATATATATGTAGTGACATAGGCCGTCACTACTGTGTCGGCCCGTACGAGGGCTGGGGGCCCCAAAGGGGTGCCTGGGGGGTCACGTGGTGGAGGGACCCAGACCTTCCCAGAGGTGGGGGAAGGGAGGCGTGGCCTGGGAAGGGAGGCGTGGCCTGGGAAGGGGATATAAGCGGGGTGTGGATGCAGAGCGGGGCTGTTGAACTCCGAAGTGAGGACGACATCATCGGTCCTCAAGTCCCGGGTCGTCGTCCTGGACCAGGCAGCCCGTCGCCTGCCTGGTCCCCTCTGTGTCGTGTTCCAGAGTGTTAGTGAGTTGAGGAAGGTGGTCACCACCTCATGTACAGTGTTATATTACTTACCGTTTAATAAATAGTGTTGCCTCCAAGCTGTGTGTGTGTGTGTGCACCTAATTCGAACCCACTACATATATATATACACTGAGTTGTCAAATGGCTGGTCTGCGCTGTCCCATAAACCACGCTCGCTCTATGCTTGGCTTCAGCAATTACAGCGTGCAGCTTGTGAATACGCGTGTTCCTGTGATTTGGTTGAAATGGGAAATGCAAATCTGTCCGACGAACCAAATCGTACTTGCGCCTTTAGAGCACGGGTGGAATTTAGGATTTTCTGTTCGTAAACGGAGCAGATCGATGAACTCGTTGTCCAAAAATGGGTTTTTTTATGACGGAATAATCGTGGTAGTATTTTTCTTTCAAAGGAATTTACTTCAAATTGAATCTCTCAAATTTGACTCGTTATTTTCCAAAGAGCGTTTTGCACGTCGGAGAAGAGCTGAGTGCCCGGAGAAAACGCACGCACGCACAAGGAGATCACACCTCTTTTTGTTTTCTTTCAAGTTTATTTTGAACCGCAGAGCCGTTATTAATCTTTTTTTTTTTTGCAGCTGAAAGTTGGTTTCGCGGCCTAGAAAAATCCGAAACCCACTTCAACAAATTCCGCGCTCGGCTTCTTGCTGGGAATTTGATCCCTTTACCATTCCGAGCGGTAGTGTAGCGGTTAGCGCTGCGCTGCGCTACGAACCTGGCGACCCAAGTTCGATTCTCACTCACGGTACCCAGTGACGATTATCTGAACCGGTCCTGGGCCTCGCCTAGGAAATGAGTACCTGGTGCGCCACTGGGGAGACAAAGGCGGCCGAGCGTGGTGCTGGCTACCCACCCCCTCGTGTGCTGTGCCGGCCTTCATAGGTGCTCGCTAATAGCACTTGCCCCACTATAGTCTGAATGAAAACGTTATAGAAAGTGACCCCCCCCCCCAGATGTGGGGGTAAAAAGTTGATTCAACAAGTTTCCAAAAATTGTCGACCATCCCCCAAAAAAGACATTTCTACCGACACACCCTACATACAATAGTCATAGTATCTGCAGACGTTGGGGGGGGGAGAATAGTGCATCAGTGGGGGCGACAGGCGAAGCACGAAGCGCCGAGAAGCCCCCCGCGGGAGCGATAACAAGGCGGCCGTAGGCCACCGAAACTCGAGCGTGTTTCTCAATGTGGAGGGTGAAAAAGCAGAGGACCTGGAGAAGAATCAACAGGTAGAACATGCATATACAGCAGGCGTCAGGGTCGGGAATCGAGCTGACGACCTCCCGTATACCAGGCGAGGGAGATAACATCTCCAAGCCACCGCGGCGCCCCACCCTGGTGGAGAGAGAGGTAGAGGCAAGGACCGTGTTTGATCACAGTTGCTTATTTAAACACGGTGTTGTAAAAAGCTCATGCATTGAGTTGCACAAATGCGTGTGTGTTGCACAGTCGCATCCCCGCTGCACGATCAAAATCGTGAAATTCAACTTCAAGCCAAGCAGACTTGAGCCAGATTAGCACTCGGATGGAAGGCTGCTCAGTAATCTACCCGGCGTTGTAGGTTTCGAAACGTGAGGTGGCCCACTTGACGGCAGTCCTGCAATGACTTCTGGGATCGTGCGTGCGGTCGTAGATTCCCTCTCCGCGTGCTCTCTCCCTCGGTTTCGCTGCCCGCGCGCGGCCCGGTGACCGATGAGTGCATTCCGTCAGACACCAATGCCCGTTGCAGGGCCCTCCCGAGTACGAGTCGCAAGGCTAGGCGAGGGTCTCTTCAGTGCCGGATTAAGCTAGTGCGCGGGACCTGTAGCATATGTTATAAAGGGGCCCAAATAAAAAAAAAACGTAAATATGAAAACACATCATTTTTTTTACTTGCGTAGTAAAGTAATTTTATGTTTTCATTTTCTATACAGCCAGATGATACGACAAATCGCTAACCTTAAACACCCAGTCGTTCGTAAGAGTCGAAGGCGGTACAGTACTATAGTAATAGAGCAAGTGCAGAATCACTGAACCGGAATTGATAGCTTGAAAGCATTTAGCGCGGGGCCCTTGAAAGTGCGAGGGGACCCGTAGCATATGGTGTTACTTTTGCTACTAGGGTAATCCGGCACTGGGTCTCCCGTGTCAAAAAAGAAAGGGACGTTGCTATCGCTCGTGAAGGTGCACTCGGCGGTTGTCTTATTTGAGGGAGTTAAAGTACGTTGTTTTTTGCACGTCGGATGCGCGCGCACTTAGAACCGCACGGGAAATCGGATCGATGAGAGAGGGGAGATGGGGAGGGGGGCGCGCGGAGGGAAAACGATCGGAGAGAACTTGCCAGCGGCGGCCCTTGCGTTTCGGGACACGTTGGTTTCTCAAGGAGGCGCGAGAGATCATTCACAGAGTTATAGAGGTGTTGTGTAAGGCCCTTTGCCAGTGACAAGTGAAAAGATGGGCAAAACGAGAGCGTAGGACCGAAATAGTCTTTTGTTCTGTGGGAGACGGAGCCTTTTGGCAAACAGAATCCGCGATGGTGGCATTCCCTTCCTCCTCACTCCACTTTTTTAAAATGGCATCTTAGAACTCCCGTGGTTTTTTTTTTGTTACTACATGGAGGCTTTCTCCGTAACTTAAGCTTCATGTAAAGCGCTTTGAGGCCCTGCGCGAATTGCGCTGTAGAAAATCGAGTTGATGATAATTATCAAAATATTCTCAAGAGATGGCCCTGGAGTGCCATCCAATTGGAGGTGCTTTCCGTCAGCGTTGCTGCGCGCAAGCGATTGCAAGCCTGCGCCTTTACGTCTGCTGGGCCAATTGAATGCAACACGTGAGTTGGTTACAACAAAAATGTATTCAAGGTTACTCACAATCAGTTTAACACGTAGGCTTTCGCGACCAATATTATTCATAATCAACGTTTTTGGGTTTAGATCGCGTTATTTATAAATGTGTCGTAACCCTCGACCACCCGACACGGCCAATCAGTAAAAAAAGTGTCACGTTGACAAAAGACAAATAGTTCACTGCTTTAGCCCACCGGTGTGTTGAAGCGTGAAACCACAACATTTACAATTTGAGTACGACGTTTCGCTGGAAATTGCATCCAGCATCATTGGGCAATTCGCCACATTTATAAATAACGTTACTCACCATGGTGGTGAGATGTTAACTATCTCACCTCATATACAGGAAGTCGTGGAGTTCCATCCAGACCCTGACGCCTGCTGTATATTTGGAGTTTGCGTGTCGTCTCTGTCTCTCCCCGTGGTCGCGTGGATTTTTCTGCGGGTTTTCTGGTTTTTCCCTCCACATTTAGCTTCAACATCACGCGTTTAGAGTTATTTGGCTGCTATAAATTTCTACGCGATAAGCCACTTCGTTGAGCCATCAATTGTGAGACCCAGGTCGCTTCTCAAAAAGGAGCTATGGAGCTCCGTGGGCCTTTCCTGGAAAAAGAAAACAAATAGTTTAGAGATTAGTTTTAATAGTTTAAGGAATAGACATACCAGACGATGTGCAGCACATGTACGCAGCTCCTTCCTCGACGGCTCCAGCCAATCATAGCATAAGACAAAAAAATACAAGTCTACAGCTACAAAGGACTTGCATTTTACATGAAAACGGGTTTTTTAATGTAATTAAAATTTTACATGAACATTTAAACAGCAGAAATTGGAACCCTCATCTCCGAAATTGGCTTTCAAGGTGAACGGCATAATGCCTATTTAAATCAGTGCTGCTATCGCGTGTGGTTTTAACTAATTCATGATTATGTACTCGGCCACAATGCACGGGCTTGCACTTTGACGCGTGCGCGCGCGTGTGTGTGCGCGTGTGTCTAATTCGGCGGGGAGCGGTCGTGCAGCGGTTATCAGCGGCCACACGGGTTCAATTCCCGCTCACGGCGCGCGCCGGTGACGATTATCTGAACCGGTCAATGGCTTCCCCGACGTTGACTCGGCCTCAAATGGGTAACCGGTGCGGTGCGTAAACATCGCGGCGAGGGAGACAAAGGCGACCGGGCGTGTTGCTGGCCACCCCCACCCCCTTTGTGTTCTGTGCCAGCCTTAATAGGTGCAACTCGCTGAGAGCACTTGCCTCCAACAGTCTGTTAAGGATACACGGGGGATCTTTGTCTAATTAGGGAGCCGCGTGCAAAGCGCGCCGTGTTTCTGGGTGACGAGCAGAGACACGTAGGGGAGCGTGATGGGGCACAGCGGGGGAGCAATGGTGCAGTGGTTAACGCACGGCACCACGAACCCGGCGTGCCCGAGCTTGACTCCCGCTCACAGCCAACTTCGGTGACGAATATCTGGGCCTCCCCGAGGTCGACTCGACCTGAAACGGGTGCCTGGTGCGATGTATCAACATCAGGGCTCGCGACCGGCTGGGCATGGTGCTGGCCATGCCGCGCATCTGTGCGCCGTTTCCCGCTTTAACAGGTTGCTCGCTGACGCCACTCGTCCCAGCTGGTCTGCTCGGGGCTATGCGTGGCGGCTCTCTCCATTTGTATTTAGCGGAACACGGTGCCCGTTCGTCATCGGAGGCGAGGAGATGTCTTTTTAAATCCTTTATATTAAGTTCACTTGCTTGCTTGCTTGCGCGCTTACGACCGTGCAAATCTTTCGGTCGTTTTTTAACCCACTTCCCGTGATCCAATCGAGCTGACATTTTGCACACAGACTCGTTGTGCGTGACAATTTATTTTCGTGAAAATGTTTTTCCAAAATTTTACACTTTTTAGGAAAAAATCAATTATATTTAATTACCAATTCCTTAATAGTGGCAGGCAATCATCTGACCCCTAGGTGGCAGCCATCTCAAGCCAGAGGACGAGAGGACTCTAGCCGCTACGCATATAAAGGATTTATAGTGAAAAACTTTGTTTTTACGGGTTAATTTTTTGGCAAACCCAAATATAAACATTTCCAAAGGTGCGCTGCTGCTGCTACAACCTGCTGTGTCACAGCCAGAGGTTAATGGTGCCATGTCATTATTTTTCTGTTAGAAACTACTGCGCTGTAATGCGAGCTTTTCATCACCGCTGTCGCTCTCGCCCCCCTACGCGACTAAATGATTGTCCCGGGGGGGGGGGGGGGGGGAGGTTCACTCGCCGTTGTTATCCAGCCCGTGGACATGCAATGTCGTCGCCCCGTGTGTGTACAGCCAACTGCACGCGGTATCACGGTTGTTCAAAAGAGACAAATGAACGTGACGATTTCCCCCCCCCCCCCCCATCTTTCTGAAAAACACATGGACCCATTTAAGCCGGCGCATGCACGCGCACACACACGCACGGCGACTGAGACTTAACACTTAGCGTTCAGCCGTGAGAGTCTTAAGACTACCGCGGCACGGGGGAACCGAGCTTGAAGCGCGGACTGGATGTTGCTATCTTTGAGGTCGCGATGGAATAAAGATGAGATCTAGAAACCGAGCTTGAAGAGTGCACTGGATGTTGTTATCTTTGAGGTCGCGATGGAATAAAAGATGAGATCGGGAAAACCGAGTTTGAAGCGCGGACTAGATATTGTTATCTTTCAGGTCGCGATGGAATAAAGATGAGACCGGGGGGGGGAAATCTTGAGCAACCAAATGGAAGAATAGAATTGGGAAATGGGGATGTGAGAGAGACAAATCGTCAATCTCCTTTCTTTAGCCATGTGAGAGCCCACTGCCTGTGGGTGTGTGTGTGTGTACGTTGAGCTTCTTTCGCGCCGTACGTAGCCGACCGTGGCACTCGTGTTGTCTTGCAATTGGTGCCGTTCAACCAGTTGTGAACCCATTCAGATCTGTCATTGCTTGTGATTGATGACCTTTGTTTAGGTCCACCGAGACTCTTGGTCCATTCCATACAATGCATCGTTTAATGTCCTCTGCGTAATCTCTCTCTCGAGAGAGCGGCTTTTCAAGTGATTGGTGTGGTTTTTCTTTTTAGCCAGGTGATAGTCAAGAGTGATTGGCCTTTTTAGGTGCAATGAACAGGCAAGTAGTGTGCATGTTTAATTTGCGGTAAATTTTAAAAGTAAAACATTTGGCTGCGGTACGTGAATATTTTGTGCGTGCCAAACCTACCCGTTGCAGGGCTGGGTGAGCAGATTGCGAGTTCGATTTTAGCATGACGGCAGGAAATCGTCGGGGCAAATGTATGTTCGTATAACACGTGGGCTTTCGTGACCAGTATTATCCGCAATGATTGGGATCCTATGATGGAATGCACATTATAAATCCGGAGTATTTATTCATTATTATTATGAAGGTTTTTTTTGGACATCACCTTTAGAACGCGTCAGGAGCAGTGGAGTTGTAGCGCCGTGTTTGTCGATGGGGCATTGCGTCGTTATACGTTGAATGGTCCGTTCTGGATGACCACAGCGGCACACTACTTCTGGAGAGATGTTTTATTTTCCATTTGTGCATCAGGTATCCGCATCTGCCATGGATTGTGTGGATGCAGTTTAAGCCGCATCTTGTGACGTTGATGATTAAAGTGACAATGATTGATGGCCATGATGATGATGATGAAAAAGGCGCCGGAGTTCAGGGAATCGAACTCAGGGGGCTGCCTGATATTGATGATTAAAGTGACGATAATTGATGATGATAGTGATGAAAAACGGGCCCGAGTCGGCGAATCGAACTCAGAGGGGGGGCGGGGGGGGAGCCCCCTTCTCTGCGGCGAAGACCCCGGGGGCTATTGCCACAGCTGCCCGTCCCCTGATGCTGGATGCCCCTTTCGGTCCCGCGCGTGTTTCTTTGTGGCGGCCGCAGGTCTACGAGACGCCCTTCTACGTGGCCGTGGATCACGACAAGAAGCGCGTTGTCGTGAGCGTGCGGGGGACGCTCTCGCTCAAGGTGCGCCTCCGGTGACGAACAATTCGCTTGCGCGCGTACACGCGCGCGTCAAAATGACCGCCCTCACGGTTCTCATCTCCCTCGGTGTCGTACGTTGAACTGCTCTCGCACCGTACGTAGCCATCTGTGCTCATCGGAAGGTGCGTGGAAGGACAACAAACTAACCACACAACTTAAAAAGATAATTCCGCCATCGCCGTGAAACGGTTTGCGTGGTGAGGCATTCTCTATCGCGACCGCGTGGCTGTCGCTGAGGCCAGGTGGGCGCTGCGGCGCGTCACACGCAGTGTCACCGGGGCACACGAGGCTTGAACCTGCCGTCGTTCCCGTAAATAGACGGCGTCTCTCCCGTCGAAACGCAATGGACACCATGCACTGGCGGCGGAGTGGACGGTGCAAACGACGTGTCGATGCTAAGGGAGAATGATTCTGACCCTTAACAGCACGCGCTCGTATCGGTGTGTTACCCTTCGGTACATCTTCTTGGTTCTTTTGGTAAAGTCACGTAGAAGGGAAGTAATAAAATAATAAAAATAAAACATAATAAAATAATTCTCACGACGTTTCGGCCACAACGCAAGCAGCCGTCCTCAGGTGAAGAACATGTCTGTCTAAGACTCTGTCTAAGACTTTGTCGACAGACATGTTCTTCACCTGAGGACGGCTGCTTGCGTTGTGGCCGAAACGTCGTGAGAATTATTTTATTATGTTTTATTTTTATTATTTTATTACTTCCCTTCTACGTGACTTTACCGAAAGAACCAAGAAGATGAACCCCTGCAGTCACGAAAGCTTTAAATCGAAACCCTTCGGTACGTTAGATCGAAGCGGAACAGTAGGTGATTCGATTGCTTGAGCATGACAAAGACACTTGGGTTGAATATTTCAAATTGGCCGTGATGTCAATCGGTGCATGCTCATGTACGGCTCGTTTGTCAATCCGCTGCTGGATGAGGGCCCCCTCCCTCCAACGCCGTGCAGGCCATGGGGGTGGGTTTACTTGACTATGCTTCACCGTGCTGCTCACTGTGGTGTTTGCTGAAGGTTGGGAGCATAGAAGTACTGTACAACAGTGGATATTGCTTCACGGAAGTCTCTTGCCCACCGTACAATTAATCATTGTTGTTTTTTAATGCTATATGCTGTCGTATTGTTCTATTTTTAATATATATTTTACAAAAATCAAGCTGTATATTTATTATCCACTACCCGGTCTCCACCTCCACAGCGCGACGCGTGGCTGTGTGCTTTGCCTCCTTCAGGATGCTCTCACGGACCTGACAGGCGACGCTGAACCCTTGCCGGTGGAAGGACATCCTGGCACGTGGCTCGGGCACAAGGTAGAGGGAGCTTTGCTGTTCATATCCAGTGCATCCCACGACAGGGTGAATTCTTCAGAGGGTGGCGGCAGCTTTTTTTTATTTTTACCAGGTAAGCCCCACCAAGATATTTAGCTCTGTTTTTCATTGAGCTATCATTTGTGGGCCACAAATGATAGCTCAACGAAGCGTGTGGACAATTATAGCAGCCATGCTGATTCTAAATGTGGAGGGAAAAAACCAGAGGACCCGGAGAAAAATCCACGTGACCATGGGGAGAACATGCAAATTCCAAATATTATACAGGTGTCAGAGTCTGGATCAAACCCACAACCTCCTGTATACCAGGCGATGGAGTTAACATCTCACCAATGTGCCGCCCCAGGCCTTTCTCACAGCGAGAATGGCCTGGGTCAGGGGTGGGCAACCAAAATAACAAGGAGAGACATTTTTTTCGAATTCGGTAAATAAAACGCTCAATATTTCAAGAGCCGCAATGCCATGTGAGTGCGAGATGGCGATCCTGAATAAATAACGTCACGAAGCAGTCGTTCAAGATATGTGGATAACGCTTTGGTTGTCTGGCCACATGGTAAAGATACACTTAATGCATTTCTAGATAATGTCAATTCGCAAAACCCAGCCATCCAGTTTACCATGGAAATGGAGGTGAATTACTGGATATTTTGCTCGGATGTGGCCAAAATGGTAAAATAACACACGGCGTTTACCGAAAGGAAATGCACACTGATGCCTATCGGAATGCAGATTCCCATCATCACCCTGCACAGAAATCCTCTCTCATCAAGACACTCATGCATCGGGCTAAAACAGTGTCAGATGGTGAACGTCTGAGGACGGATGGGTCCAGAGATCAGAGAGAGGTGGATTGCGTCACTATTCTGGCAAATCACCCGATGATGCTGGATGTATTTACCAGCGAAACATCGTACTCAAATTGAAAATGTCATGGATTTACTCTCCAACACACCATTTTATTAATTTACAAGTAATTGCAATTTTTACAAAAACTTCCCACGAAATGTCAACTGTTGTACGAATTCTTTACATTTATTCCAAATTTTTATAGTAACCCTCGGTTTTCTGAGAAAAAAATATGAGCCGCTGTTTTGTATCGGTGCAATGTGCTGCTGCGGCTTGCAACTTTGGGAGCCCGTAGGTTCACGCCGGCAAAGCTGGCCGTGTGGGTGAGATACCCACCGAGGGTTGTCGGGGTGCTGAGCCCACCACGGACACGACCTGGGGCCCGTGAGGCTCCAAATCCCAAAGAACCACGTTCTCAAGCAAACGTGCATGTGTCTGTGTGTGCGTGTGTGTGTGGGCTCAGCCTGGTCACAAGTGACTGCATCGAAATAAAACCCAGACTGGATAACTTCGCCAGGTGTGAACGATTGGGGGGAGCGGTAGTGAAGTGGTTAGCATGCTGCGCTATGATACTCGGAGACTCAAGTTCGATTCCCGCTCATGGCCAACGCCAGCGACGATTATCTGAGCCGGTCCTGGACCTCCCCTAGGTCAACAAAGGCGGCCGGACGTGGTGCTGGCCACCCACCCCCCCTCGTGTGCCGTGCCGGCCTCCATAGGTGCTCGCCAACAGCACTTGCCCCAACATTCTGTTACAGGCTGTACAGGGGGATATTTGTCTTTGGGCTCAGCCTGGTCACAAATGACCGCATCGAAATGAAACGCAGACTGGATTACTTCGCCAGGTGTGAGCCGGTTGCTGGTCACACGATCGAGGTGCGTTGAGCGATAAAAGCCGGTTGAATCGGTGGAACAAAAACAGTCTTGTCAATGCGCCGCCCCGTTGCACAAGTTCGAATGCAGGGCTTTACGCCGCGCCGCTGTGCTCTTAAGTCTGCGCCCGTGTTGCTGTGGCGAAGGAAGGCAGCACCGGCGTGTGATCCCGTACCTCATGCATTGCCTGTGTTGTGTCGCCTGTCGCTCTTCAGGGAATGGTTTTCTCTGCCAAGTACGTTAAGAAGAAGCTTGAAGAGGAGATGATTCTATCCCAGGCCTTCGGACGAGACCTGGTCAGTGCAGGTTCTTGCGCTCGAAAGTGTTTTGTTCAACGCGTTGCACCGCCACGTCTCAATTTGCTTCAGCAAGAGCTAACACGGCCATGAACAGTAGTTTCATCGATTTCAAACGAAACAAAACTATTTTTTTTTTTACCAGGTAAGCAATTGGATAGCCCCGCTGAAACTGAGTGACCGAACGATGAACACATGGATAGATCGTGTTGACTGCTGGGGATCAAACCCCCGGGTTTTCCCTCCACATGTAGCATCAACGCACGTTTCAAGTGTCTGGCTGATAACAATTTCCCCGTGATGCTAAGCCACTTCGTTGGGCCACAATTTGCGGCCAGGCCGCTTCTGATAAAATAGAGCTACACAGCTCGGCAGGCTATATAGCGTACCTGGTGTGTAAAAAAAAAAACGAGTTAAAAAAATTTACGAGTTTTAAAATAAGTGGCCCTGGGGTAGGCCACGGTCTACCCCAGGGGGATGACGCCCGCCGGCGGTGACGAACGACGGCGTGGGTCGCCACGGGGAGGGAACGTGCAAGAGGAGGGGGGGGGACGGCCACTCTGGAGAGTGATGACGTCGGCTCGTTTGAGCAGGAGCCACACGGGTGGATCCGTTGCACCGCGTGGCGCGTGTGAGAGTTTGGCGAGGGCTATGGTCGTGGGCGGGGGGAGTCTCTCACGATCTCACCAAAACAAACCCAATCACACCTCTACTGTGGATGATGTTGGTCACAAAAGCCTCACATGTTAAACTCGCTCACGGCAGTCAGAGCGCACGCCTGTCAACCCCTTATCAGTGCCCTGCCTTATTACAGACCAATTCAGACCTCATTGATCACCCCGTGCCCCTTATAAATATCAACGTTCATCCTACAAAGTCCCATCACAAGGGAAAAACACACAAAAATAAGACAAAAAAATGTTGCCCGCATTGAAACGGCTGTACGCCGTATGGACCTGAAAACTGAATTTCCCTGTATAAGACTACGGGGTAAACCGTATGGGTTGACAGGTACGGTAGTGGGGAGCGGTGGTGCCACAGCGGTTAGCGTGCTGCGCTGCGCTACGAACCCGGCGACCCAAGTTCGATGCCCGCTTACGGCCACCAACACCAGTGACGATTATTTGAACCGGTCCTGGGCCTCCCTTAGGTCGACTCAACCTCAAATGAGTGCGTAGTGCAGTGTGTAAAAATTATCGCCACTGGGAAGACAAAGGCAGTCAGGTGTGCGGCTGGCCACCCACCCCCTCATGTACCGTGCTGGCCTTCGTAGGTGCTCGCTAATAGCACTTGCCTCAACGGTCTGTTAAGGCTATAACAGGGGATCTTTGTATTTGTCTTAGTAAGTATGTTGAACTTATTTCGCACCGTACGTAGCCAATCGGTGCTCATCGGATGTGCGGGGGAAGGACAACAAACTAAACACAAAGAAAGCAGTTCTAAAGAAATGAGTTTTCAATTTCGATTTAAAAGTGAACACAGCTCCAGTGGCTTCCTAAAATCAGAAAGGAGAGCAGTTCCAGACGGCCGCATCTGAAAGCGCGCGATGGGGTGACCGCTTTGGTTCGATGGCTGGCCGTGTTAACGACACAGCGATGTTTAGCCGTGTTGACGACACAGCGATTCGTCGATTCAAATCTCCTCCCGCGCCCACGTTGCACACGCATCAAAGTCGCGTGCGTGGGAGTGCGTAATTTGCTATTTATGTAAATGATATTCGAATGTTATGCTAATGTCACACTTAGGCTAATGGAGGGGACAAACCCGAGACAGAACGAACAAAAAATCGACACTAAGGAGATGGTAGGAATGTGACAAAAAACCCCCATGGGTTTCTCGAATCGAAGCGTTGACCCCTAAGCCGTGACGGATCATCTAATTGCGGGGGCGACGAGTGACTTGTTAACGTGCCCTGGCGCGCTATCGCGTACAAATCACCGGTTTTAGTCGAATAAAAAACAAACAAGTGACTGCCGATGTACGCTTGCGAGTGCGCACGGTTGTTGCGGGGGAGCTCCCATAAATCACCGACGTTACCGCATTGCACCGCGTGCACGCCCACCGCTCGTCACGATGCTCGGCCACGCTCGTGTGGGTTCATACGGACTCCCGTGGCCCGTTGCGTAACGCAAGCCTCAAGTGATTCTTACCTCACGCGTGATGCCCTATCAGCCGTAAAGCAGTACTGTACCACCCGGGGGGGCGGAGAAAAGATCTGCACAAGTTCTTCCCCTCTCTTACACCTGCGGTTTTATGGGAATGGCAAGATCGTCGGCAGATTTTGTATTCGGCAGAGGCTTTTTTGGAATTTATATGGACGTCGAATAATTTTTTGTAGACCGGCTCGTTGGTGAGATTGAATGTCGAGTGTCAACCGACGTGTAGTTTTTTCTGGCATTCGCTGGGGGAAAAAATGGCAATCGCGATGGAAATTAACAGGGATTTCTCCATTTTATGCCAAACGTCAGCACGACTCCTCCTCTCGAGCCAGGGAGTGTGGGAAAGTCTGCCTGCCAGAATATAAATTAGGCCCTCTTTAGTCGTACATGAACATTTTTTTTCAACAAACGTCCAAACTTATGGTATATTGTTGATTTGTTTGTGTACGTGTGTTGTTGTTGGTGTGGAGCTACGTGTGTGTGCGTGTGGCGAGCGGTAGTGTAGCGTTTAGCGTGTCGCGCTATGAACCCCGCCGACCCGGGTTCTAATCCCGCTCATGGCCGACACCGACGACAATTATCTGAACCGGTTCAGCGCCTCCCCTAGGTCGAATCAGCCTCAGACGAGTACCTGGTGCAGTGTGTAGTAAACATTGCCACTGGGGAGACCAAGGCGGTCGGGCGTGGTTACTGGTCACCCACCCCCTCGTGTGCCACATATGTGCTGATACTCGCTAAAACAGCACTTGCCCCAACAGTCTGTTAAAAGCTATCGGGCGGAGGGGAGGTGGTGTCTTTGTGTGTGTGTGTAATCACTCTGTCTTGCAGGGCCGAGGCACGAAGCACTACCACCTGGTCATCGTGGGCCACTCCCTCGGGGCGGGAACCGCTGCCATCTTGTCCTTCATGCTCCGCCCGCAGTACCCCACGCTCAAGTGCTACGCCTATTCTCCCCCGGGAGGCCTTCTCAGGTGGCAACTCACAACACTGCGCACGAGACCAAGACAAAGATCACTCCACCCCCCCCCACCCAGTGTAGCCTTCACAGACTGTTGGGGCAAGTGCTGTTTAGCGAGTAGCTCGCGATGCGGTGACCATCTTTGTTCGATGGGCAGCCAAAAGTTGCTGCTGCGAGGATGACCAGAGTTGTGGTGATGGTTTGTGCTCCTTGACGAGATCGGAAAAGTATTGCGGTTCATTTGTGGCGTGCACTTTGTGTGTAATGAGTGCGACACCAAGAGACAGCGGCCTCGAGCGATGAGGGCCGCTCTGCCCCTGGCGACGTGTGGGGATGCGCGTTGGGTGCGATGGGATGTGAACATGGGGAAGAGTTGTGGACTGGTGGATACAATGTCCGTCGATTTCCGTAACATTTACAAAAACGAGCAAAGCTGTTGGCAAACATTTTTCTCAGCCTAAGGCCCTTCGCAATTATACTTTCCTTTAGAATTTTATACATATATATTTTTAAATGCTTTCACAAATGACAATAAACGACAGTTGACAATGTGGAAAGGTATTGCGATGGAGCGAACACAGATGGAACACTTGAAAAAGGTACCAAATACTGGAGAGAGAAACAAAAAACACGTGAAAAATGATTTAACTCGCAGCCAGCAAACACGGCGGCGGCAAGTGTTGCTGAAATCAACTTTCAGTGTAAAAATACCCCAAAACAACCGGAACGCATTGGCAGTGCGCTTTAACGGGTTCGAATGACCGTGCTGGCAAGTGCTGACTGTCCTCACGTGAACCCAGGCAGCGGATCAGTGCTCTGAGCCACCCGGCCACCTCTGCCGCCCCCCTTTTGTTGTGAAGTGAGCTCTTGCAGGGCCGGCTGCTATGGTGATAGCCTGTTAGGAGCACCGTAAGTCGATGCCGAGAAAGTCTATCACGGTCTGAGCAAATACATATTTTTTTAGGTAATTGGTTGCCGCTGTGGCAAGATATTAACTACCTCGCCTGGTATGTAGGAGGTCGTGGTTTCGATCCCGACCCTAACACCTGTATATTTGGAGTCTGCGTGTCTCTCTCCCCGTGGTGGCGTGGATTTTTCTCCGGGACCTCCGCTCTTTCCCTCCACATTTCGAATCAACAGCAGGCGTTGAGAGTGCTTGGCCTGTGTAAATTTCCACGTGATGACGAGCCACTTCATTGAGCTATCATTTGTGGCGAGGTCGCTTCTGAAAAAGTGCTAGATAGCTCAGTGAGCCTTACCTGGTATGAAATAAAAGAATTTTGTTTTATATTCTTGGTTCTTTCGGTGAAGTCACGTAGAAGGGAAACAATAAAATCATAAAAATATAAAACAATTAAATTCTCACGACGTTTCGACTGCATCACAAGCAATCATCATCTTGCAGGGCTGGCAGGTGATGATGATTGCTTTCTGTTGCAGTCGAAACGTCGTGAGAATTTAATTGTTTTATATTTTTATTATTTTATTGTTTCCCTTCTACGTGACTTTACCGAAAGAACCAAGAATACGAATCCCTGCAGTCACGAAAGCTCTAAATCAGAATTTTGATTTAGTTTATTTTCAATAATTATTTTACTGACTTCGAGTTCGTCACCCACCGACATAGTCCGGTGCCATCAGTGTGTGGGCACAGGGCCTCGCACGGTCGGTATTTGGCGCTGAAATTTTCGGCTGCGCACGGCTTCTCTAGCAGAGGCAACACCGGGGGCAGATGAGGCATCGTCTGCCCTTTTGCCAGAGACGCAGTTATTCCTTTGATTTGGCCCGTGGACACAATTAGTGGCGTAATTGCGGATAGAAGGGAAACGTACGAATTAATGTTGAACTTCTTTCGCACCGTACGTCGCCAATCGGAGGTGCGAAATAAAGAGGACACCCACCACCATCACGGAAATGGAGTTATGAGATGGTTTGACGTGCAGCCGTGAGATCGGAGTTTGGCATCACAGGGCCATTAAGGATGATGATGGTAGACGGCGTGGGGGTGCCTTCCTACAGCAGCGGATAAATCGAGGCTGATGATAAATCCGTGTTATGCTGGAGAGGCGTCCAGGGGAAGGGGTGTAAGTCACGCTGTGCGGTTTGGGGTGGGGGGGCCTCGTTTGGTGTGGGGGGGGGGCATTGATTATTCAGTAGAAATACAAAACTTATTTTACCAGGCAATGCCCACTGAGCTATATATAGTGATTATGCACGCCGAGGGAAAAACCGGAGCGCCTGGAGAAAAACCCACGCAACCACGGGGAGAGAGAGAGAGACACGCAAACTCCAAATATACATCAGCAGGCGTCAGGGTTGAGATCGACCCCACGACCTCCTGTATGCCAGACGAGTTAACATCTCGCCACCGTGGCGCCTGTCATCATCATGCAGTCGTCACATCATCAGCAGCCACAATCCATTCACTGCTGGATAAAAATTATTCCCAATTAATTTCGTCACAATTCCTTGCGATGGCAATGCACAGCCATCGCTAATGGTCTCAACTATGTCTGTAATGATGAAGGATAGAGCTCGAATCGCCATAATGACACGGCATGGGGGAAGCCTTCATCCAGCATGCAATTGGCAAAGGACTCGAATAAGTTATTACTACTATTATATTGCCTACTAGCGGAAGTACCCGGCTTTGCCCGGGTGAAAAATATCTTTCTTAAAAACCTTACATATATATACACAGATACTAAGGTATTGTCAAAGCCCGGTGGGCTGTTTGTACATTTTTCCACCAACAAATATATAAGAGGCTTTCACAAGTCCAAAAAGTTGTAGAAAGTGTGGGGTAAATAGTTGATGTCAAAATGTTTCCGAAAATTGTGGTCTCCCCCCCCCCTCAAAAAATATCTTTACCCCTCGTAGGTATATATACTAACAACACCTTACATACAACAGAGGAAGTGGTATCTATTGACTTTGTAGTAGTATCTACTGACTGTACCGTAGTATCTACTGAGCCAGTAGTAGCTACTGACTGTGTAGTAGTATTTAGTGACTGTAATAACTACTGACCATAGTAGTATTTACTGGGCCTACAGTAGTATCTACCGACTATATACTCGTAACGACTAACTGTATAGTATCTGCTGACTCTATAGTGTATCCACTGACTATAGTAGTAACTACAAAATCTATAGCAGTATCTACTCACTCTATAATAGTATCTACTGACTCTAGTAGCTACTCACCGTAGCAATATGTACTGACTGTATAGTAGTATATACTGACTGTAGCAGTATTGACTGACTGTAGTGGTATATACTGACTGTTTTAGTATTTACTATAGTGGTATCTACCAACTCGATAGCAGTATCTACTATCGCTACAGCAGTGTATACCGACTGAGGTCGTACCTGCTATCACTACAGCAGTGCATACTGCTGTGTTGGTACCTATTATGATGACAGCAGTGCATACTGACTGTGGTGGTACCTGCTATGATTACAGCAGTGCATACTGCTGTGGTGGTATCTGCTATGATGAGAGGAGTACATATTGTGGTGGTGGTACCTGGTATGATAACAGCAGTGCATATTGACTGTACTCATCATTCACCCTCACCATTCACCACTCACAACTCACCCTTACCACTCATCCTCACCACTCCCACTCACTATTCACCATTCACCCTCACAACTCACCACTCACCAACCTCCCTCACCAATCTCCCTCACCACTCACCCTCACCACTCACCCTCACCACTCACCCTCACCACTCACCAATCACCACTCACCCTCACCACTCACTCTCACCACTAACCCTCACCACTAACCCTCACCACTCTCACTCACCACTCTCCCTCACCACTCACCACTCACTCTCACCATTCACCCTCACCATTCAGCCTCACCACTCACCCTCACCACTCACCCTCACCACTCACCGTCACAACCACCACTCACCCTCACCACTCAACTTCACCCTCACTACTCACCATTCATCCTCACCAATCACCACTGACCAATCACCACTCACCACTCTCCACTAACCCTCACCACTCAACCTCACCACTCACCCTCAAAACTAACCACTCTCTCACCACTCACCCTCACCACTCAGCACTCACCCTCACCACTCACCCTCACCACTCACCCTGACCACTCATCCTCACCAATCACACCCTCACCAATCACCACTCACCCGCACTGCTCACCCTCACCACTCACGCTCACCCTCACCACTCACCCCTCACTAATCACCACTCATAACCGCCACTCACCCTCACCACTCACCACTCACCCTCAACACTCATCCTCACCACTCACCGTGACCATTCACCCTCACTACTCACCACTCATCCTCACCAATCACACCCTCAACAATCACCACTCACCTCACAACTCACCCTCACCACTCACTCTCACCACTCACCACTCACCCCTCACAACACCACTCACCCT